>NC_140497.1:92993845-93448845 GCF_964271855.1 Acomys minous
TTAACTACTGACCAATTAATATAAAATTTACACACACACGTACACACACACACACACACAAAGATTCTAAGGAAAGAGAGAAACATACTGCTGCTAAGGTAATAATAAAAAGTGACTGCTGCAAATGACAGTGAAAGCATGCAGAGTCCCCAGGTTTGCGGCACCGTGGGTAGCTGCGTGCATTGTGAGAGAGCATCACTAACAGAGCTTCGCATGTGAAGAGACTGAAGCTTCAGACGTTGTGATGCCACCAGAATCTCACAAAGGAAGGAGAATTAAGCTAACAGTCTAGCTCCAATCATTACAGACTTGACTGGCACGCTATGCACTATGGGTTAAATTAATGGACCCAAGCACATTGGAGCAAGCACTGGACACAGCAGTGTTGTCACTTTTCCAGGGCACAGGGAAGAGTCAGGACACATCTATGGTAGGGGTGGAGCGCCTGATTAGAGTAGTGTGACAAATAATTAGGTACAACGAAGCTTGTGTACTAATTAGGTACAACGAAGCTTGCGTACTATCAAAATGACATCTCTAGCTTACAAACTGGGGCAATTCCTTGCCATCCAGAAAGCTTCACAACAAACAAAACATGATGGACACCCATACTTGGCTCCATCTTTCCTCCTTAAAAATGACAATACCCCGGTTTTGCCGTGTAGGCATTTTGAGGTAATGATTCTACTGTTATCAACAGTGGCCATAGGCCCAGGAAGTGTTTCGTGTTTACAGAGCAGCCTTCAACACAGGAGCAAAAGCACCTGGCAAACATTTGCATTTTTATTATTGATGGCTTAGTTTAATAAACTGACTTTCCATCAAAGAGCTTATTAATCACCACACATACTCCTGTGACACACATAGGCAGGCAATCCATTTCTACACTGCGTATCTGGGACTCCAAAGCCCCAGCATCTGCCCACAGCAGCTGAGCAATACTGAGCCTGGAAGAAAATCACAAGGAAGCCAACTGTCCCCACCATTACAACTGTCCCCACCACCATCACAACTGTCCCCACCACCATCACAACTGTCCCCACCACCATCACAACTGTCCCCATCACCATCACAACTGTCCCCACCACCATCACAACTGTCCCCACCACCATCACAACTGTCCCCACCACCATCACAACTGTCCCCACCATCACAACTGTCCCCACCATCATCACAACTGTCCCCACCACCATCACAACTGTCCCCACCACCATCACAACTGTCCCCACCACCATCACAACTGTCCCCACCACCATCACAACTGTCCCCACCATCATCACAACTGCCCCCCCACCATCACAACTGTCCCCACCACCATCACAACTGTCCCCACCATCATCACAACTGTCCCCACCATCATCACAACTGCCCCCCCACCATCACAACTGTCCCCACCACCATCACAACTGTCCCCACCATCATCACAACTGTCCCCACCACCATCACAACTGTCCCCACCACCATCACAACTGCCCCCACCACCATCACAACTGTCCCCACCACCATCACAACTGTCCCCACCATCATCACAACTGCCCCCCCACCATCACAACTGTCCCCACCACCATCACAACTGTCCCCACCATCATCACAACTGTCCCCACCACCATCACAACTGTCCCCACCATCATCACAACTGCCCCCCCACCATCACAACTGTCCCCACCACCATCACAACTGTCCCCACCATCATCACAACTGTCCCCACCATCATCACAACTGCCCCCCCACCATCACAACTGTCCCCACCACCATCACAACTGTCCCCACCATCATCACAACTGTCCCCACCACCATCACAACTGTCCCCACCACCATCACAACTGCCCCCACCACCATCACAACTGTCCCCACCACCATCACAACTGTCCCCACCATCATCACAACTGCCCCCCCACCATCACAACTGTCCCCACCACCATCACAACTGTCCCCACCATCATCACAACTGTCCCCACCACCATCACAACTGTCCCCACCATCATCACAACTGCCCCCCCACCATCACAACTGTCCCCACCACCATCACAACTGTCCCCACCATCATCACAACTGTCCCCACCACCATCACAACTGTCCCCACCACCATCACAACTGTCCCCACCATCATCACAACTGTCCCCACCATCACAACTGTCCCCACCATCACAACTGTCCCCACCATCATCACAACTGTCCCCACCACCATCACAACTGTCCCCACCATCATCACAACTACTCCATCATCACAACTGTCCCCACCACCATCACAACTGTCCCCACCATCATCACAACTGTCCCCACCATCACAACTGTCCCCACCACCATTACAACTGTCCCCACCACCATTACAACTGTCCCCACCATCACAACTGTCCCCACCATCACAACTGTCCCCACCACCATCACAACTGTCCCCACCATCACAACTGTCCCCACCATCATCACAACTGTCCCTACCATCATCACAACTGTCCCCACCATCATCACAACTGTCCCCACCACCATCACAACTGTCCCCACCATCATCACAACTGTCCCCACCATCGCTCCCAACCTCTTTAAATTACCTGAAGCACAGATGCTTTCTCATGGACTGGGCCCCTCCACACTTTCCCACTGCCCCCACTCTGCCTCCGGTGACTGCTCACCCTGCCTCCTGCTACCCCACCCCCTCCCCTGACACACTTGCAGCATTGCTGTCAGAACCATTCTCTTAAACCTCATTCAGAAAACCACAGGCCATTGAAGGCCCCCCCTACCTGCATCCACTTTATCCCCATGGCCCTGTCACCTGTCTATGCACAGGTCACACAGCCTAAACTGCTTGGTTCCAAATGCGTTCTGCCCCTTCTACATTCCCTTCCTCTGCCTAGAAGCTTCCTAACTTTGGTGCTGTCAAAAATATTGCTATTCGGCTGCCTGCTACCACAGCTGACATAATACAGTTCACGTACAAAGATAGACAGGTTTCTTTGCCTCGTGGTTTGGGAGGTCTCAGCCAATGGTGGGCGGGCTTTACACCTTTCTGTCTATGATAACACCTCATGGCAGAGCCAAGCATGGAAGCAAACACACTCATTCCATGGCCATGAAAAAAGAGGAAGGGCCAGGGTCCCAGCATCCCCTTCAAATAATAGGAAGACCACTTTCTCACTAAGCATAGCCCCTCACTCCTGAACGGCGCCTTCCTGGGACCCAGGCTTTACCACATGCACCTTTGGGCGACAGTCCAGGTGGAAACGATAGCAAACATGTCCACAGTTGCATTGTAGTGCCGTCTCCTTCCTGAGCACAGTGGCCTGACGCCTGAGACTCCTAAGACATTCTCAGGGGTTACCCAAACTTTTTTTTTTTTAACTTGCATTACATTTTATTCTTATGAGTGGTGGAAAGGCTAACACAACCTTAGGTAGAACAATCAAAAAAGTGTGGGAGTGCTTACTGTATCTTTTCATTAATTAATTTACCTCCATCCTGATCACACCTCTCCCCCCCCCAAGTCCCTCCCTCTCACTTCTCCCCCAGTTCCCCCTTCCCTTCCTCCTTGGAGAAGGAGAGGTCTTGCATGTGTGTCAGCTGGCCTTGGCATATCAAGTTGCAGTAGGACCAGGCGCATCTTCGCCTACTGAGGCTAGGCACGGCAGCCCAGTTAGAGGAAAGGTATCCAAAGGCAAGGCTGTTCTAGTCGTCGCTGACATGCGCTTTCTCTGGCAAGTGTGCCGCCACCTCCCAGAGACAACATGTGTAATGGCGTGATGGCAAGATTAATGAGAAAATTCAACTGGCTTTTGTTAAGCTGATCATTAAACAGATCTGCGGAAACTGTGAGACAATTCACTTTTTTATGTTAGCCTGAATTGGGTTTCACATTGTTGATTTTTTTTTTCAGTGAATTGTGTGTGTGTGTTCGGTAGTTTGTGTTTAATTTTTAATGTGGAAAGTACCAATGGTCTCTTTCAGCTGCTCAATAATTTTTATAAGAGTGAAGATACCACGAAAGCTGGTACCTCAAGCCAGAGGGCCCATGGCACTCTGACGGACCCATTTTAAAATGCCTGGGTGGAAGCCGAGTCATTTACGGCTGCACCTAAGCTTTAATTCTGTGCAGGAAACTATACTACCTACGTATGAGATGCGTTTAGTCATAGGTTGTCCCCAATTCCTAACTCACCCCAAAGGCCTACCTTGACAGCAACATGTCCATGGACAGAGACAAGTTAAATGTATCTTGGTTTCCACAGTGTTTAGCACAGTGTGTATGGGTAAGAAGGATACGGGGGGGGGGGCAGGAGGGGGGAGGAAGTGATGTCTTTTCCACCCTTGAGAGATTCTGCTATAGTCGCCTGGTCTCTGAGAGTGGCTGCTAGTCTTCATGCAAGCACGTAATATTGATGGCCTATCTTAACTGACTCAAATGCCAATAGTTGCACCTGCTGCGTTGATGAATCCCAGCACAACTTGGGAATCATGTCTTCCAAAGGCAAATGTTAAAAAGTCGATCTCACGAGTAAATCGGTGAGTGAACATATGTGTTCCACCAGTTCTTTAATGGAAAAAGATACAGACTTCTGGAATAGATAGAGTCCAGTTCACTTGACTCTGTCTAAACTCTCCGTTATAACAGATAATGAATCCTCAGTAATTAAAAATGATTTCTTGTAACCGAACTATCATGGGGTTATACTGCGGATAATAGGGATGGGCAAAGTTAAGCTAACCGCCAACAAAAGAGTAAAGAAAGAAACGCACATTGGCAAGTTGGTCTTTGAGACCCCTCAATGTCTCGACCAGCCCTCAGCTCCGCTCGCATCTGGCCAGGAATCTGCTTCCCATTTGCAGAGCCCCTTTTGGGGCCAACCCCCCCCCCAACTGTGGTGCCTCACCAGATCTAAATGAACCCTTAGTTGTCACAGCGGGCTTTGGTTCACTCTGTGCACTCTGAGCTTTACAATTTTATAATTTAAAAAATGTTAAATAATCTATTACAGCCCTTCTATATACAGGGGAAATTCAGCTATTCAAGGACCTGCACAAGACAAAATTAATCCAGGGCTGAGCTAAGGTGAGAACTGTATTACCGGGCTCTCTTCCTTAAAACATTAACTCTTTCTGGGCAGGATTAATGCTCTCACTCGCCCTACACAAGCCGTTTCTTTTCTATGTCACACTCACAGTTACTGGCTATTTTAATGCAGACTAACATTAGTCCAAGTGAGGATATTGTCTGTGCGGAGCCCGTGGTCCTCAGCGCACACCGCGGGCCCAGGTGTTCCAGGGAATCACTTCGCTTCGCAGAGGTCTATTTTCAGAGGAAAAGCTGACATTCTTTAACCAGAGGGATAAAGGGAGATGCCATGCTTTGTCAGGTTCAGAGGCAGCAATGGCTAGCAAATCGAGGGCGCTTCCACCAGCGTGAGAGGCCTACATGCAAGTGCAAAGCTGGAAGGCCAGTCCCCTGAATGAGGTCTTACATACTGACCAACACTCCTTGTTGCTACCTTGAACTGCCCATGAAGTGTGGCATCTATTGAAACCTACAAAATTTTAAACTACTTTAAATTGTCTTCTAGTCAGAACTTCATAGTCATCTCCCTCCCTCCCCCCTCCCATCTTCCCACCCTCCCTCCCTCCCTCCCTCCCTCGCCCCAGGAGACCAACAGAATGGATTTGTGGGTAAAGGTGCTTGCTATCAAGGCTGATGGCCTGAGTCAAATCACAGGAGTACACCTGAGGAAAACCAACTCCCACAAGTTGTTCTCTCATCTCCACACCTGGTACACACACACACACACACACACACACACACACACACACACACACACATACACACACACACACATGTATACACACATGCATGCATGCACACACACATGCACACATACACACACACATGCACACACACACACACACACACACACACACACACACACAAATGTTACCCCAAAGCTGAATTATGTTGACTCTCAAAATTAATCAGTTTTCCTAAAGTCACCCTCACCAAGGTTGTTAACATTCCAATCCAGCCTAAAAGTGGCTCACAGAATTTAAGACACCCACAAACTACACACCCCCAAAAGACAGCTAGTAGCTGGGTGCGGTGGCGCACTCCTTTAATCCCAGCACTCGAGAAGCAGAGGCAGGTGGATCTCTGTGAGTTCAAGGCCAGCCTGGTCTACAGAGCGAGTCCAGGACAGCCAAGGCTACACAGAGAAACCCTGTCTCGAAAAAACAAAAAAAAGAAACAAACAAACAAACAAAAAGAATGCACTGAATTGTCTAGCATGTATAATTTTTATACCTACACTATATAAATAATAAATTGGTATATGCAATAAGTACTACCAAACTGCAAACCAAATTCTTCAAATCCTAACTTGAAAACACCTCTCATGCTAGACACACTCTCATTAGCATCTTGTACCTCCGTTTCCAACAGTAGTCTCTCTAATGCCAGTTATCAGAATATGAAGAATTTTTCATGAAACCCCTGAGAGATAATGGAAGTTTCGAGACACTAATTTCCTCTCTAAATATGAGCCAGGGAAAGCCGACTTCTAATGGATAGCACATCATCAGGCGTCCATCACTTTCAGAACTCTCAGGGCAAATTTTAGGTCTAAGTGTTTGCAAGTGGGCTGGTGTTCCTCTCCCTCTGCTAGGGAGTGCTGTCTGGTTAGAGTGTGGCCTCCTCAGTCTCCATGTCTGGTGCTAAGTAGGGGTGTCAGTTAGAGTCACTCCCATATTCTCCCAAGAGCCAGCCCTGTCTAGGTCTCCAGCCTGTCCCAGAGATGTCCCAAGCCATGTTTTCTCTTCTCTCTGCCCTTCTGCACCCTACTCATATGTACCTGATGGGCAGCTTGGTCTTCATGTGGGTCCCCTAGTAAGGTGAGCGGTGGGGCGAGGCAGGGGAGGGGGGGGTGCTGTCTCTGACAAGGACTTTCTTGCCTGCTTTTCAATCACTTCCCCCTGGCAGGGCTCCCTTGCCAGCCACCGCTGTAGAGGATGTGCTCAGCCCTGATGCGACTTGACCTGCTGGGATGGGTGGCCTCCCCTTTTCTGAGGGTTAGGAAAGGGGTGATACAGGGAAGAGGGAGGGAGGGTGGGACCAGGAGGAGAGGGGGGAGGGGTATCTTTGGCATCCACTATCCTTAGAGGTCTTCAGGGCCTATCAGTCAATGTACAGAAACTCTCCAAACTGTGTACAGACCTGGAGACCCTTGGTCCACTTGAGCTGCGGTAACAAAGGAACGTATCATGGGTGCTGATAAGACATGATGCTGACAACTCTACAAGCTAGCAAGCCCAGGATACCATCAGACTTGGTGTCCTGGCTCAAAGCAGGGCCTCTCTCTGTGTCCTCGCTTGATAGAAAAGACCAGTCTGTTCTCTGGGTTCTCTTTGTCATAACAAGGACCCACCCCTCTAACCCAGTCATCCCCCCAACATCCAGCTCTCCTGACACCGTCCACCTAGGAGTTAAGGTTTAGTGTATGAACTTGGGAGGAAGAAACCGAGTATTCTGTTTCAGGAATTCACTGGTTTTGCTGAGTTAAGCAGTCGTAAGTCCTGTCTCCGTTGGCTGGCAGTTTTTGAGAATTTACCCAAATAAACACAGTGGTCTCTTTTTATCCCTAAACTTTATAGCCCTACAGGCTTTAATTAATTTCTTATTAAATGTTAGAATCATAAAATGATTGGTGACACATGATGTTGAAAAGCCACTTACTCTCTGTTAGCAACTGGTGCCATATCTTTTAGAAAGTAAAGAATTTACCCAAATAAACACAGTGGTCTCTTTTTATCCCTAAACTCTATAGCCCTACAGGTTTTAATAAATTTCTTATTAAATGTTAGAATCATAAAATGTGTTTTTAGAGGCTCCTACGATACCAAGACTATAAACGCACACTTGTAGTTCGTGTTGAGTCTGCATAGCCCACAGATACGGAAACCTGGGGCAGTTTTCACTCCCACCTTCATCTCCAGGTCTACGTCTCTGGTACATAACCATTGGCAGCCATTCTTAACTTTATTCTCTCATCATTTCTGTTCCTGCAGCAGCATTTTTAATATTCCCTCTGGCCTCAGCCTAATCAGCCCCTGAACAAACTCTGAGAAACTGAAAAACTCTGCATCAGAAAGACCTCAGGTTGAATGCCAAGTCACTGCTTCTTCACGTGTCTGTGTCTGTCAGCAAGTTATTTAACCTCCTACACTCTGCCTTCCCTTGTCTGTAAGTCACGGAGGTGATCGAAGATTAACGTTTGTAAAGTGCTCGTGTAGTGCCTATTACACAGTTAAGAATTCAAAAATGACACGACTTTGGAAGGAAAATCTCAAAAAGGCTGAAACAGGTACTTCACAAAAGAGGAACATCAATTGGCCACATTAAAAAAAATGGAGTGATATTCCTCATTAGTAATCAGCAAAATGCAAATTGATACTTATATAAGTATAATTACACATCCACCTGATTAGAAAAACATAAGAACTTACAAATGAGGTGCTGAGGAAAATAATGAGCTTTCCCTGCACCGCTGCCATGAGTACAAATTGATGTGCCCAACTTAAAAAGTATTTTTGAATTATTTATTAAGATTAAGGGTACATATGCCTCAAAACTTAGAAATTCCTTCTCTTGATATTGACCTTAGATGTGTGTGATAAAATCTGAATCCCCACCAACAGCAAAGGGATAGGCAAATCTTGGTATATTTCTACAATAAAATGGTATGCAGCAGCTCACACAAATATACTCTATGCATGAACCCAGGGCTTATCACCAGCAGATTAACAATGCATATACTATAATGGCTAATATGTGGAACCGAAGTGCAGACAAAAGGAAGTAAATATTGTGGAGCTACCTCGATGTGAATTCTACAAAGCTCAGCAGGGGACGAGTGACCGGTGAGGTGGCTGTGTGGTCAGCTGTGGTGGGGAGGGAGGAGGACGTGATCCGGAGCTACCTTCCGCTTATGCCACGTATTCTTCTAGTGGATAAAATAGCTACAATTTTAAAGGAAGCCAGTTGTATCACTAGCCTCCAAAAGCTTCGTTTCGGTGTAAAATCTAAATGCCTTAGCGTTGCCTAAGAGGGCCTTCATATGTCTCTATACCCCTCCCCACGGACGCGCAACATGAGGGCTCCAAGCCATCGCTCTCGCAGCTGACTGCCTGTGTGTTCCCCCGCCGTGTGTCGGTTGGGTCTTTCCTCTGGCCAACCTCTTGCTGTACATGAGTCCACTAAAATGTCCCTTCTGCAAAGTCTCCTTTGACTTACTGTCACCACATCTGTGAGATTCTTCTCTCCCTCCCTCCCTGTCTCTCTCTCTCTCTCTCTCTCTCTCTCTCTCTCTCTCTCTCTCTGTCTCTCTCTCTGTCTCTCTCTCTCTGTCTCTCTCTCTCTCTCTCTGTCTCTCTCTCTCTCTCTCTCTGTCTCTCTCTGTCTCTCTCTCTGTCTCTCTCTCTCTGTCTCTCTCTCTGTGTCTCTCTCTCTCTTTCTCTCTCTCTCTCTCTCTCTCTCTCTCTCTCTCTCTAATGTCCTTGTGCCCTGTGCCCACCTACAGAACCACACTTCACAATCTGTAGGATAACTCCGTCCTGCTAGCAGCGCATAGCGTAAGTACCACATTCTTTAAGTTGAAAAAGTCCTTTAAAACAGACAATTTCATCTACTCAAAAAGCCAACGGCGCATCTACATGACTTAATAGGTAAATGTTTAACCTGGGGACATAACACACAGCAACACATTAGAGTCAACCACATAAAACTGTGATTGCCGTAGCTCATAAATGGCTGGTTATTGGTAATTACATATGATTCTCTCTTCATAACAGACACAGCCTGTTTTTATAAAGCACACAATAGTTGGGGACCCCTGGGTCTGCATCTTCAGTGTGATGGTTAGCAGATCACCATAGAATAAATTCCCTCAGATTTCTGCAGCTATAGGAGCCACATCAAGCTCCAGGACAGCCTTGCTATGGAGGAGCCACCAGGCAAATGAAAGTGAGATACTGATCACTAGCACCAACAGCTTCCTTTCAGAGTCTTACAGGCACTGCTATAGCATTCTATTTCTCAGAGATATTATTTGACAGAAACTAGCTTCCCCGTCTCAACTCTGCTTTATTAACTGTGGACTTGGATGACTACAAAGCAACTGTGGGTTTGACTTTAAAAGACATTCTGCTTAGGTGGGATGATGTTTTTATTTTTAAAAAATACATTTCTGAATTATTCTAAGTAGGCATAACAACTAAGTATATCATTGTTTTTTCCTGAGCAAGTGGTTTGTACATTAAAATATTCACAAATATGATGATGTTCTCTTTCCTGTGTGTCTGAAGACTACATGGTGTGTGTGTGTGTGTGTGTGTGTGTGTGTGTGTGTGTGTGTGTGTGTGTTTCTGAAAGGAACTAATTATAATTCAGCTTAGAACCATTTTTTTCTACTAAAAGAGTTTAATCAACATGGTGGCATGCTACAAACAAGAAATGCCACTTAAAATAATGTTACCCAACTGTTACTCTATAACACGGTGTTATTAACTGAAGCCATCCTATGTAGATTGGCTCAAGGAGAGGTTGTCTTAAAACCACATGGTTTTATGTGGTGATAGAAGCACCACACCATCAATTAATACACATGATCTCTTCTGATGACTCTTGCCTATATTGGCACCATGCTGAGCTGTGCTCATTCAGATGCATATTTGGGGCATATGTGATAGATAAGGCGGTCATGGCGGTTATAAACATCTTGCTAAAGAATATTTGCAGATTTTCAACTCACCACTGCTTATGTGGTTTCTCATCTATAGGAAAGGGGTCTAATTCAACAACTTCTTGCGTGAGTGGCCATAACCAAGATCTGAGATGGTCCTGCCGGTGGTGTTCCCACACCAGCCTAAAATGAGAGCAAAATAACACATCAGTTTTATTTTAGGGTTTCACACTAAATTTCACTTGCACTATTAAAACAAAAATATTAACATCAAATACAATAACAACAATTTTCTCAGCTGAGTGGTAGTGGCACACTCCTGTAATCCCAGCACTTAGAAGGCAGAGGCAGGTAGATCTCTGTGAGTTTGAGGCCAGCGCCTGGTCTACAAAGCAAGTCCAGGACAGCCAGGGCTACACAGAGAAACCCTATCTCAGGAAAAGAAAAGTCTCAGGTGGCAAAGATCAAGGAGATGACATAAGAAATTTGAGGTAGGAACTCCTGTTAGTATTTGTTACAAAGAAACTTTGGTGTGTGCCATAGCAGAACAGTTAGATGTTTTTAAAATCTCAACACAAAACCCAATTTACAATTATTTGGATAGGTAAGACAGTTACCTTTCTGACAAGAGACTTAGTTTTGGGATACGTCAATTCAACCTCCACTAGAACAGAGTCTTCTTTTTACAGTAGAGCTCACTGGAACAATGGCTACGTGCTTACGAACAAAAAGGAGACAAGGAAGAAGGCTGTGGTGGCACACAGCGGCAATCCCAGCACTCGGGAGGCAGAGGCAGGCGGATCTCTGTGAGTTCGAGGCCAGCCTGGTCTACAGAGTGAGTCCAGGACAGCCAAGGCTACACAGAGAAACCCTGTCTTGAAAAACAAAATGACAAGAGATGGGGCAGAGAAGAGGAGGGGAGGGGCGCTAAAAACCTCTGGAATGCACCACATAAAAGTAAGATGATGTTGATTTGGAGGCCAAAGCAGCCACTCTAGTAATCTGATCTTATTATAGACCCACCCTTTACCCTTGTTGCCTGCATTAGTTTAGGCTAGGCTCTCAAGCCTATGCCAGGGTTTTAATGTCTACCTATTGTCAAACCACAGGCTTGGAATCCAGGTTATCAGCTGTGGCCATCATTCTGAAATAATCTCACTTTCTAGTCAAGTAAGAGGCTCATCCTTGGCCAAGACCTTGCACTGATTTTTAGGAATACCTTTCCCACCACCACCCACGCATCCACTTGCAGCGTCCCAGTGTGGCCTCCTTTGTCCCACACCACCGTGGCAGAGTGCAGTATCTCCATCTTCTTCATGCCTGTTGTGCTGACCATCAAGCTAGTCCATCCTCCCTGTAACTCAGCTCCTTACAGGAGCATGTGCTCCAATGGCCGAAGTTCCTGCCACTCTCTTCCACGCACAGCGCTTCTCGCTTATAGACATCTATAGTGGCCCACTGTGCGAAGGCACGGGGGATTGGCATCTTGTGAGGTGACTGGTAGAAAGAGGGAGCCTCCTCCTACAGACACTGAATAAACTCGGCCAAATAAGTAGACCTTCCTTCACACTCTTGTGATTTCAGATCCCAGCTCCTCACAGAAAGGACCACGACTCCAAGATCCTCCCACACTCAGGAAGCACCTGGTACATCCAGGAAGGCCACTAGCCAGACAGAATTCAGTTTAATTTCAGTGAGGAAAACCCACTGATGTGAATTTCTAGGGTTTTAAAATCTCTGTTGCTTACTCTTTGACTTGCTCCTGGCATTGAGGAAGGAGGAGAAGAGATGAGGTGGAGAATTAGGGCAATCCTGTCTCTTACTGTGCAGGCTGCTTGGCACTGCCTGGTACCCTGTACCATGGCCACATCTTCTGTGCATACTACCCAAGGTGACTAGTATACTTCTCCAGGAGCCTTCTGCTATTTATTTTTCTGTACAGAATTCGGATTTCCACTCCCACCAGCATTGCCTTATGGAGCATACAGGCTTTGTATCTTATAGGCACCAGAGATAAGAACAGCGAAAGGACCAAGGTAGCTTGTTGTGGGTCCAAAATGTCAACTGCAAAACCCTTCGCTGAAAACAGGCACGTTTGGAAACTGCTTTCAAACATACAGGTTTCACTTGGAGATTTTTTTTTCAATGTTACCCAGTGTTTCCACTCATCTTTACCAAGATTCACTACAAAAAAATTTTTTTTCAGTTTTTCTACATTAAACATAGGGAAAATAATGGCCCTCAAAATGTACAGATTTTTAACCTTCCTTTCTTCACTTCAATTTGCTCATGAGATTGGAATATACGCAAACTGAGGGGAGAAAGCATTCTGCTCGGAATACTAGAACTTCGGTGTGAAAACAGTAGGGAGAATCCAGGGTCTGAAAACACGGGCTCTTCCGTTCTAGAGGACAATATGCGGCAAGCCCCGTCGTCTTATCCGAATCAATCTGCAGCTCGTGCCTCAACACAGGGTTATGTAACGCAATAAATAATCTCAACGTGCTAAAGACAAATGGATTTTGTCCGTCCTTACTGACTGAAGCTTCTTCCTGCTGAGTCTGTGGGCCCTGCTCTCCAAGCACGTCCTCCTTGCTCTGTAGAAGGTGCTATTACAGATGTGTGTGTGTGTGTGTGTGTGTGGTGGGAGGGGCTCAGCGAGCCCGCAGCAAACAGAGCACTGCACTCCTTTCTTGTCACTACTGGGCACTTCTGCACCTCTCTATGCAAGACTGCCACCCATGCCAAGCAAAAGCTTTGACAAGAATATGAGAGGAAGCCACGGAGGCGGGGGGGGGGGGGGGGGGCCGCGGGGGAGAAACCCCAGGGCTGAGGGCGGGGGGGGGGGCGGGGGAGAAACCCCAAGGCTGAGGGGGGGCGGGGGAGAAACCCCAGGGCCGAGGGCGGGGGGGGGGGCGGCCGCGGGGGAGAAACCCCAGGACTGAGGGGGGGCGGGGGGGCGGGGGAGAAACCCCAAGGCTGAGGGGGGGCGGGGGAGAAACCCCAGGGCTGAGGAGGACGGGGGAGAGGAGCCGCAGCTGGAGGGGGGGCTCAGGGAAGGGGTCAGCTGCCTGTCCATGTGGCTGCTTCACATGCAAATTGAAGGAACGCTCCCTCATCAGCAGCCCATTTTTCTGATGAGCAGCCATAGATTTGCTTGACTCACTCACAGCAATTCCACTCCTCATCCCTTCCTCTGGCTACAGACATGGCCTGAGATGAGCTCTAGAAGAAGAAGGAAAAATGCCCGGCCCTCTGTCTAACAGACAGCGAAACGCCAATCGGTCTTTATCTTTTGTCATCAGTAACGGGAAGCCTCTGTGGCTAAGCTTATATTCAAAGAAGCAGATTCATTTCCATGAGGCTATAATAGAACTTTCAACATATGCATGTGCCTTTGCACGCTCACACCAGGCGAGCCTCGTTTGCTTCCGATATTCCTGTGGCGTACACTGACAGGGAACAAGTTCTGCTGTAGATTCAAAATAGCTGCGTTCTGTAGCATCGCTGATCACCTCCCAGTTCCGCTTAGCCTTGGAACAGCTTGACCACGTACTATGAACCCGTGGTACTAGGTGCCAACGCACCCAACAAGGACAGGGAGAGAGCACACTCGGCCTGTCGGTCCCTGTGGGATCCGTCCATAATCATGCCCTTCCTTCCGGCATGCAAACACACTCCCCTCCCCCAGCAGATGCTGTTTTGGGGGGGGACAGAAAGCAGGAAGCTGGAGGCAGCTGAATTTGCCACTCCCTGGTAGTTTCGGCTCCCCTGTCACTGGGAAGCGCTTTCATTACAATTGCAATGATTTTTGCAAGGACCAGAGCCCGGCACATGAGAGCTCCTAATAAGCAGAGGTAAGGAAAAGCCAGTGGGGAAGGTGGAAACTCATACTTAAGGTCAAACCAGCTTTCTCCTCTGCTTTCCTAGTCCCATTGTGAGAAAAGAGACAGTCCCTTTTGATGACTGTAAATAAAGATATTAAGCCAATACTTTGTATCAGTTTTTAAGGGTAAGATCAAGGTGTTTGTTTTTTTAAGGAATACCTACCAGAAACAGCAGGACTGCTACATCAAACTGTCTAGCCCTAAAACCCAATGGTTCCAAAGCGGAGTTGGAACCTCGTGAATTCATTCATGAGTAGAGCTGGCTGTCCTAAGACATACATGCTATGCTCACTGAGGACAGAGGGCTACCGAACCCTCTTGGAGGAAAGTGGCCATTACCGCAACCATTTTAAATATGTTGATCAGCATTCCGCAATACGGTCTAGGATTGACAGTAACAGCCAGCGTTGAGAGGGAGAGAGAGAGAGAGAGAGAGAGAGAGAGAGAGAGAGAGAGAGAGAGATTGGGCAGGCAGTGTCCCCCGATAACGCAAGCCTTCCTTCATTCCCAGCTCTGGCCTGTCCCATATGACTTAGCCTGTGTTCATAAAAGTTATTGCTGTCTGCAGCAAACACAGACCATGTAAACAACCTTGTGGCTGCTGCAGGCCCTACTGCCCTAGGGTAAACCATTCTTCCCCACGGCCAGATTGCAATGCCCTTGAAAGTTATCTGCTTAAGGGAGTCAAAGCAGCACCGAAAAATATTATTTTCTTGAAAATCTAAAACCTGATTTACTTGAAGGTTTTCCAATAAATCACACTTATGCTACCGAAGGTATAAACACATAAATTCTGATAACTGTATCACCACGCTCTTTTCCAGTGACAGCTTTTTTTTTCCTTCTGAAAATGCTCTGACATTTCTAGGGGACACAGTATCTCAGCACAGAATACCTGGGAACCTTGCCATAGAAAACTGCTGCTTGCTGTGACTGGGAGATCACTTTCTTAAAGGGACAGTTCCCTGTGTGGCTGCAGTGCCAATGTTTGCTCTTTTCCCTGGTCTGGCTCCTGTTCTGCATTCCAGTCTGTAGCCCAAACTTACCTCAGGGTCTTTCTACAAGAGGAGCATCATCAGTTTCTAATACATATGTAAATAATTCTAAACTCTATGAATGGCTTTCCAGGTACTGAAAGTTAAACTTGTCTGGAAATAAACAATATGCTTACTAATGACATTGTTTTAATGCTTTATGAGAGACATAGCATTTCTCAAATAAACTGAGACTTACACTTCTAAACAATCTTCTCCCTCTCTCTCTCTCTCTCTCTCTCTCTCTCTCTCTCTCTCTCTCTCTCTCTCTCTCAGGTTGCAATAATAATGGTTTGTCCCACCTTCTGTCATTCTTTGCTCCAAACAGCAAACAGAAAGCGTTCAGCCTCTCGGACGAGATGCTTTTCCCAGAGTGAAATGCTAGTGTCTTGCTTCGTTAAACTGCCTCCCCAGCCCCATTGCTCCCTACTTTCTCATGTGCTCTTCCATCCCACCAGAAGCGATGACAGATAGCACCCACCCTCCCAAAACAGAACAGAGCCCAGAAAGAGCAAGGAGCCACCTACCATATTCCGTGCCTGAGACCTAAGATCCTGGTCCGGCTGCTCGCCCCAGAAATCCTCCCTACTGGGTTTTCGTTAGCCACATTCCAAACCGCAATAAGGAGGAGAATCTTTGGAGGTGTGGAGATTGTTTAAAAATAATAACAGATGGGTGACTTCCAAGAAGACCCAATCTTTAGCTCACTCAAGCCCCTAGGAATTGAGGAGTGAGGAAGAGAAAGGAAAATTATAAAAATGAAAATAGGGGGGGAAAAGGATAAGTATGTAAGAAGCACCACCCACCCCCATAAAAATAAAGAGAGATGGGGGGGGCTTAAGGGAAGAGAGAGTAGCTTGCTGAATCACCCTCTCTCACTGCCTGGAAACCATTGTGCAGCGGGAGGCTGCCTGTACCATTGTGGAACCTACCAGAGGAGCCGGACAGAGGGCTTGGGGAATGGGGTTGCTATGGCAACTGAAAGGAGCACACATGACGTCAAAGCCCAGAGAGGTCTAGGGAGGGGTAGGAGGAGGAAAGGGAAAAAGGGAAAGTATCTGCGGCTGCAGCTACCTCGTTTTGGTTTTTTGTTTTGTTTTGTTTTATTTTGTTTTTTGTTTTTTGTTTGTTTTTTTTTTTTTCTGGCGAAATGAGAAGCAGGCAGAACGTAAAGGAATAGAAGTGTGGCTGCCAAGATCTGCGAATTCAGCTCGGGCGGGGCGTCGGGGTTGGGGGTGGGGGAAGGAAGGTGGGGGGGGCAGAGGAAGGCAGGAGAGGGGGTCTGCACAAAGCCAGGAGCATCCGCTCTGTGCACCGAGGACAGATCCAAAAGGCCACTGGGAAGGCAGTCACCTTTGCTTTTCAACCACCTCAGCTTTTTGCAAACAGCTAAAAAAGACAGACATGTGCCATCTCTCTGAATGACAAAACAAACAAGAGATGGACTCAACCTCAGAAAAGAAGCAAAGATTGGAGCTGCGCCCGGAACATAGAGGTCATTTGTCCGACACCATTTCTTCTCTGTCTCCCTATTTTATTAAAATCCTACATAAACACCCACTAGAGCAAACTCGCAGACTAATGTGTATATTGCAGTTTAAGGTGGAAAGAAAATACTGATAGTCTGAGTTAACAAATTAGGGTACTGGGTGTTTTGTTTCTGGCTTCAGAAAACTCCATGGGAAACTAATGTAAATTTACATTTACTACATATCTCAATTTTTAATCTTTTTTTTTTTTTACTTTGGGTGCTATAGGATATTTTTAATTATAAAAACTCAATTTTCTACATATGGTAGCTTAATGAAATGAAAGACTAGACTATTTCACTCTTAAACTACTTACCAAGACAATTTTCACCCAATTTCAAGCAAGCCTCCTCTTTGAATTTCTCAAGCTACATAAATCAGATCCAATGCCCACTTTTTGCAAACGCCTTTGTCAAACCCAGGAGTGCTCAACTTCATGCTGTGCCTTGGAACCGGTGCGCTGACAGGAGCAAGAAGCTTCTGTGGTAGGCTAATAGAAAAGTCACAGCTGGTGTAAAGCCAGAGAGATGACAAAGCCTGCAGCACACCACGAAACCCTGAGGAAGCAGGCTCTGGAGTTTCTGTGCGGTAACTGGTGCTGTCTTATCTAAGAAGGAACATACCAAATGAACCACTTGTATGGGCTCTCGCTCTAGAACTCTCAACAAGTTTTTGGTTGTTTCTTTGTTCTGAATTCAAGTCCTATAAGAATTGGTAGCTATTTTTTTTTCCTCTCCACTTGGGTCTACTTATAAATTATGACTGCCTTGCATAAAAATGTGTGGGCAGCTAATCAATTTTGTTAGGAGACAGTACCCAACGTGCTGCTTTGAAAGCATCGGTCCCCACATTCTTCCTTTCTTCTCCTCCTCCCTCCCCATCTTTTCTGTGCTAGGACAGGGTACCAAGGCCTTCCAGGTGCTGAGCAAGCACGCTACCCCCATGCAGCACCCCAACTTGTTTCCTCAGTTGCCAGAGCAAAAGTCAACCCCGCAACAATCCAGGGTTGCCAGGAGACGCCGGGCTGAAGCTCTCCCTTGCGCTGTGGACAAACACTGAGTCCAGAGAAGCTGTCCATGAGAAGAGAACATAAGGTTAGCCTTCCCCAAAGCTAGTAGAATAATGTGTGTCTTCTCAAGGAAAAAACTAAAGTCCTGATCTTGAAGTAGGGTAAGATTTCTTAGAGCAAATAAATGTATCCACTACACACACACACACACACACACACACACACACACACACTTCAACAATGCTGAAAGCTTTTACTTACCCAAAGTCATCAGTGAGAAAGCAGCCTAGAAGAAAATATCCTTGACATACATGTGAAAATATACTTGATATATATAAATTCCTATTATATGAACATTTACAAAACAGCAATGAAAACAGACAAGCAATGATCTTCAATGAGTAGAAGACTTCAGCCGACATCTGACAGAAGATTTATAAATAGTCCATATGCACATGAAAAAGCACTCAACCTGACTAGTCCCCAGGAAAAATGCTAATTAAATCCACAAAGAAACCCCATTTCATGTCTACAAGAATGGCTACAATTAAAAGCACTGGCAAGGCTATGAGGAACCAGAACTCTCTTACATTGCATCGAATAGAAAGGGGAAGGCAACTTTAGGAAGTGGATCAGAAGGTTTTCATCGGGATAAACACACACCTACAGTGTGACTCAACAATTCCATTTCTAGGCGTTCATGCAAGGGAATAGAAACATATGCTCACAAAATGTTGTGCATAAATGCTACACCAGCTTTATCTGAAGTAAAAACTATAAGCAATGGAAAGCGTGCTCATAGAACATAGAAGCAAACGACTGTACATTCATGTAGTGGAATTTTACCAAAGGACAGTAGCCACCTGTCCTTCTCATTTGTTGGATGTTACTCTTAATGCTGTTGGTTTCCAGGAGTGACGGACGCTGGGAAGAACAGATAATTTCTGAGATTACTGTGTTCGCCGTGCAGCGTGTTCTTTCAGTTGAGAAGGGGCAAACTCTTTAAACATGCTTTCAAATGCAACTGCGTTATAGAAGGCCTGACTTGGGTCCTCTCAGTACTGTCAATTTCATGAACTTTGAATAAAGAATCTTGAGTGACTAACATAATGTAAGTTCTTATTTTTAAAAGGTGGACTTTATGCACCATCGATCATTTTCAGGTCTATGTATGTAGTAAGTATGTAGTAAGTATGTACCACCAGGGGTGATGAGGAACGTCTACCTCTTTCCAAATGAACTGCTAAAACATGCAGCAGTGTAAATGACTCCCAGAAACAGTTCTGGCTGGTTAATATTTATCCATCCATGAGACAAAGGACAGACAGACGCACCTGCTCCTCCACAGTGCTAGGAATCTGAGCGATGACTGCCTAGGGGAGGCAGGCAGTGGGCTACCCAGAGCGGGGGAATGTAAGCAATGATGACTCAGTCTACAAACCGGTGGAGACGTGAGCTATTGTATGGGCACATCGATTTGTCAGAATGAATCGAGGTATAACTCTTTAAGTGTACGCACCTAGTAATATTAAATTCTAATTTCGGGGGGCAATTTTTAAGTCAGTTTCCAAGAAGGAAATTGCTAACTGACCAATATGTTAAGAGTTCTAAAAAGAGGGGAGAGTGGGATATTACTTTCTCACATACTCTGGTGCCTCACCTTTGACCATGTCCCCTGGCGGGGGAGACCTGGTGGCACTCAGAGGAAGGATAGCAGGCTACCAAGAAGAGACTTGATACCCTATGAACATATACAGGGGGAGGTAATCTCCCTCAGGAACAGTCATAGGGGAGGGGAATAAGGGGAAAATGGGAGGGAGGGAAGAATGGGAGGATACAAGGGATGGGATAACCATTGAGATGTAACAAGAATAAATTAATAAAGGAGAAAAAAAGAGTTCTAAAAGGTACAAATCTAGTGCTTTGCCCTAAATCTTGATTTTACTTTTCCCACGCGAGCATATCCAGTATAGATAAATCTGAACCAGCCTGGCTAACTAAGTCATGCTGAGCCATATTTCCTTCTTAGCTCACCTGGATCATTTCCCTGCCGATCGTGATGCTTGTGGGAACCCCAAAAATCCAGCAATAGGGAAGGTCCAGGTTTAGGCATCCATCCATGAGGAGAGAAATAGGTGACGGAAGTTTGCATCGCATACTGATAAGATCCAGATATTTAAGAAACTGGCAAAAAGAAGAGAGAGAGAGAGAGAGAGAGAGAGAGAGAGAGAGAGAGAGAGAGAGAGAGAGAGAAGGAGGGAAGGAGGGAGAGGGAGGGAGAAAGAGAGAAAGGCCAGGGTAAAGCCTTGGTGGGTAAAGTGCTTTCTACACCAACAGAGTTTAGGCCCCACTGGCCATACAAAGATAGCCCTAATGGCTAGTGCCAGATGGAGAAGTGCCCTGGGGCTTGTTGACCAGCGAGTCAAGCCAAATCATGGTGCTCCAGGCATAGTAAGAGACAATACATAGATAGATAGATAGATAGATAGATAGACAGATAGATAAATAGATAGAAGAAATAAGATAGATTGTTTAAGAAAGATACCTGACATCAATCCATCAATCCTTGGCTCCCACATGCAAGTGCATACAAATGCACATGCACCCCTGAACACATGCACACATACATGTACAAAGGTGCACACATACCCAAATACACACACACACACACACACACACACACACACACACACTGAGGAAAGGCGGAGCTAAGCTTGCCTTGCCAAACAGAACAAGGCACAGAGCTTAGGGTCAGGGCACACAAAGGGATACAGGACCTGTAGAATCAGGGGCCCAAGTTAGAGTCCAGTTTCTGAACCTGAGTCTCAAGTTCATTAACTAGACAAGAAATGAAACAACCACACTCCGAGTCCCTTGTCAAAACTGTCCCAGAGCCAATGAGCCACTTGTCTCCACTTGGTAGATGTTTTCCAGACTCTGTAGGCAAAGCTTTATCTCCCGGGAAGACGGCCATCCCAGAAGAAAACAGTCACTAGTTCCCCTGAGATTTGTACCACGTGGGAGCTATATCTATATGATAGTAATATCACCTAGTGACGTGGCCAGCAACAAAATCAGTACGCTATGAGTCAGGATAGTGGCTGGAGAGCGTAAAAAGTTTGGGGAAAGCAAGACTGATTCCGAATCAGCAACATTGGACAGGTGGTTGGATGTGTGGGCATCACAGAGAATTAGATGCCTTCTTGAGCTCTGTAGCCTCACAGATACACAGGCTGCCACCCTGACAGAATCAGTCAAGTGTCTCCCGTGGCGCTGCCTCGCGTGACCTTTTTCAGGTGTCCTCCTCCTAGTAAGTATTTATCCTCGGAAAACAATGATTTCATAGCAGAATTCTCAGAAATGCTGTACCCAATGTTTTCCTCTTTGGAAGCCATATTACACAGTAATAAATTAAAGGCAATGAGAAACTCTGGGGTTGAAAAAGAAAGAAAGAAACAAAGAAACAAAGAAAGAAACAAAAAAACAAAGAAAGAAAGAAATTTATTGAAGAATCTCTCAATTTTTTAATTAATGTCTTAATTTTTAATTAATATCTTAATAGCTTTTAATTAATACCTTTTATAGTCCTATCAGGGTGAGAATCACGGGGCCAGTGGATGGCTCATAATGACTCTCTGTGTCATGAGTTTAAATACGAATAGTTAAAAAAACACACACACACAAACTTGGTGACCTTGCCATAGTAAGAGAAGGATTCTACATTCATCTTTTGGAGCAGGTTTATATTTACGGGGGGAGGGGGGGAGAAGTGAGGCAGCATACGGAGCATCCCCATGGACTCTACACCTCTCCCCACACTTTCTCCTCCTGCTACCTTCCTGTGTGTGTGTGTTACAATCGAGCCAGCAGGACTAACACATTGTCATCAGGATTCAGTCTTGGCACAGAACAGCACGGTGGGTCTTGAATAATGTCCAGTCATCTTGTGCTGTACTCATTTTTATTTTTTATTTTCCTAAAGAGTTCATTTTACATGCTGACAACTGTGTTCACATCAAAAGAAAGCAGACAGAATTAGTCTCCTCGGAATTTTTTCCTTCTGGGTTAAAAAAAAAAAAGTGATGTTAGAATTCAGTAGCAGAAAAGGTGCCTTGAGCTAATTTTTATTAAGTTTATAGAAGCATTGATTTTTTTTTTCATATAACCAAGAGAATTGTGTCTGTTTGTGGTTAAGCACATGCTGGCTCTAAATGCAGAGTGTGTCGCTCAACATAAGCAGGTATACCTCAGTTTCCAGCATCGCGTTCTTCTAAAGAACAAACTAGATTTAGTTCACAAAAGACAATGGCGGGAAACCCTATTTTAAAATAATGTCAAAGAAGGCTGAGCCTCGTCAGGCACCATCAGCTTGAACAACCTAATTAGCTTGTTCGGCATTTGAACAACAATGCTGATGGGAAAGCGCCTTGCCATAGATCCCCGGGGACACTGGGATCTGGAGGTGGAAAAGCTAATCTTCTAGTCACGACCCCTCGGATTGACCCACATGCCTGTCCACCCTCAGCTTCCAGCCTTCCCCCCCAACACACACACACACACTTTGCTGCAGAGCCCCAGAAGCATGACAACAGCATGAAGGCAGCACGGTGACTTTGGCTTGTGCCTAGAAAGGCAATTTCTTACTCTTCTGTAACAACACCTAGCTGAACTAAACAGCTCTTCTCACTTCTCATCGGCTTGCCGTTACTGTGCTCAAAAGGGCAAGCTCGCTAAAGCGGGTCAAGTGGGAAAAAAAAAAAAAGAAAAGTGAGCCCAAAGCTACGCAACCAAACTTTTAAAATATTCCCTTCATAAACACAGACCCATGTCCCATTAGTGTAGAGCCTGTTTTTAACAATCACGCTGAAAAGATTTTGTAGCCCAAAGCTCTGCAACAAAACTTTTAAAAATATTATTTTCATAACATAGACCCAACTATCACCACCAAGGAAAATGTCTCAGTGGTGTAGAGTCTGTTTCTAACAATCATGGTGAAAGGATCTTGTAATCACTTAAGTGGTGAACAAAACCCTCAATAAGAAAGGCATCCAAACATCAGAAAGAGTGATGGCACCAATAACCTCGTGCACACTTGGGGTGTCTAATCTCATGCTCTTAGACCAAATGCTTACCAGCATTAGCTAGCATATACAACTCATGCCAAGTCTCAAATCTAACGGATTTCCCAAATTAGCAACAAGAAAATCCGTCCACTATCTTAAGCATGCCATTGGACATTGTCGCAACGTCGTGTGCAGGGGGCGGAGGTGGGGCCTGAGGAAATGTGCAGACCGCTTCCCAAACAGTGACGATGAGTGGGTAGTAGCTGAAATCAGCATATTTATCATAGCAAACAAGATACCCAAAAGATTTTCACTTGAAATGTTTTTAAAGTCGATGTGAAATTCATATGTGTAGGGAAAGGGACCTTGAATGTACCAGCAGATCTTGTTTAAACTACAGCTAGGCTGCTTCCTGTCTAAGTGGCCTGAGCAGATCTCCGTTTCCCAAGTCAGGCTCAGACACTGTGAAGACAGTGATATTTACTTCGCAGACTTCACGGGGAAGAGATTAAATAATGTAACTGATGTGGCGAGCACGGTCCTTGGCTTGTGGTGGTCACTCAGCCAGTGCTGAACAGCTGGCTGAACCCCCCCCCCCCCGTGTCTCCTGAGAGGTATGTAACCCTCACTGGAACTCCTGCTTCAACCTAGTAATCCCCAGACACCATCCACTGGCCCAGAAGCACTCCCTTTTTCTGTGACTGGAAGGCCTGAAAGTATAAACACAAGAGGAGAAGTTGATCACACACGTGCCTGTGTTGAGGGACTCCATAGGACCGAAAATTAGCTTGAAGACACGTGAGCCTCCCTATAGCTTTCAGTTGAGATAGGACTCAAGACCTTGTCTTTTACAATAGCCAGGAAAATAGAGACAACTTCTATGTGCATCCACAGATAAATGGATAAGGAAATGTGGCACTCGTGCAGCATGGAACATTACTCAGCTGTAAAGAAAAGTAAAATCCTGAAGTCTGCAGGTAAGTGGGTGGAATAGGAGGAATAGCTAGCCCAAAGAAAGAATATTTTTAAAGCTATATGGAAGCCGATTATCCAGCAACTTAACTAGCAAATAGAATGAGAAGGCCAGTAGGACACGTGCAATATGAAAAAAGGAGGGACAACTGGGCTTAAAGAATTAAGAAGGGATGGGAGATAGGAGGAAGGAGAGAGGGGAGGTGGTGGGTGGGCTACCAAGGGATGTTTAAAAAGGAAATCCACAAGTTATAAGCTAATTTCAAAAAATAACCTTTTAAAATGAGCTCAGAGATACCTTGTGTAAGCGGATAATGGTTTTCCAGGAAGACATGGGTTAATGGAAAACTCATCACAAGGCAGATCACAAATATTTCCCTCAAGGCATGTGATGTCTCCCTCATGACAGGTTTTTGGGCAGGGAAGGACCAGAGGTCTCCAACACTACACAAGCCATTGCCAACTGCCTTTGGTTGCCCTCCATGGCGGCACTGTAAGACGCTGTTGCTGAAGACACCATACTTTTTGGCAGTAGGACATAGAGAAATCAAGCTCAACCTCCCTCCTGGGTAGCTTTGATGGTTCGGAAAAGGTGCTATGGAGGATGCTGAGGAGGAAAGCAGTCTCCCTAGCCCTGGGCCCTGTATGCTGCAACGCCAAGCTGCCAGGCAGCGTGTGCCCACAGGTGCAGGAGCGGCAGGACTGTTATGAGGTGACTAACCACTTCCGGCTGGATCTGAGGTGGCCTGCTCCACAAGAGGGAATCTCGCTGTAGTATCCCTGGTCACAAGCCCATAGCTGGGAAGGTGAAGGGCCCCGGCAAGAACCTGCCAGTGTTATTTTGTTATATGACCATGTTGTCCAGTCTCCTTCTTAATATAGATGTTTGTGCTCATAGCCCTGGGTGTCCTAGGCCTGGGTCGGAGAGGCGGCTTTTTACAGCAGACTGCAGCCAGGGCAGAGAGATATGTCTTTACCAAGGCTCCGTCCCCATCAGGGTTCAGGCAGCAGCAGCACGTAAGAGGAGACAGAAAGAATTTAAGAGCTGTGAAATGCTGCCTTCTGAGTATGACGCTGGCTGTTGTACTCATGGACTCACGGCACCTGCGGAAGAATCAGGCCAGCCAAGATCTCCGCGTGCTGAGCAAGACTGACCTCCGGGCACAAGTCTTTACAGCAATGCTATTGGCATGGCTAGGGAAAGGAGAATCACTGGTAGGCTCCCTCCATGCTCCGGTGGATGGCCGCCACCTAGACACATGTATGCAGCACTAACTGGACTCAATGGGGTATCAAGATGATGATGATGATGATGATGATGATGATGACGACGATGACGGCGTAAAAGACATGAAGTTAGGAGAGGGATGTGTTGAGTAGGGAAACAGTATGTATATAAATTACATTTCAGTATACACATGCATGGGATTCTCAAACAATAATAAAAAAGAACAAAATTAATTATTCCGAACCCCCCCAAACACACCCTAAAAAGACATTGTGACCCTCATTAGAAATTTCCTGAGGAAAAACTCAACTACTTGATTAGCAGATATTCAAAAACATACTCTGACATAAACACACACACAGAGAGAGAGAGAGAGAGAGAGAGAGAGAGAGAGAGAGAGAGAGAGAGAGAGATTCAAGAAGGAAATAGTCCACAGAAAAAGTGCTATTATTGGAATTGTGTGAATTTCTCATAATTTAACTAAAATAGTTTCCAGCCAGCCAGTTACTGAACAGCATCTGCTTTCCAAATACTGTCTTAGAGATTAAGAAAAGCGGTCTGAGCCGGACGTGATGGCGCACGCCTGTAATCCCAGCACTTGAGAGGCAGAGGCAGGCAGACCGCTGTGAGTTCAAGGCCAGCCTGGTCTACAAAGTGGATCCAGGACAGCCAAGACTACACAGAAAAACCCTGTCTGGAAAACAAAAACAAAAACAAAAAAAAGGGGTCTGAAGCTTGGTCCCATAGAAAAGCTACAATCTTATTTCAGGGCCAGTCATTTAAAAACACATCTATGAATAAGTGTCTCGATGCAGAAAGAAAGCCATGCTGTCTGGCCTCGAGGGAAGGAAGTCATTGCCATGTGCACACACACTGGAAACACAGACCTCCACCCCTGTGTTTATTTGAGGAAAGCTGCCCAGCCTGACACAAGGGAAGCTTTAGTTGTCAATCTCACTGTAAATACTTACTCAGGTCCTGGACAGGCAATAGCTCTCCACACTGGAGTTTCTCTGACTGCAGTGCGTCGGGTCTGGGTAGCAGTGACAACTGTGTTCTGTAACTACATGAGGATGTCTTAAAGGGATTCACGAACAATGACCAGAACTTGAACAGTGGCGGGCTTAATAAGAATAGACTTAAAAGCGAAAGATGAGAATAAAAAAGATGACGCGTCTCAGTTGAAGGAAGAAGCTAACGGGAGAAGTGTACGTTCTTGTACCAAGTTGTCTTCTATGCAGAAATATGCAAACCAAACGTTTACACTGTAAGTGGAAGTGCAAGCCACAGAGAACTGAGTCTCCTGCTGAGGTCAGCTGAGGCTTCATGTGGCATTTAATGAACGTTACCCAGCAACTACTCAGGTTGCAGTCACCTGACCACTCAGCGGCATCACAGGTGTCACCATTACCGTGACCACTATCACGGTAGCTACTCTACTGAAAGCAGACCCCTGCAGCACTAGGTTAGATTGACAGCCATCAGCTTTAACTCTCAATAACTCTAGACCATCGTCTCGGTGACATGCACTGGCCTATGTACTGACCAGAGAGGACAGTCATCGCTTCTGTATGTGCAGGAACACTAAGTCTTAGTGAGCACAGGCGACCACCGCGCAAGGCGTGGTTTGGACCTGAGCATCACACCATGGGGCTGCTAAGGGAAATGCTGGTGAGTCTGAGCTCCACGTGTCATATCCCAACTTGCACATGCTTAGCCTGAGGACACTGAGTCACTGTCCATTGTTATTGTGGAACCGGTGGTCAGAGAAGGTATGACCCCGTGAAATGAGGCAGAGAGTCACTGGGTAGGAAATGTAGAAACAGCCTTTCCGTGACGAGCTGTAACACAGCTTGTCAGAAATATGTCATGGCTGTGAGGCGCTGAGAAGCACCCACCGGCAGCTAACAAGGCTCCTGGCATGGCCTGCAAGATATGATAGCACTTTTGTGGGCAAAGGCTTTAGGCCAACTGTGAATTTAAGAGTAAAAAAAAAAAGATTAGTTTCTCCAAATAGCTACATTTTCTGAACTGAAAATCTAGTCCATATATCCAAACACAGCTGCATACTTTGATTGGAGACATCATCTCTGGAAATATGGCCAGGGTGTTACAAATGCAAATGTACACACACAATCACACAACCATCAATTCATCCAAACAACAAATACCCACCAGATATCTACTGCTCATGGTGAAGGAAAAGAAGCTTCCTTCACACCTTCTGAAGAGCTCAGTGACTGCTATGCATGGCTATGGATGACCAGTAAGCAAGATCTTTTTTTTTGTTTTTTAATTATTGTACCAGAGTAACGGCAACGAAGCTTGATTCTCTTCACCTCTGAGGGTTGTTTGTCATTCTTGGAAAACTCAGTAGGTTTCTGGAAGGGTTAAGCACCCCATGCTGAACCTAAATTCATCATTTAACCCCAACCATTGTCATTCCTGTTGTGCATAACTAGTGCATAACACATCTATAGCATAATTTTAACTTGACATCCTAAACTACTCTTATAGTTTGTGATATTAATAAAGAAATTTAATGCATTTACATGAGAAAACGTGTCCCTTTTTTCCCCTCATGGTCATGGGCTCTATGTGAGGACTCCTGAGGAAGGGGAAGCTGGAGCTGGTTGGTAGTTTGATAGAAGGGCTTCCTGCTTTAATATTTAGTGCACGTTGTTTGGAGGTTAGAGTGGGTGAGAACAGATGTAGAAGTGAGGGGAGAAAAGAACAGAAGATCATTGGAAGGACACTTTCGTAGGGAAGGCAGACAGAGTATGAGCACCTGGGGCAGAAGGGAGGAATACACTTTATATAGAAAACTCAAGCAAAGCCATTACTTGAAGCTGGCTTCCCAAACACCCGCCTGTCCCGTCCAACTTCATGCCCCTGATGCCTGCCCTGCTAGCCCTCTCAGCCACCAGCGGAGAAGGGGATAAGGATGTGGCAAGTGGTGACACCCGTCTGTCCTCCAGCTCTTCCAACCGGGGTCAGGAGGTCGGGAAGTCCAGGAGCAAGCAAGGGGGGGACAACCGTGTCCCTCATGCCCAACCCCTCTTCCCTGCATTCACTGCGGCCCCTCGCATGAGGTTGCAGCTCTTGGCGTGATCCTTATGTACCTCTCACTTGTCTGGTCTGGCTGTCCTAACAGCTGAGTAAATCGATGTAGTCCCTGATGAGCATCGGCGTGACGCAGCTGTCTATGGC
Organism: Acomys minous; assembly: GCF_964271855.1. NCBI lineage: Eukaryota > Metazoa > Chordata > Mammalia > Rodentia > Muridae > Acomys > Acomys minous. The sequence continues at coordinate 93,022,490 of NC_140497.1, forward strand.
CACGGCCAAGAGAAGCCACTGTGGCCACGTGGAAGGCATGCCTGATGCTGAGCTCAGAAGATCAGGAGGAGCACACTCAACAGAGGACCCAGCCCCCAGCTGCTTGGCCAGCACAGTGTCCTGCTCGTGCGTAACAGGCATAAGTCTCTGCTTGGATAGCTCCCTCATGTGTGGTCAGGTCAGTTCACATGCCCAGTGTACAGCCTTGGCACCACCTTGGCATTGGGGCAAAACTCCCCAGTCTCTCTTTGCACTGCCCAGTGTTTCTGGCTGGCTACTGTCAAGGCAGATGAACAAAGCATCAGGCTCTGGGTAGGCCAGAAGCGGGATTTTTATCATAGTAAGAGCATCCTAAAGTATCCCTCTTGTTGAGTTCAATGATGGCACATGCCATGCTTGAAGTTTGCAGTGTAGTTCTCAAATGTAACTCCCGGGGTGGGCATCCTGGGGGAACACCTGCAGCAGTGCTATCTTTCCACACTCCGTGTCCCACCTCTCAACACACACACACACACACACACACACACACACACACACACACACACACACACACGCTGCTGCACCTGCAGCCCCGAAAGCCAGCCCACATCTCGTGGGCCCAGGCAAACAGTCACTTGAGGGTGAACCTAAACCCCAAATAGAAGACGTTCAGCTCTCAACCTTATGAATCTTTCAAGACTAATAATTTTACTTATGACAAAATTTACTTATGAAGCCTCTTGTATTTGAGGGTGATGATAATGTAAGATTATAAGGCAATCCTATTAAGTGATTATAAATGGAAAAATTAATACACTAATACCAGACCTTGAGTTATGCTCTCTCTTCACCAGATCACAGGATTTTACATTCACTGCCTATTCAAGTTTCTTTGTTGTCTGACTTATTATTGTCTTTTAAAGATACTCCCTGCTAATGTTTTGAAACTCAAAAGGATGCATTATCAGTAGAGTATACACAACAGATCTTCACCTCTAGTCTTCCATGTAGACACACAGAGCAAACCCATTTTCAGACAGCTCTTCCGCTTTTGAAAGGAGCCTAAAAACCCTTCAGCGAGAGGCAGCAGCAAGGTCACCACAAAGAGACGGTGCAGTTTCACCAAGATGATATGGGAGTGTTGTATACAAGGATGTTGTCTGAGAGCAGAGAAAGATGGCCCGAGAGAGTGAAGCCTTCCCAAAGACGAGGGTAAAAGGGAGCACTGTATTCTGCCAAATTTATTACAATGGCCCATGGGAAATTACTGGATGTTTCTCGCCCCAAGAGACCTCTGAAGACTTGTTTAGTGAGTCTCCCTTTGTCTTGAGGTGTAGCCTGCGTCTCCAATCGTGCCCACTGCTTCTCACCTTCCTTTTACACCATAGAGACAGTCCATAGAGTTCCTCTTAATGACACAGTGTTAGTTCCGCTCAGCGACTAGAACACAGTGAAGGCATTAGCACTTCCGTCTTCACTTCAAGGTAAGATCTGTCTTCCTCCCCACTGCCCCCATCGAGAACCGGTCAAACGTCGCTGGACTTCAGGGAAAGCTACAGTGCAGGTTTGTGCACTCAGTCTCAAGATCCCCTCCCCGTCAGCTTCAATATCAGCAATGGCGGCAGATGAGGAGGAAGAATAGAGCATTGCCTGTTTGGTTGGACAGTGCTTACGTCCAGGGCCCAAACTCTCTTTGAGGCTGGCTCGATCTTTCTTGGGCAATTGTGGCCGCTATGGACTGTCTCTGACAGAGACAAACACATTGTTTTGGACCTACAACTCACCACCATCCTCCCAAGACCTTGGCCAGCAGGCATGATGGGCTCTACACAGACCCTCTCCACAGGAGTCCCGGTGCCCTCCAACAGGACTGTAGTCTGAGAAGGACATTAGATGGCGCTGCCTTGGCTCTGCTCTCTGTCAGTATCTGGCTATGAATTCACTGTCATCATCAGCTCTCTGAGCACAGGTCCTTCTGCCCTGAAGGTGCCCTTTGCTATCTCCCATGGAACAGAGAGAGAGACAGACAGACAGACAGACAGACAGAGACAGAGAGAGAGAGAGAGACAGAGACAGAGACAGAGACAGAGACAGAGAGAGAGAGAGAAGCTTCAGGGAACACTTTGAAGCTTTTCTAAGTGGTCACGTGGAAATCTACCCTGGGCCAAAGTGGGGCTAGCTTCTTCCTGAAGCCACCAGGAATCATGACCCTAAAGACCAATTCTTCTCCAACTAATTAGTTCCCTAACAGAGAATGGTGGTATGCACCTGCAAAGCCAGCATGTGACGATCCGAGCCGGGAGGATTTGGGTTTTGCCCAGCTTGGGCTACATAATGAGACCGTTGTTTTTGTTTGTTTGTTTGTTTTGTTTTTTGTTTTTTAATTACACCCAACTAAATAAATTCCTTCCTCTCTCTACACTCTAACTCCTTTCAAGTCCTTCTAGGAACAAAAATATTGTGATGTCCTTTGTCTTTTTTTTTTTCCTTTAAGGTTTCTGCGTTGTTTCAGTCTTTCACTTTAATCAGTAGAATTAATCGCAGTGGTTTTCAATTACATCCAACCAACACATTGTTTTAATAGCACCTGTTTTAGCACACTCCGCTGCTACCATGCAGCAAAATTCATAGATAATCCAATAAACCTACATATATATATAGTTTCAAAGAATCAATACACTGCTAAAATTATGAAATGGGAGAAAGTAAAATTTTGTGGACTTAATAACAGTATGAACCTCTGTACTTTAATGCCCAGGCATGACTCCACTACGGAAGAAAAAGAAGCTAGATGCTTGACATTATTTAAAATGATTACGTTTAGATGTAAAAAAGCAGAAGCAATATTCAATTCAATATCACAAGCCCATTTGTGTATTTCATATTTCGAAATAAGAGATTAAGGACTGGTGAGGGCTCTTACAACCTGAACAGCTTTGAAGACAAAATCACCTATCTGCTTGAATTGGCAACCATCCCAGGTCCACAGCTGATGGTACTTTCAGTAATATATTCAGGGGCCTTGACTGACTCTTCATAACTCCTCAAACAGAAGCAGTCATCATACAGCGTGTGCACATCTCACACAGCTGTCATCCTTGGCCAGTGCAGTGGTCCTGCCTCACAGGTGCCGCCTGTGGGATATTTGAAAGCCATACAGAACACAGCGTGGGTCTCCTAATGCATGGGCCTTTGCCAGCGGGGTGTAGCATCTGGCTTCTTCGGTCCCACCCATTCAGGACCAGGGGAACACCAATCACTGCACCACCCAATAAAGACAAAAAAGGAAAAAAAATTACCTCGGAGATAAACATTTGATGAGCGCCCCATCCTCCTCTGAAGTGAGACGCCCTCAGCTGTTGCCTCACATCGACACAGCCAGAGCTGCAGCACCTTACCCTGATGGGAAGGCAAGGAGAGTAAGACCCTACAGAAAGAACAAAAGGGAGAAGTTAAGTCTTCCTTTGGGGCTTGGTTTTTCTGTAGTTAGTCCGTCCTCACTGCCTGATGCTGTTAGAGGCCTAGGGCTGAATCGAGATGCTCAGTAAAGCACTCTTAACCAGTGCAGGCTTCTTACCTGGATCCCAAAAGGTAGAAGATGGCATCAGGCTGAGGGGGGGGGGGGAAGCACCTTAAAAAAGGAAACTCAAATGACGCTTCTGTGTTTCTTGCAACATAAAGTGATCAAAGTCGCTGTCTGTGTGGGTAATACCTGTGCTGCTGATTTTCTGATATTAAAATTATCCCAAATTTTTATTTTTCCAAATATAAGTTTCATGGTAAAATGTCTAGACTGGCCTTTAAGGCTAAAGGCACCTTTATGAACATAGGTAACTCTTGTTAGTACAGAAAGTATGTGCATCTTTATATGCATATATTCATGTATACCCCCTTTTTATATGTACTTGATATAATTGGCTCCATTCAGGAAAAACAAAGGACGAATAATGAACGGCCTAAGTGACATCCCATAAATAACTATGTCCTGGCACCTTGGCAGGCATCATGAGAAAAGCAGGCCCAGTGTCCCTTTAATCTTGGCCCTCTCTAGGCATCTGCCATTATAATGTTGCCTTTCAGACAAGCAGATGAACACTGAGGCCATATATATGGCTGTGGTGGTACGGAAGCACAGTTTAAAGCTGTCTCCTGTGGAGCCTTCAACTCCAGCAAAACTCCAGGGAAATCATCTCTTCTCTTCGTTCCTTCTGGAATTAGCGACTGTAGCAGTTCGGTTCTGTTACCCTAGGGTACAGCGCAGCCCAGCACAGCCGGGGTGCATGAACATCCAGGGTTATTTATATGTGTGCTAAGACCCATCCAGATGCTCCTCACCCCAAAGGGGTCCAACATTTAGCAACTTCCCAAAAAAAAAGCGCTTACTGCCAGGAAAGCAAGCTGTAGTTCTTGTGCCCATGTGGATGCCATGTCTGACGTCATCTTGTGGGAGGTGAGATCTAAGCCTGTGCCGCACAACTACCATCAAACAGGCTGCATCGTTTTACCCACCTGAGGTACCAGGGCATTGTGTTTGAAAGTGATGCAATGATATTTTAAAAAGATCTTTTTTTCTTCTTCTTCCTATGTGAATCTGTTATCAGATACGAAAGCCTGCACACAAATCAGCTATGAAATTGAGGACAACGAAGCTAGAGGTTCATAATTTATATTCGATTCTATCTATTTAACAGCTTCTTCCCCGAGCACAAGTTTAAGGGCCAAAATTACACCTGAATTTCTTAAAGTCCCTTGTCCATAGATCACCATTCTGATCTCAGTCAAAAGCCCTGCCTAAGAAAGTATCCTCTCGGGTCTGAGCAAATACAAACAAACCCTCATGAATATGACTTGAGTTGCGTTCTGGTCTTATAAGCCAGAGTAACTGCGTCTTTAGTCATGTCACGCCTGCATCTACACTCGGCTTGTGCAAGAGTCCTGCCACTGAGGAACAACAGAATTGTCTAACCTTAGCTCTCCCCGCTACTGTAGCCACTACATGTCAAGCCAAGTGGAGGCCAGGAAAAGAACAGAGGCCTTTGTCCTTGGCATAGAGAAACCAGGGGCAGGCTAGTTCTTGAAGAAGTGAATATTCTACTGCTTGTGGCGCTCAGAGAAGGCATGTATCTCTTGGGACCAAAGCACATGAAAGTCCTGCATTGACATGAGATGAGACTGTGTGATGCTAAAAATTAATATGTAACATGTTGCTTACTCAACACAAGGAAGGTCTCCACCCTTATAGCACAAAAGCATTAAAAGCCATCCGTGGGTGATGTCTTTGTCTCCCCCAAAGCAACTACCCCCTGTAACATCCTCATGGTTGCCCAAGTCGGGCTCTGGAACCCGGAAGCAACAGCTAGCAGAGCATTCAGTGCTCCCGCTACAGAGGTGGGGTCACAGCTGGGCATCCGCACAGGGCTTCTCGTTTGGGGGTAATAAGCTCGGTTCTAAGTTTCCCTGCCCAATCTACTCCTCACTTCAGGAGGAAGCACCGTCACATCACAGTGGTGTTACCACAAGGTGAGCCTGCAGCTCTCCCACACCGCTGGGAAAGCTGGAAAGTAAAGGCAAAGACACTGCTGAATCGCACAGAGGACCCTGGGCGTACTGAGCTCTGAATCAAAGCTTGCAGTCGGTTATGTAAGAAAGACATCCAAGGCATAGTTGTTTTTCTTTCTTTCTGTAAAGGGCTTTTTGAGTTGAGTACTTACGAACCTCTTTCCAACCAGAGAGAGGGGGCATGAGGGGAGAAGGAATGAAAGAAACACTAACAGATAAAATGTAGATTATATTTACAAGCATAACCTCAGGTGGTGCTAGTCACACAGCGAGCACCTGTACATGCTAAACAACAGCTTGAGGGCTCTTAACCACAGGAAGCGCCATAGGCTGCTTCTGAAGACCAGGGGGCTGAGGAAAAGTAAGAGTCATTTTTATAGGTTCTGTGTTGTGGGGGGAGTTTCTTGTGCTTTTTCTTTGCTTTTTTTGTTTCTGCTTTTTAAAAAGTTTGGTTTGTGTGGACTTTTTTATTTGCCTGTTTGTTTTCTTTTTTTTAACTTCTTTTTTTTAATTAATTTATTCATATTACATCTCAGTTGTTAGCCCATCCCTTGTATCCTCCCATTCCTCCCTTCCTCCCACTTCCCCCCTACTCCCCTCCCTTATGTCTGTGTCTGAGGGGGACCTCCTCCCCCTGTATATGCTCATAGGGTCTCTCCTTGGTGACCTACTGTCCTTCCTCTGAGTGCCACCAGGCATCTCTGTTTGTTTTCTAAAGAGAGCAAAAAAGGGTGTAGAGTTGGAGGGTGGAGAGGTGGGAACGATCTGGAAAGAAATGAGGGAAGGTAAACCATGATCAAAATATATTATATAGCAAAATGTATTTTCAATAACAACATTAAAATCTTTTAAAAATAAAAATGTAAAAATTATTTAAAAAAAGAAATATAGAAAATTTATACTGTGCAAAGCCAGTGACTCATTCCAAATAATCCAAAGTTTTATATATTAATAGATGTAATTATATATTTCTTACATAATTATAAAGAATAATTTTGATTATTGTAAAGTGAATTCTTTGCATTGATAAGCTTTGCTCCATCTCACCACAAGCCAGAAAATGCTCTACAGAACACAGTCTATATGAAAATCTAAAGAAGAGACGCGTTCAGTGGCCGAGGTGAGGAGGGGACTAAGCTGGGCGCAGGAGAACTCTCTGGCAGCTGCTGAGTGTCTAACTTAGAAAGCCACAGCAATGGTCACGAACCCTGCTCTGCACACACAGATTTTCCTGGACAGGAAGTAACCTGACCTTCTAATGACTGCTCCTCAAGACTTAGGTCTATGGGCAGATGTTTTACAAACAGCAGCCACAAGCAGAACCTGTTGCCAGGGTCATGAGGGCTACCTGTATGGATTTAGATTTATTTACGCAGAAACCAAATCCAAGTGCAGTGATTAAAAATAGGAATCACTTGGCTTTTATTGGAAGAAAAACAAAGAACTCTTTTGAGTATAATATTAGTCAGAATGCTGGGGTCATTTCTGCTTGAAGCGCTTACTGGGTCTGTATAATATATTGATATTTAGGTCAATTAACACAACTCAAATTTCGGCTATCTAACTGCATTTCTCACAGATTCCTCTACTGTTTGCAATCAATTAAACTCTTCAAAAATTATTTCTTTTATTTTTGAGATTATAGTGATGTCATCCCCCCACACACACACTTCCTCCCTCTAAGCCCTTTCACATATATCTTCCTTGCTCTCTTTCAAACTCAGGGCCTCTTTTTTTCCTTAGTTGCTATTACATGCACACATGTATGACGCATATGCATATATATATATCCCCAAATACAGCCTACTCGGTCGTATAATATTGTTTGCCCACATGTTTCTGGGCCTCTGTCTATTGCAACGGGAAATTTTCTGCATGAGAAGAATTAAGAACTACACTTACCTTCAGGGGCGAGGAGCAATGACTGGGATGCTTGTTAGGGATGATACCCGTTTGATAAAGTGACGGTTGTGGGTTCTTTTCTCAGGCCCGCGCCTTCACCAGCCCTGGGCAGACGGCAAGGCTTCCGGTACCGAGCATGACGCCGCCCTCTCGTCGCGTGGGCCTGAAGTCCAACTAGAAAGTTGGGTGAATCGCACCCCAAATTTGCGTTGCCACTGCTGCTCCCTCAGGGTCTTGGCGCCCGGTGGCTGTTCTGGTGGTTTCGCAGGCATCATAGCTGCGTAGGGCTGTTGGCTGCTCCCCTCCTCTGGAAGCTTGTATAGCACCTTCTGGTGCCACGAAAGCTAGTCCTCAGGGAGGAGGCTTGTACACCAATCCTTAGGCGGGAGTCCTTTGGGTCAGTTCCAGATCAGGGCTCTCTGGGCCCTGCCTCTGAAACGCATGTTTGGGGACTTAGCTGCCTCCCCTCAGTCCTATCATTTGTCATAAATTCAGGGGCAATATCTATGATTCTCTGTAACTCGCTCCATATGATCACATGTAAAGCACTGCTTCTAACAGAACCACTAATTACAGGCATCCATACTTACATCATGACATTTATTCCACTAACTACCTTAGGTTTTTTTTTTTCCCTGAAGAAACCAAGGAAGCTTTGAGCTTTCTGAAAAGGACCCCGGTGTGCGTGGTGATGCCAACCTGAGCAGGCGCTACCTGGGCTTCAGGAGGCACCGTCACCGCATCTGCGGATCCGGTGCTTCTCAGCAAAATGATGATCTACGAGTGCACATTTAAAGGACATTATGACATCAGGGGCAACAATAGAAATAGGAACATAAGTGCCCCTGTAGCAATCTCCGCGACTTCCAGTGCCTTGCTCGCCATTGTTTGCGACTCAGGAACTGGAGTAAGATGAAAAGACCTCCTAAGTATCTCAAGTGCCAAGGCTACACAGAGAAACCCCGTTTCAAAAAAATAAAAATAAAAAGTAAAATGACAGAGGCACTACACCTATGACACCCAATAATATTGCCACCTAAATAAGACCGGAGCAAGAAAAGCACCAACAGAAACGCTAACATGGAGAGAGGAAAGGTGACAGAGTTTCACCCCTGGACAGAGAACTACACCCAACTGAAGAGAGCCGAGAGAGGGGAATCAATCCCCCCTAAGGACGATCCCTAACTGGTGTTCCAGTACAGAGAAAATCATATCTATACAACATATACAAAGCTAAATGAATTCAACAGGTCTGTGTGTGTGTGTGCATGTGTGTGTGTGTGTGTGAGAGAGCAGGTGGTGTGTATGTATAGAGAACAATTGCAAAGATAAAGAAGCCATGAATATGAAAGGAAGCCAGAAGGATTGGAGGGAGAAAAGAGAAAAAGGAAAATGTTGTAATTATAGTTTAATTTTTAAAATCAGTCTTAAAAATAAACTAGTAAAACTTACACACACGTGTGCACACATGCATATGCCCACATACACACATAGGCAGACGCATACATACATGTGCATACGTGCACGCACACAAGCACACATATGTGCACAGACACCTGCATGTGTATGCACACGTGCGCATATGTGCACATACACAGACACACATGCACATATACACACAAATATACACATGTACAAATACACACAGGCATACACACTTGTGTAAAATGCACAAGTCTGGGGCCTTAAGCTTCTGGCTTCTAAACCCTGTAGACATGGGCCACCAGAGGTCTTGGGCACTGAAGGGCCCAGCACTGCCAGCACTGGAGGAGTTTCTTCTCGCCTACTCATGATTTGCATCCAGCCAGAGCAGAGAGATCCAAGCTGGTTGGTGACACTGTACTTACATTGCATGTAGTGTTGCCTGGGTAGGAAACACTTGAAGACCAACTCAGAATAATTCACTATTCAAGAAGTAAGATTAAATCTCTTATTTTAAGCTTTGCAAACATGATAGATAGAGAACCAGTCTGTGGTGCCCTTGTTCCTTTCTTTCTCCATCGGTTGGTTACACTGGCATCTTTTTGTGTGTGTGTGATACTTACACTTAGCGTTCTGCTTCTCTCTCTTCGTTTGGAGTATGGTATCGCTGATATTTATTTGACCCTTAGCTTCGCACTCTCCAGTCTCCTCAGATTTATTCATATACCCAACTGTAAGAAGAAAAAGGCAGATCTAGTGTGTGACCTTAACTTCCCAGATTGATTTCCCAGAGAGTTAAGTAAACTCTCCCTTTTCTAAATATATAAATAAATAAGTAACTTTTCCTGTTCCAACCATGTAAACAATGTGACTCTTTTTCAGAGGCAGCCTGGGGAGGGAGTAACATAGGACACCCTAAGACCTCCGATCTTCCTTCCAACTCTTTATCTGAACCCCAGTTCTTACCTTCTAGCTCTGGCTTTATTTCAGCTCTAAAGAGTCAGAGACAGGGGCTGGAGAAATGGCTCAGAGGTTAAGCACACCGACTGCTGTTCCAGAGGTCCCGAGTTTAATTCCCAGCAACCACATGGTGGCTCACAATCATCTATAATGTGATCTAATGCCCTCTTCTGACCTGCAGAGCACTGTATACATAATAATAAATAATTTTTTTAAGTCAGAGACAGAAAGATCACCAAAATGTCTGCTCTTCAAATATGAAGACATGCAGAACAGCAAGTTTTGGAAAGCAAGATAATTGCTGTATTTTCTTTTGGAAGCCTCTCAAGAAGCGATGAAGAAGACATAAAATGTCACCACTAATTACGACAGTTAAATGCAAGCTGCTCCTCCCCACACTCCACACGGACTGACCAGCTCTGCAGTAGGTGCTGTTGCCAGCACCTTCTTTAGAGTGTTGAACTCACCCTCAGAATGTGAAGTCACTTCTCTACAGGCAGTGGCAGAGTCGAGACCAATAGTGCACGGCCCCTGTGCTATTCTTTCTTCCTTAAGGCAGGATCCAAATGTAAATTAAGAGATTTACTTAGCAGGTATTTCTGCCTCGGCTCTCAGCGTTCCTTGATGCGTGCTAACAAATACAATTCCGTCTCCACTTTTGCATCATGAGCACTGTAAGTGCAAGATGCATAGCAGTAGCCTGCGTCAACTGTGGCTTTAGCACTTGGCTCATCCAACAAGCTCATATCTTAGCACCTGCTCTGCAATAGCGTGTCTAAGCTCTGGGAGTGTAAGGTGTGCAAGGCGAAGCTCTGACCTTGTGTCCTGAAAGTTTAACGCTTTATTATCTGTTATAGACAATAGCAAATACTGAGCTAGTGGCACCATATACCACCAGGAGAACACAGAAGAGGAAGATGTTGCTTAGCAAGACTAGAAAAGGGTGGAAGACTACAAAAAGACATTGCTTTTAAATTTTAATAGTCCATATAAAATGATACTTGTCATGCCAAAATAGTATGCTTAGCTGAGATGTAAATAATGTAGAAAATTCTCACCTTGAAATTGAGGCCTAAGAAGTATGTTTTCTGGGGTACAGGCAGCCTGTGCATCCATGTGTGCATCCACAATGCATCTATGCACACACAGGGAGAAACATACCACAGTTGACCATCGTGTCCCACACACAGAATTGATGGTAGGCTGCTACTGTTTTGTCACAGGGTTAGAACTTGGAGTACAGCTCAGGCCTGGCCAGGCTCCTCTCAAGGGCTCTCCTCCTTGCTGACACGATTTGCTCACTCTTCCTCGTACTTATTCAGAGCTATTTCTAGTGTGCTTCTAATGCGTCTCCTCCCCATGCCACACTTAATACAGTTCTCCAAGAAAAACTGTCTTTTTAGAAGGGAGCGGACATCTTTCAAGCCCTGAGAAGATGGTTCTACAAGCATACATGGGAGACAAGCCAGGGCTTCAAATGATTTCTCTCCTTCCTCCCCCTGCTCAGCCTTCCCAGCTGACTTGCTTCCTGTGAGAGATGTGCTTGAACCAGTTCACGCTTTCCACAGACTAACCCATTAAAAAAAGCTTTCTCACTGCAGAAGACACCACCTAACACGCAGCGGACGCCACTCTGCAAGAGAAGGGTTGGGTGGGGTTTGTGCCTTGCAGTCACTTTGGAAAGTGACTACTTCTAATTCAGTGACGTCCTGCCAGCCCAATCTCGGGGGCTTAAGCTATAAGACCTGCTTGTGACATAAAATTCCTCCATATTATGCCATCAGTTATTTTCTGAATTAATCTAATGCAATCACTTCAAGAAGAGTTGATCATGTGTGTGTATAAACACCCTAAAATAAATGACAAATTTGAATGTTGGTCACCAAGCCAATAGCCTACTCATTAGGAAATTAAATGTATAAAATCTAAAATTAATATGATGAGTATTTCTGACTGTGTGCCTTATAAGATATTTCTGTTTCTTTTTCCTCTGATTTTGTTTTGGGTTTTTTGTTTGTTTGTTTGTTTGGTTGGTTGGTTGGTTGGTTGGTTTTGGTTTTTGAGATAGGGTTTTTCTTTGTAGACCAGGCTGGCCTCATACTCATAGAGATCCTCCTGCCTCTGCCTCTGGGCCCCAAATGCTGGGATTAACATGCGGTTTTCCTCTGATTCTTTAAGAAAATTAGCACTAAAGCAACACACTGCAGAAAAAGGAGCTAAATTTTGAACATAAACAAAATTCATTGGGCACCAAAACATACCTGTTCAAAGAGCTTGGCACTAACATGCTAGATATTAGTCACAGGAATGTGACACGCAGTGTATCTAGCACATCCTCTGTGTCTGTGAATATATGATGTCAACTACACATTGTATCAGCAATCGAGGTCTGAGCCTCGTTATCCGTCCTGCACCGGGAATGGCTTCTACTACTTTGCACTTTGGCTTCAGCTAAAAGGCAAGGTAAGACATGACGTTATAACTATAACTGCTAGCAGAATGCTGTTGATGTGGCTCACAAGAAGAGCCCTCTAAAAAGAGTGTCATGTGATAATTTTACTTTTCATCTTAGGGTCAAAAAAAGCTCTACTTCTCATTCAAAGCTGATGTGCCTTATTCCTTCTAACCACATTTCTCTCTCTATTCTGGCTGCCTGTAAACTAATAAACATCAAATGTAACATAAAATAATTATATAGGTCATGTTTCCTCCGCACTCTGCAAATTTTAGTCTAACAGTTTTCCTTGTTTCATTTTATACATTTCACTCATTCGTATTTTCTATTTCATTGCATGACTGTGAAGTATAAAAATAAATAAATGTTTTTTCCTAATTGTCACGACCCTAACCAAATCATTTAATCTCTAAATTTCTATTTTCTTATTTATAAAATAAAAGTAAATTTCACGGGTGGATAGTAGTAAAACTCAGAATACATTATTTGTACAACAGTATTTCCAAGACTCAAAGAGTACCAGTGTATTTGTGTTAACCCCTAGCCCAGTATTGGACATCTGGCACTCATTCAGAACACCTTTAAACTCTGCTCTGGGAACCTGTCCCCAGTGCCACCCCACACCATCCTGACCAATGACGCAAGTCTGTCTGACAGAGCATCTCATATCCCCAGCCTTGGTGACATGGACACATGGCTCAGACTAGAACAAACCATACCACACACAGGACATTCTAAAAAGCTGGAGAGATGGTTCAGTGGTTAAGAGCACTGGCTGTTCTTCCAAAGGTCCTGAGTTCAATTCCCAGCAACCACATACTGGCTCACAACCATCTATAATGTGACACACCTCCTTCAACAAGGCCACACCTCTTAATCCTTCCCAAACAAGTTCCACCAACTAGAGACCAAGTATTCAAATATATGAGCCTATGGGGGTCGTTCTCACTCACACCACCACAGGTAGGCAGGTTCTCCCTGCTCCTTGATAGCAATAACATTGTGCAGATGTGGATATGGTGCAGCTGCCTGACGGCAGGCGGGTGATGCCCAGGAGGCAGCGCTTGTCACACAACCCCATCGTAGACAACAGATAAAATGAGTGTGTCCCGTTGCAGCCACAAACAAGCACTCTTTTAAGAAGAGCTGAGCCAAAGCTTCAAATGAGATTCACTGAGAGTAAATTGTCTTCACTGCACCAGGTCTCAGGGGACCTACCTATGAGGCCAGCACTCAAGCTGCTGAGGTAAGAGGTTAGTGAATTCAAAGCCAACATGGGCTGCACACAGAGACCCTGCCTTAAAAGAAGTGTGTCCCCAAAAGTCATGCCCACATTTTTCTAAAAATTAGAATAAGATGGGCACAGGCCATTTCAGATCTGCTTTGTCTCATTCCTATAAGTTGCCTAACTAGGTGTGGTGGTTCACGTCTACAATCCCAGAAGTTGGAAGGCTGAGGCAGGAGGATCAGGAGTGCAAGGGCAACCTCTGTTATAACAAGTTTCAAGACACCCCAAGCTACATGAATCCTATCTCAAAAAAAAAAAAATCCCCCACAAGTAGGTAGGATTAATTCATTAATTCATTCATTCATTTATAAATGTTAATTCATGGTCTATATGTGCCCAAATCTTGTTTGATTGGGATTTGAAGATTAAATGGCTTTACCATATAATAGGAAAGAAGGGAGGAGGACAGGTAATTCCATATGTTCCCTGTTATTGGTTAAGGTAGATGCTACTCTAAACTCAGACTGCAGATTGGATTTACGCCTTAGTACTGCTGTTTAGTGGGTTGTTGGCGCTGACTGACTATGAGCCGCTCTACTTTCTGTACGTACAAGAACAGGTCTCCCCACTCAAGCTGAACTTTCCATACGTTCTATTGGTCCTATTTCTTTTGGCCATCTTCTCAGGAACATTTACTATCAAAATCTTGGCTTTTTCTTTCTTTTTTTCAGTTTAGTTTAGTTTATTTATTTAGTGCAGGTGGGCACACGTGGGGTTAGATGACTTCCGGGTTAGATGACTTCTGGGTTAGATGACGTCCGGGTTAGATAACTTCCGGGTTAGATGACTTCCGGAGTCACTTTCCTTCCCCATGTGTGTTACAAGGCCCAGGATTGGCCGAGAGCAATCTTCCCTGCCAAGTCATTCTCTCGCCAGCTGTGAGCGAGCGAGCTTGGGGCAAGCTCTGCACAGTCCATGGTACTCAGCATCAGAATGATGTCAACCATGACATCATCGGGGAGCCTGTCGGTGCTCAAGGAGCAGATGGAAGGCAAGCTGGGAAAAGGAGGCGGCTGACGGCTCACAGCTCCCATGACTCAGATTCTGCGAAGTAGGAAACAGAAGTGGGGTTTGAGAGGGAGATGGAGGATATGGGCTTGAAAGCACATGGGTTCGACAAGGCAGAAGGTGGGAGTGAGCGTCACCTCCCAGAGGACCGCAGCATGTGCGACACTGAAGCGGGTGAAGAAGGCGGTGCTGGGTATTTGCTTACGGGTCAATGACGCACTGCTGAAATCAACATCATAAGCCAACAAACACAAGAAGCCAACCATCAAAGCTGTCCTCAGTGGAGAGGGGACCACAACAGTTGTGAGGCAGAGGAAGTCCCTACATGCGAAAGTGGTCATGTGTCTAGACATCAGCACCAATGGACAGAAAAACAGTAGCATCAGTTTGGTGACTGGCACATATGCCAACAGCACGGTGCTTGGTAGCCCCGTCACCACCTTCTCCTTGGGACACAGGATTGTTGTGAAGAGTGGTGTTGCTTCAGTTAAGAATATCTTTCCTGACATCCTTCAATTAGGGATATATTTTTTCTATGTCATAATCTGGGGTAGAAGTAATTCTCTCCTGGGGCTTGGATCAAGCATGCCAAGGCCTCCTGGCTTTGGGGACTTCACACGAGAGCGTTGCTGTTGTTCTGCCATTCTGACCTTGCTACACAACTTACTCTTCTACCTTTCAGTATTCTTCCTGTGTTCAATATGCTCATGCTTCAACGGTAATACAATGTGAGGGGGGATCTTTGCTGACCGTGTCCTTTTGGCATCCTAAGTGCCTCCTATAGCTTGACGACCAGCTCCCTCAACTAGATTTAGAAATTTCTGTTTTGATTTTCATAGAATATATTTTCTATGCCTTTACCTTGTACTTGTAGTCTGAAGTTTCATAAGTCTGGTCTTTCAATAGTATCCCACAGGCCTCATATGTTCTGTGTGTATTTTCTTATTATTTCAGTTTCACTTTGTTGCCGTCTTGATGTTCGGCTTCACGTGCCTTGTCTCCAAGCACCCAGCCTCTGACTTTCACTTGTTTCCTCTCATTAGTGAGACTTTTCATTGCGCTTTCTAGTCACTTGTCTTTTACTTTTCCATGTAAATTGATTTTTAGCATTTTTATCTCTTTCTGAATTCTATGATTCTACTTTCATATCCTGTATGGATTTCCTTATTTTGTTCAGCCATTTATTTTCATTCCTTTGTAATTTATTCAAGAGTTTATTCATGTCCTCAGATTTCATTCAACATTCTCTGTCTCCGTCTCTGTTTCTGTGTCTCTGTCTCTCTCTGTGTATGTGTCTCTCTCTGTCTCTGCCTCTGTCTCTCTCTTGTGCGCACGCGTGCACTCTTGCTCTCTCTCGCTCTCTCACGCTCTCGCTCCCACTCTGTCTCTCTTTGTAGCCCTGGATGTCCTGGGACTTGCTATGTACATCTAACTGGCCTCAAAGTTACAAAGATCTACTCACCTCTGCCTCTAGGATTAAGCACATGTCCCATCATGCTTGGCATTGAACTTTTTTTTTTTAACTTTTTACTCGTTCTTTATGACTTTTATATCAAGCACTCCAATCCCACTCGTTACTTGCTCCCCTCATATCCACCCTCTACCCTTGCAAGCTCCCCATCAACAGAGAAAAAAAATCTCATGGAAGCTGTAGTGTGTCACAGTGCCACAGTGCCACAGTGCTACAGGATACCCTTTCATCCACACTTTTATTGCTTACAAATGTTCATTACAATGACTTGGTCTAGTACGAGGCCTCTGGCTCCTGCTACTCTATCGCCCTCACTGGACTCCTCTCAGACATCCTGTTGTTGCCCTGTGTCACGGAGATCCTGCGGCTTTAGACCTGTAGGACCAGCCCCTTCATGCACACCAGCAGTTCACCGATGGGGTAGATGTTGGGGTGGGCCAATTCAAAGCCCTAGATCTGGGACTGAGAAGGATCTGAGCCAGGCATCCTGCCCGCTCTCTCATTCTCACACTCTCACGGCTGGCTTACCCAAAACCGCCACAACCAGGAGTAGCTCTACCCTGCTGCCCAGGAGAGGTACAAGACCTAACTCTCCCAAGTGTTGCAGCTGGTGACATGGCCAAGTCTCTTGCTCTCATGATCTCAGGGCCAGCTCCTCTACCTGCAAATAGATGGCAAGGGACAAAAGGAGGGGAGAAGGGCATCTCTCCCTCCTCTGAGCCACCACCCAGTAGACAAGAAACAGGACAAACTCTCCTGCATTTATGCCCTTGGGGCTGGCTCACCTGTGACTCCCACATACAAGACCAACTTTACTGTGCTGCCCAGGCCAGGCAACGTGCAAGGCCCGTTCTCCTGAGTGCTGCAGTAGGTGAGGAGCAGGGCTTGCTCTCATGACCCTGTCAGAACCAATGACACCACACAGCAGACAAGAGGTAGGGATAGTTCTCCCACATTCATGCCCTGTCTCCCGACTCACCTGCAACCCCCACATCCAAGGCCAGCTCTACTGTGTTGCTCAGGTGAGGTACAGAGCCTACTCTTGTGCTCTGATGACTTCAGGGCCATACATGGCGGGGCTGGGGGCATCTGTCCCTCCCTCATGCCACCACACAGGCAGGCAAGTGGCAGGTCAGCTTTCCTATGGCCTTGGGGCCAGCTTGCCTACATACCTGCCACAAGGTCACCTCTTCTGTGCTGCCCAGGCAAGGTGCAGGGTATAATCTCTTGAGTACTGCAACTGGTGAGGGGCAGGGACAGCATTGAACATTCTTAAAAATGAATCTCCTAGAGTCTTTATTTTGGGATTTCATCTAAATTCACTTTAATTAGGAACCTCTGCTGTGGTTTGATAGCCTTCTAAGGAATTATATTGTCCTGATACCTAATGTTTCTGTGTTTCTACACTGGGACTTACACATCTGGGATTAGGTCATAGGTTGGAAGTTATAATCATCATACTTTCCAGCATCAAGATTGAGGTGTCATCCCCCCAATTACACTGGGATTGTTGCTCAGCATCTGAACCCTCATTTGACAGTCTCACACAACCTCCCACAACCTCCAACACCCATCACTCGGAGGAGAGAGTGCTCCTTGAGGAGCACAGCTGGACAGGCTCACAATGAAATCACAGTAACATCCAATGTGGTTTTTAGAAGTCACTCCTTCAAGTCCAATATCTTTGTAAGGATAAAGAAACAAGGATGGTGTAGGACCAGTAGGAGTAGGAAGAAAGTGAGCTAAGACTAGTGATTCATATTAGAACCACAGAGAAATGAAGTGACACAACCCAAAATAATCCCAGCACTTGGGAGGCTGAGACAGGAAAAGCTCCAGCCAACCTCTGCCCTATGGGAGCATTACCTTAAGACAGAGAAGAGGAAAGAGGGGCGGAGAGAAGAGAGCAGGAAAAGAGAAGTTCCCAAAAGTAAACTTAGAAATTAAACAGTCTCAGTCTCCATGCAGTTACTGTCTGGACCCCAGGTACAGACTGTCTGTCTGTCTGTCTGTGGCCACTGACCTGAGCACAGGTGCAGACTGTCTCTTGCTATGCCTTGCCTGAACCCAGGCACTGAACTTGTCTTGTATCTCCCCGTTTTCTGTTCTTCTGTGTTGGGGTCTTCTGGTTAGAGCAGAGACAACGCGGTATTGTGCTTCCTGTACTGATCTTTGCTGTGTCTGCTCCACACCAGAGGGTGCACGTTGTGGACCAGACACTGGGTGTTACAACCAGAGACTTCTTTCCCTCTCTAGGTACTGGATGGAGATGTCAGCAAGCGCCCCAAATGTCACATCTTAGACTCCAGTACCTTTGAGCACCCACCCCTGCTCATCCCTCTCCTGGGAAGTTATTACATTTCCCTCTAGCCTGTGGCTCAGATGAGGTTTCTACAACACGGAAGACATAGACACGACATGGTTCTAAACTCTTCAGAGTTCCTTTTCTGGCTAGAGGAGCTCTGCAGGTCGGGTCTCAGAGAGTAGTCCCCTGACACATGCCCTGAAGTTTGATAATGGGCCATACAGTGACAGGGGTGCAGGATGTTTGCCCCTATAACCAAGTAGCCACCAACTCAGCAAGAGTCTCTTAAAAACAGCTTCTCGCAGTTGCTTGACTCAAGTATGAAAAGAGAGGGTCCCCTGCTCCTATATGGGCTCTTGTCCAGCGTAACCAAAAAATATTCTTAGTGGTTTGCACAGTGATGGCTGTGCTTTTGAGGAAATATATATGTTTCCGTTTCCTCTGCCAGCTTAGCGGTTAGAGACTCAGAGTCACTCTGTCTCTCCTCTCCCTCTTCCTCTCCTTCTCCCTTTTTTTCTCCTCTTGTTAATTTCCTGGTGCTGTGTGTTAGTTTTCTCCATGTCTGTCTGTCTGTCTGTCTGTCTGTCTGTCTGTCTGTCTGCCTCTCTCCTTCTCTCTCTCTCTCTCTCTCTCTCTCTCTCTCTCTCTCTCTCTCTCTCTCTCTCTCCTGAATCCACAGTTCCTACCTTCTGCATTTTCATCACTATGCACTGGGTGCACAGCACTCTACAGTTGGGGCAAAGTCCTTGAGAACAGACACTGGACTCTGTCTGTTCTGCTTTCTAGGATTTCCTACCTTTCTTTGCTACTGAAACAAGTGGTTCTTCTGTCATCACGTGCCTCCTGGGACAACTACTGTGTGGCTATCGCCTATTTATTTCCTCCTAACTCCAGGAGTTGGTCCATGGGTGTCATTCAGCATCTCGTATCTCTGACAATTACCAGCAGTTTGGCAACATTCAACCCCATAAGCGTTTGGTGAGTACTCACTATGCGTTAGCCATTGCTAGACATGGGAATCATGGGGTGGGGGGCATGGCTTTATTCTTCTTGTATGTGCTTGCCAAAGCGACAGGAGTCCAGAGGAAAATGAGCAGCTGATGAAATAATGGCTAGAAAGTCCGGTTTGTGTTGAGTTGTTCTTGGGGCAGACAGATTTAAGGTTAAATTTTAACATTTAAACCATACATGAAAGCATTTGCATTTAGCAGGGGCCTGCTGTACTTACCACGTGGTCTGCGGCCACGCCAGTTCGGGAGCAGAAACTATTATCAGCCGCCCACGGCTGATCCTTCTTGTCAACGGCACACAAAGATCCAAGCTACACAGAAAAATCAGCTTAAATTCCAGTGTGCTTTTGCCTGTGACTTCAGAATGATAATTCTTTTGAGGGAAAATTGATTTCTCCTATAAAAACCTGTCAAATGGTATTATTATACAGTGGTGCCTCTGCTAATTCTGAGGAAAAGATGGGATCTGTGAGTCTCTAATGCTCTGCTCTCTTCAATAAAGAACCATTTCAATCAATAGGAAATAGCAGGAAGACGTGGGGGAGGAGAGTCCTCCAATGGCCTGAGAAGAAAAGGTACAGATTCAAAGCCATTAACGGCAGAGTCATCTCTTCCATCATGAAACACAGCTAACACCACCTAGAGTTAGTTAGCCTGCCTGATTCGAAACCATTCAGCAATTGCTAACTCATTTCTCTCACCATTTCACAAAGTCAAATGTTCAGAAAACATTTTTTAAAAAGGACAAAAATTTAAAGTAACCTTGAAACCTAAACCCGAAGGGCAACTTAACATCAGTTTCTTAGAGGTATTTACAGTCGTTGTAAAGCAGAATAAAACTAAACAGAAAAATTACACAGCTATGGAACATCTCATGCCAGCGTGGTCCAGTTGTGCAGAACGTATGTTCTCAATCAGACAACGTTGGGTTTAAATTTTAGCTACCTGGATGACCATCCTAAGTGATGGTGTCTCTCTCCTGTGCCGTGGTATGTCAGCAGCACCCTGGCACAGGGTGAGGTATGTTGTGTGGAAAGAGATGGTGAACCCCTAATCTACCTACCTAACTGCCTATGAATGTGTGGCCTTTAAAGAGGTAAACAGTGTCCTGAGCATAAGACTCTAACTCACAGGAGGAATGTCCTGATGACAAGATGAAGAGACACTCTGAACTGATGAAATTTATTCATTCACCAGCACAGCCAATGTCACTAAAACTACTATTATGGGGGAAAAAATAAGTATTCTAACCTCTACCTTATACAATTGCTGTGTACGTGTGTTTACAAAATACATCTGAGATGGCTCAGAGGTTAAGGGCACTGACTGCTCTTCCAGAGGTCCTGAGTTCAATCCCCAGCAACTACATGGTGGCTTACAGCCATCTATAGTGAGATCTGGTGCCCTCTTCTGGTGGGCAGGCACACATGCAGGCAGAACATTGTATACATATAAATAATTTTTTTTAAAAAAAGAACAGTCACAACTATAAAAACACATCCTTTCTTAGATGCAAAACTGCTCTTTATGGCGCTGTGTATCTTTACCATTCTATTGGCTTTGCCCTTCTCCTCTTTTTAAAGGTGGATAATCATGGAAATATCAATCTACAAATTAAACACAGTATGCAAAACACTATTCATGAATACATAATTAACAATTATCTCTCTGTGGCATACGTATATATTTATGTACAGTGCAATGCATACTACATTATGACCTTTCTTCAATTACAATATAAGTTTCCACTCAAATTGTCTATCATCAGATTTGGTGTGGGGGTGTATTAAATCAACACATTTCCATAATTTAACGGTCTCATAAACAGTTAAACTGAATCGCTTTCATAATTTCTTTGTATTTCATGTTTAGATATACTTGACTTGAACTTCAAAGTCATTACCAGTAATAACTTTTTATGTAAATGAAGTGTTTTATAAGAGAACAGGTATTGATGTTAGCAGAAAAATCCAGAAGGCTTCAAGGGACTTCTTGGTATTCATTCTTCAGTTTTCTCTTATTCTTCCTTCTAGGACTTTCCTTTCAATGGCATTGGATAACAGCCCTGAGAGCAGAATATATTCCTCCCCAAAACACTTTTGAAACTCCTAAGAACAAAACAAACACCGCCCAAAAGGACTGAGGGAAGAACCTGTCACTACATCTCGATGCCATGTGGCTCCTCAGCCTTCAATAGAGATGCCTTACCCATCCATCCGGCCCCAACTGATATCAGTGAACATGCCACGGGCCATGCCAACCTTCAAGGTAATGTGGGGAAAGACTGGTTCTTTCCTCTGAGAAGCGTGGAGGCTGCCAAGGGATGTTGCCCATAAAGAAAATAACATTAAAACATTAAAAACATTAACAACAACCTAAATGTCTGGTAAGAACTACATTTCACTTGTGAGACAGTCAGATGGGCACATGAAGCAACAGAGACTTAAGCAATGCATCATTTGTGTCACCGCCACATACGGCCAGCCCTCAGTTCCCAGTGTATTTTCTAAACACAATAGCTTACTCAATAATGAGCATGCAGTAGAGCTAAATATTTATTTTTGGTTATTAAACACCTATTCCACTGTTAAAATTCTTAATGTCAACCACAGCTATTTCTGTTGTTGTTGCTGTTGTAGTTTTGTCTTGTTTTTGTTTTCCTAGACAGGGTTTCTCTGTGTAACCAGCCTGGCTGTCCTAGACTCACTTTGTAGACTAGGCTGGCATTGAACTCACAGTGATCCACCTGCCTCTGCCTCCCCGAGTGCTGGGATTATAGGCGTGCGCCACCACGCCCAGCTAACCACAGCTATTTCTAAGCATCATTAAGGCTCATCATGAACCTGCTATTTCTAGGAATGATGGTACCCAAAAAAATGAATGAAGAGCCAAATCAAAGTAGCTGTCTAGAAACCCAAATTTTAAGTCTAGGGCTGGAAAGATGGCTCAGAGTTTTAAGAGCACTAGCTGTTCTCTCAAAGGTCCTGAGTTCAATTCTCAGCAACCACATGGCAGCTCATAACCTACTATAATGAGATTAGGTGCCCTCTTCTGGCCTGCAGGTGTACATGTAGGCAGAGCACTGGATACATAATGAATAAATAAATCTTTTTAAAAAATTTTTAAGTCTACTTTTGAATGAAACAGTTATTTGTATATATTAAATTAAAATATGAAATAGGAAGTCCTATTGGTCATTTCATGTTTTTAATATACTGATTGACAATAATACTAAGCATGTGGATCATATTTTCAGCACGTATCTATAGTCATATTAATTCCCTTATGTTTATAGTAAGTATGCATCCTCTACAAAATTCTTTAAGTGGTGTGTGCTTAAAGAGTGACCAGATAAGCCTTTGGGACTTATTTGCTTTGATAAATGCCAATTATTATTACATTTGAGTAATTCTTCTAACAAATTTTAGTTTTCAGCCCTGAAATTTTAAATTCATTATAAAGCAAAGCAGAACTAACAACAAGAAAACATTGCTTTTTTATTTTATCCCACAAAATCCATTATTTCCATGAAGTAACTGAGTAAAGGTTTGCACTTGTTTCAGAGTTTGTACCGTCAGAGTGTGTTCACCTTCTGTTTGTTTTCATCAAGATCAAGGGACACACAAGGGACATAGTAGAAAAACCAATGCATGAACTGGATTCTGATTTTTTCACCTTAGCATGACTTAAGAAATATACACATATTTTCTTTTTTCATATGCAAAGGTAAAAGAGGGAAGTTTAGGTTTTTGTTTTAATGTCTAATGTGCCTTTCACTCTTTCTGCATTTCTGGTTGTTTTTAGAATTTACTGCTCACTAGACACTAAGCTGTAAACTAAAACCATAAAGATAGATAAATAATATATGGTCCCTGCTCTAACAGAGTCCGTGACTCAATAGGGGAGAAAGGCCTGTAACAACCGCTGCGGTCCTGTGTGACAGGAAGAGCTACAGTCAATATTTAGTGAGCGTGGAGTGTGAGACAGCGCTGGCGCTAGGCTCTCTGCATATACGATTCCCTTTTTCCCTCCCTCAAGAACAGCAGATCACTGAAGAAATATTGTCCTACAAGTGAGGGCACGAAGCCTAGAAAGTTTATGTGACTTGACTACAGTCACACAGCTCAAAGTGAGGGGCAGAGCTGCGATTTACAACCCGCTGAACTGACTTAGGGCCTGTGGCCTTCATCACTAAGCATACTGTATCCGGAAGGAAGAATAAAACAAATGGTGTAGAATGCTTCCAGAGCGCCAGTGCGAGCAAGTGGGCAGCGGAAGGGCCCGCACGTGCTGGTCAGGCTGGGACTGCCTGGGTCTCTGCGTGTTTATCAAGTACAGTCTCTTAACGGGCTCCTCTTCCGAACTCACAAAGCGCTATGAGGATCGTAAATCTTAGTCACCCTATTTCAAAAGGAAAACCTTCTAAGCTCGCATGTAAAAGAGTAAGGACTTGCCAGCTGGAGAGCGGATGGTTCGAGGAAGATGGAGAAGCAGAGAGAGAAGCAGACTAGATAGGGCTGCAAGAAAACAGAACACAGCGCGGTCCTGAAGCTCTGGGCATTGGTACAGAACGTCCGGGGGTCCGATCCCAGCCAACCACCAACTACAGCGCCACAGATACTCTCCATATCAAAGCCGGGCCAGACCCTGAAAAACCAAATTCATCTCACGGGATCCCTCGGCGGCGGCTTCGCATTGCTCTTTGAGTAAAGCCTCCATTCCACACCTGACCATCCGAGCCCAGGACCTTTTCTCTCTCTGGCATCAGGCATCATGACAACCCTGCCCTCATTCTGACAATGACCGTTCTTCTCCTGCCTCAGTGGCCATGAGGATTCCACTTATGGACTCACTCTCCGCATCAGCCATCCTTCGCCATTTCCTAGCCCTCAGGCCACCTTGCTTAGCTCCTCTCTGGCTTCATCCCATTGGTCAACTACTTTTTACAGCATCTGTTTATCTGATTTTGATGTTGAAAGCTACATTGCACTTATGAGCAAAGAAACCCACGGACAGGCAGGTGTGTGATTCGTTTCAAACGAGTGGATGAATGGAGTATCAGGGACCACGCTGGACGCATTTCATCCCAAGAGCACCACATATATAAAGGAAGTAAAAACACAGAGCTGACCAAAGCCAAGGCAGCGGGTGTAGCTCAGAGTGAAAACTATGCTTGGGGATGGTGGTACTTTTCTCAAACCCTCACTCCACTGGCGTCAAACAAGGACCTAGGCGTCAAAATAAGAAAAATGGCTTTCCCCAGCTGCCACCAAGGTGCTGGGTCCCTCTGAGGAAGCTAAGGCTGTGCTTGCCTGAGGCACTCGCTTCATCCTGCAAAGAGCGCAGCCGCACCAGAAGTCCAGTCGGCATGCTGACCTCCAAACTCGGAGGCATCTACCCCCCCCACTCTCCCTGCGCATGCGCAGAAGATAAAGATGGCCGCCCTGTTAAGGCAGCTGGTGTCAATGCCCCACACCTGGCCCTGAAGCCAGGCCAGCCACAGTCCGGTCCTCTCCCCTGCTGCCGCCCCAGCTGATTAGAAGAAAGTAGACTCAAAGCAGGAAGAATGTGAAGAGGCTGATGTTGCCATGGGCTTTGGTGTTTTTGACTAAACCTCTTTTGTTAACCAAATAATAAGCTGAACCTGTGTTTGCAAGGTGGGGGAGGGGGAGAGGGAGGGAGGGAGGGAGGGAGGGAGGGAGGGAGGGAGGGAAAGAAGGCGGGGAAGAGCAGGGGAGAGACAGAATGGCTGCTCTCTAACTCCTGGTGCGCCTAGAAGAGCAGAAAAGCTTTTCTCCTGCAAGGTACCAGTCAGTTTTACACCCTGCATAGATGAACATGATTGGCAGTCTTATTAAACTGACAAAGATTATCTTTAGGATGCTAATGCAAAGCGAGACGTTTGAAACTGTTACTGAGGTAAGCTTCAGAGAGGCAGGCACACAAATAAGCAGGTGAACAAGTTTTAGGGGTGTACGATGGGGGAGGGGGCGGGGGGAGCAGATGAAACTCAGATGGGAGTCTTATCAAAATGAGAACAGCCTGTAAAGATAATGAAAATCGGGAGACCCTAATGAACAGGAATTATATTAGGAAGCAAAACACATTAGCAAAAGCATAAGCTATTTTTAATGGGGTTTAATTCTTTCCCCAATCTTTGTTGTTGTTTTTCTAGCATGCTTTATGATGGTTGAAAACTTCCCTCTTTTTTTCCCATTAACTTCATTCTTTTCCACTGGCAGACATCAGTCTCTCTTCGTGGATCCTGACTTCAGAACTACATAGACCTAAAATGAATGTGGGGGTTATATTCCCCTTATGACACTTACAGAAACATTAGCACAGTAATAAAGTCAGAATACCTTAGCGTACAATGCACATTATCTGCAGAGATAACCATCAAAAGAGGCGTTCTGGGACAGGGGCATTCTAAGAATTTCCTTACTGTTGTTGAATGAATATTTCTATGAAAAAAAATAACAACAAAGCAGGTGAAACCCAGTAGAAGAAAATACCAAGCAGCTAAACTTTGGTGCCCTTTCTGTCAACAACAATCAGTAATGAGTGAGCCTCCGGGCAGGCAAGGTTGCTCAGTGGTTAAGAGTGTATTCTAGGTGGGCGTGATGGCGCACGCCTTTAATCCAAGCACTCAGGAGGCAGAGGTAGGCAGATCGCTGTGAGTTTGAGGCCAGCATGGTCTACAAAGTGAGTCTAGGATAGAGAGAAACCCTGTCTCGAAAAACCCAAAAAAATAAAAATAAAAAGTACATACTATCCTTGCAGTGTTGTACCTGAGTTTGGTTTCAACACCTATGTCTTGTTTGGTTGGTTGGTTGGTTGGTTGGTTTTTCGAGACAGGGTTTCTCTGTGTAGCCTTGGCTGTCCTAGACTCACTTTGTAGACCAGGCTGGCCTTGAAGTCACAGCAATCCACCTGCCTCTGCCTCCCGGGTGCTGGAATTAAAGGCATGCGCCACCACCACCACCTAGCCCAACACCTACATCTTCTATGTTAAACTGTCTCTCCTAGAAACTACACTTTTGCTTCCCTCATTTTACACTGCAAATACATACACATCCGTACAGTATGTATACATATTATCTCAAAACTGAAGCATAATATTTTCCTCATAAAAAGAAATTTGGAGAAGAAAAAAATAATATTTTTGTTCACCTGCATCAAACATAGCTGTTTTGTGTTGTAGAGACGACAGCTTGCCTGTGATCACCTTCAAAGCATCAGGCTGGTGAGACCAGCAGCCTCCTGTCTACTCAACTCTTCCTCCACAGCAACGCCATGGAGAACAACACTTTAAATGTGAGTCTCAAGCAAATAAAGAGCCGTTAAAAGTGATGCCAAGGATTCTCTCATTCCAGATGTACACATCAAAAGCCTCTACTGTGATCCTCTTCGGCATTTTGACCTCTCACTAAAAAACAAAGCATCTGGTTGCTTCACCACTCTGCTTGTGGCACGCTATGCACTACTCCTAAGTGTGACAACTGTAACCTGTATGCAATATAATGCTAGCACCTTCTCTTGTAAATCATAATCTTTTATTGTGATAGTCAAAATACTCATGCTTACCTGTGCATGGTGACACATGCTTTTAATATTGTCCTCGGCAGTTAGGGGTAGGAGGATTTCTGTGAGTTCAAGACCAGCAAGGTCTACTGGCAAGTTCTAGGACACACGGGGCTACTTAGCAGAGAGTCTCTGCCTGAATAAAAAAATCTTATGACCAAAAGAATTAGATTTTATTTTTAATTTGTTTTCAGAACAAAAGAGAAACTAAATCACACCCTTGCCCTAGAATGCAAATTATGACTTTCATTGTCAAATGCTCTTATAGCCTCAGACACACATGGAAGGAAAAAGAGAACGTTGTACTTTCCCTTGGTAAATACGTTATTTTGTGCCCACTATATTCCAAATAATCCACTAGGTCTTTATATATACTTTTTTTTTTTTTAGTGTTCATTGCGTCATAATACAGTTCATAGCATCCTTATTGGCTGAGGCTCAAAGATGCCTAAAATGTGTCCAACTACATCACTATTAGCTAGTGGCATCTATATATAATCTTTGTGATGTTCTGATTAATCGGTGCCACTCTGGTGACACTTAATAACTAAGGAAATCCACCTATGAGACAAGCAAGAGTGTCAGCATTCAAACTACAGCTCTTCCCAACAAGGGTTCAACAGAAATAAAGTGCATGCAGACAGTTTAAGGGAAAGGCTCAGGGTGAGATCTCTGTTGCTCCCGGATCGCTGGCCCTCAGAAACTGTGATCCTTCCCGTGTCTGTTTGTGGTGATGCAGCAACAAGTAACTCTGTAGGTGGCCTCTTCGAGTTCAAGGGAATACAATAAAAGAGGGTTTGTGAGAACTTACTTCCCCAACCCCACAGTTTCAGAAGACGCACCAAGAAAGACTTAACTTGCTTTGCCCTGTCTGCCCCAGATTTGCTTGATCTCGGCTCCCTTTCTGGTCCTATGGTCAGATAGCTCTTGTGAAAGTCGGCCTGCTCAGTGTGTGTTCCCCTGTCTAATGTGGAGTTGGTACTGGCACCTTACTCCCATGTCATTTGACAGTGTGAAGGGCTTAAGGAATGCACAGCTCTTAGTACTCTATAAATATTAGAGAAGGTGAGTGCAGTTACCTTCCCTTGTCTCCTAGGCTTCCGTTTCTGCAGTCGGATCTCTATTCTGAAGGAAAATGCAAAATATCCCCTAAATGGTCAAACGCTGTTTCCTGGCTAGTGTAAACTGTTGTCTCTCAGCATCCCCATGACTGTGTTTGCTTGCTCAGGTCTAGAGTCTGCCTCTCCCTGGCTGCATGGAGCTGCTGCCTTGCCTCGTATCCCCACAGATCAACGTGCTTGCATCAAGATCCTCCATCTTTCAGGGCTGCTAGAGTTGATGGAGCCCAGCTCTGACAGAAATTTCATCCCATTTGTCTTCAAATCCACAGTGCTAATGTCTAGCCTGTTTCTTGGTGGAGGCTCCATGGGGACTTAGAGACAAATGAAAGAGAAGACAAGATGGAAGAAAAAGAATACTAGTCAAAATGTTTTCCCCTGAGATGTGATAAACAGTTGCTCAAGGCTCTCTATTGTATACTTGGATTAGGAAGTTGAACTAATTTCATTTAAATAAACTACTTCACATTTCTTTCTCAAGTATGTTAGAAATTTTACACTCTATTTTCTTCTTTGATGACAGCCCTAAAATACAAAGTGTATAATTTTCTAATATCAGAAGATAGTGCTGTCTTCTGCCTCGCAATTATTAAGAAAGGCTTCAAAGTCTTAGAGCAGGCCACACCTCATCTTGAAAGCTACTGTCTTCCAGCATTGTAGCTAACCTTGATCTTTCTTATGTCTGTCAAAAGACAAAATTACAACAACGATGTAATTGGCTTTTCAGCCCTAGAGTAGAGCAAGTGTGGCAGTGAGCAGAGCAGGGAGGGTGGCTTGAGAAAGAGAGAGAGAGAGAGAGAGAGAGAGAGAGAGAGAGAGAGAGAGAGAGAGTTCTAGAAACAGATTCAAAAGGCATCCTAGTTATTTTTGAGTTACTCTCCTTATAAGACAACACAGACATGGCTCCCTTAGGGTGTTGGTTTGGCACTGAGATCAGGGCATGCCTACTCTATGTTGTTCTCTATCTTATTAAATGGTGCTTTTTCAGGCTGTGCATTACCTGGGAGACTCCATCTTACAAACAGCTTTTGATTCCACTTTGCGAGAGGAGGAGGAGAGCTGCAGCCATGGGTGAGCCCAGAAGCTGCACCACCCAGCAGACTGATAAGTGACACTGCTGGGAATAGACGGGCAGCCACTCTAAGTTTACTGGGGAGAAGGGAAACAGGAGCACATGGGCACACTCAGACCAAGACCAAGCACTTATCAGATGCGCCAGGTCAGGGACAGGCTGTAACCTCCTGATCCGGACCCCCAAAAGAGACAAATGCCTAACCTTGGGGACAGCGTGGTCCCACACCAAACCATCATCCGATATTTTCTGTGTGCATCAGGGGCTCCACAACTTGCCCGGGTCCTGCACTGTTGGCACAGCCTATTGGCTCTCTGTGTACCTGTTTGCTGTTCCAGACATCGACCAGAGCCACTGTTTCCTGCTGCAGACCCTGCCCAGCCTTCCTCCTCCCAGCTGCATTCTTGGTCGCTCCAGCAGCAGCACTGGCTGCTTCTGCCACAGCCTCTATAACTTCCGCTTATTTCATAATCCATATGTACATATAAAGAGAGAGATTTACTATGTGACATGTGATAGTCAATACTAGTAATTAAAATTGGAATAACAAAGTTGTATTAATCAGCTTGGACTGATTAATAAGGTAGGCAGGTTTTATGACAAACTGCTGTTATTGGGACTGCCAAATCTCTTACATTTTATTGTCCCTCAATAAATTCTGATGTGGTGGAAAAGCTGTGGTCATATTCATTTATGCTTCTGGCACAGCATGCTCATGACACTTGGACTGCCTAGGCTCCCCTAGTTTTGAAAGACTGGACTCTTCAAACCTGGTTTTATTGGATGAACTGTGAGTGTCCATATTCTCTTTTGACCTGATCTGTGCAACCAGCCTGTGACAGGAGCTGCTGCATCCCCAAAAGTGGGTGTCTCGTAAACTGTTCGGTGTGCTATACAATGAATATTGCTCCTATATTGAAGAGGGGTGTGCCCTGGAATGCAGTGTGGCAGTCAGAAGGCATACTTCATGGGTTGTTCCTCACCTTCCCACGGTGTTTGGCAGCGTCCCTATGCTGCTGTGACAGCTAGTTGGTCCTAGAGCCTCTGAGAATTCTCCAGCCTTCACCTCACATCTCCCTGCAGCAGTGGGCTAGACTGCAGACACCCCACACTACCGTGTCCAGCCTTTATGTGGGCTCGGAGGATGAGAACAAAGATCAGCCATCAGGCTAGTGTGGCAAGCACTATGTCTCCTGAGCCATTTCACCAGACCTTGGAATTGCTTTTGATGTTCAAAAAAAATTTTTTTTCTAAATGTTTGCCTATGCATTTATCTTCTCATGTTTTCTTTTCCCTCGTCTCTGTTTGTCCTTCTGGGCTTATTTTGCATCTTCTTGAAGCAACTGTTTTAAAAGTTCATCTAAAGAATATGCTATATTTTTGAGAGAGCACAGAACGGCATAGAATTCCAAGTCCCTTAAAGCTCTCAAGGCAATCCCCTGGCCTTGTCGTTGCTATGTACCTACTCTGAAGCTCTTGCAAGCATCTTGGTGTTGGGGTCTGCAGTCTCTCTAGGGTGTGTCTCAGTTCAGATTTACTTCAAATATCCTTTGGGCGTATGGCTAGGCCCATAGATTACCTATCTTTACACAATCCCCACTACTGCGTTCTAACATCGTCTCCCACTTTTCCCTAGTCTCCTTCTCCAGAACACCAAACTAGATGGATGTGATGTGGAATGTGCTCTGTAAACAGGCCTGGGGCTTTTTCACAAACCATTGGCATTTAATTCCCAGAACCCCTTCTTTTAAAAACCTAACCTGAGTATTTGGGGTAGAGTGCTGCCCTTAACTGTACTGCTGAGAGACTCCTTTCTCTCCTGTGAAAATATTAACTCCCATGATGTGCAGCGGCTGCTTCTGCACGGCGATGTTCCTACTGATGCCCGTGACTCTGCACACACCTTCTGATACTGTCACCATGTGCTCATGCGTGCACAGGAAGTACATCTGTGAGATTTCCACAGACGGAGTAGGAACAAAAGAAATCTGAGCTTACCTTAGCTTCTAGACTTTGATCCTTAAATAGCAGGGTGGGTTTTACACAGCAACAACCACAGGTGTGTGGTGTCGGGCCTCAGGTTATTGGTATCTCAGAAACCACACTTTGCGTGCAGCTTTGGGTAAATACGAGTAGATGGGCTGAGCGGGCTGTGCTCGATGTTTTAGGCATACCTGTGTAACAAGGGCGCGGGAGGAAGAGCAGCCGTGATCCCGAGCATTACACTCTTTGGCACTGGGCCACCTTCCAGCACTTGTGGGCACTCCTTACCAGAAGAGCGACTCCAGACACCGTCCCACCATGCTATGGGACACAGACCTTGCATCTCTGATGCTGCCCTAGGTCCCTCTGCACAACACACATACACACACATACATGCACACATGCACACACACACATGCACACACGCATGCACATGCACACACACACGCATGCACACGTGTACAATGCACACATGGATGCACACACACAGAGACTGCTCAGTGAACTAAAATCCCATCAATCCATACATAGAGATGCCCTTTTTTTTTTCAGAACACAGCTGCACACAGTGAACAGCGAGGTGACTAATAAGTAACTAAATAGCTGGATAGCCAAGCAGATACGTGGCTCTCTTCCTTTCTTCGTGCCAATTAGCCAATTGTGATTTGTACTGCCTTGGAAAATAAGAGGAAAAATTTTTTTCAACAGGAAAAAAAAAGGGTGGCAGCATATTGATTAAAGTGTTTCGACAATGTGAGCCATTAACATTATTATAGCATTGTCATAACGACGTGCTTTTGAAGTCTCCTCACAGAGAAGGCATGTTTCACAGCAGGGTGCAGCACCGTCCGGGAGTCTATACCCTGGGTCCCCTTTGCTATCTTCAGTGTGACTTGTTCGCCATTTCTCCAGCTGCAAATACCACTATTGCACTGGATTTGTTCTGTGCATTAAACAGCATCGCCCAAGGTTTTGTGTGCCTTTTAGTTTTGTTCTTAGCATGGAAGGACAGAGAAGCCGTGTGTGCAAATACTATTATCAGTCAACAGGCATTTAAAGCACTGCTTTCCTCTCTTTCATATAATGATGCTATTCTCTCTCTCTCTCTCTCTCTCTCTCTCTCTCTCTCTCTCTCTCTCTTCTTTTTCTTTTCCTTCTTTTTAAAAAGATTATCTGAGTCTGCCACTTGCTTCCTCAACACAATTGAACACATAATTACTATGTAAATGTGGGCTTCCGTGGGCTTCTGGAAGAGCAGGGACCATTTGGCACTGGAGATTTCAAAGCATTAATCATTTGAAATATGGTACATTTGACTTAATCTGTAAAACGAAGATAATTCTTATCTGCCTTGCAGAGCTTACTGCAAAGATTAATTACTTAATTTTGGTTAAGCAATTTGAACATAAAGAGCATTACTTAAATGAAGGTGAGGCCCTGCTATTCAAAACAGGAATTACTGAGTCGGCTCAGAGAAGCAAATGTCCTTTTGTTTATTATTATTTTGTTACTATTATTCTTACATTTGATGGATAATTATCTAATAATTTTATATTTAAAATGTGATATACTTTTTCTACAGACCTAAAATGCATATATTGTTGTTCGTTAACTGAAGCATCATTTATTACATCATTACTATTAAAGTCTGTGAACCCACAACACTGTGATATTAACCTCTTTCATAAAATACTGTGCTGCAGATCAAAGCCCACTTAAGTTACTTCAAGTTAGTAGATTATTGGAAAGAAACAAAAGTTCTACTTAGAGAATTATCTCAACATAAAATAAAAATCATGCGTATGTGTACAGAGATTCGCTTTTAAAATCAAGGTCCTAGACCAATTTAGAAACAACACAATCAAGTCTAAGAATTAAAAACGTCCTACTGTGTCCCCTGTTGACTCCTGGTCATATATGGAACACTCAGAAAATAATTACTCATTAGAAACCTCTGCAAGAAGAGAAAGAAGATGAAAAGAAGTTTGTCCTTGTTATTAACCGTTTCACAGGGTCATTTTCTGCAGTGTAAGCTCATCACATGTTAGTCTTCATCATTTGTGTAGTACTGCCTGATTTTGAAACCTCACTCTTTCCTCCCACCAACATTTTTAAATAATTCCTCATTGTGTACCTAAAATGTGTGGGTCTTTTTTTTTTTTCAGGAGAGAGACAGAAACAGACAGAGACAGAGAAAAAGAATGTTCCTGAACATACACTTTAAATTCTAGCAGGAGATACAACGGTTGTATGTGCTTCATAGTTGGGCCAGAGTTACAAAGGCCATGATAGACTCTAAGGAGGGCGTACAGCAAGAGTCCGACACTTGTCCCTGCTGCAGTCTTTTTCAGTAAAGTTCTCCAGGAAACTTCTCAGGGAAAAGAATACATGTGGCATTATGTGTGTCAGTTTCTGAGGGGGGAGCTTGGATGTAACAAGAAAACAGAAAGAATTATGGTACAAGACTGGCTGAAGATGAGGCTACAGACGTTTTAGAGCCTTTCCTAAGATCAATGAAAAATAGCTGAAGTACTGAACGGTCACACAAAATATGTTCTCTACAAAGGGTTATTCCTGCGATATATCCAAAACTTGTACAAGTCGATAAAGTACTAGAATGAATCTCAAATTTTTACATTTAAAAAATTATATGTATTCATTAAAATTAAACACAAATATTACAGATATACGACAAGATGTATATAAGAATATTAAAATTAAAATGCCATATGCCACTTGTTCTGTGAGACACACTGTAGTCCAGCTAAGTTGCAATTCCATTTGGGTGTTTAGGTAAGCACGGCCTAAGGAGACAGTTAAATCGACTTGTACCCAGTAATTCACACTCAGATGGGGTCTTCACCCTGCACTCTCCCACTAAGGATACATAGTACGCTGCAGGAAAGAAGTGTCACTTAATTTAGGGTCACCAAGTATTGCAGATTGGGTCTTCTCTAACAGAGTCTGAGACAGACCAGGGCACATGGGACGGTTACTGAGGAATGGCAGTCCTCCATACTCACTGGCGAAGGTATAAATGGAGCCTAAACCAGCAATACCAAGTGATGTGACTTAATTTCTCAGGCACCAGATAAGCTCGGTCACTATAACAAATAGCAATGTCCACCGGCCTTACTCATGAGACCAGCACAGGCCATAAATGAGAGAGATGGAATGCCTAGAGGGACAGCAGCCACACGGATGATTTTTAACTCAAGTAACCAAAAAAGATATGAAAGGACACACAAAGCTGAATGAAGGAAAGCCATGATCGTTCCCATTTCTAACCCTGCACATGCAGACAGCATAGGGAAATACCAGGGTCCCTCCTTTCCTTCCTCATTTCCTTGAGAACGGGTCTCTCACTGGACCATTTTTTCAACTTGCTGACAATCAGCAAGCTCCTGCAAACTTCCTGAATCTGGCTCTCACCTTAAGAACTAGGGTTACCAATTGAGATGTAATATGAATAAACTAATAAAATATATTTTAAAAAAAAAAACTGGGAGCTGGAGAGATGGCTCAGTGATTAAGAGCACTGACTGCTCTTCCAGAAGTCCTGAGTTCAATTCCCAGCAACCACATGGTGGCTCACAACCATCTATAATGTGATCTGATCATATGGTATACATAATAAATAAATCTTTAAAAAAACAAAAAAAAAGGAACCAGGGTTACAGGCATGTGATGCCACACACATCCACTTCTATGTGGGTGACATGGATGTGAGCTTAATTCCCTGAGCTGCTGTAGGGGCCCTTCTTACACACGGAGCCACCTCCCCAGCTCCCCATCAGTGAAACCTTCACGGTAGTCTAGGCCACACTCAACCACCACCTTCACACTAATGAGCACGCTCTCGCTGTGCATCTCTCATCACTGAGAAAGAAGCACAGTGCTTGGCAGATAAACTGGAGGGGGGCAGCACTTACACACACTGGGATCTGCATTTGACCTGGCACTAACTCATCAATGGGGTGATGGGGGAGACTGCTAAATGTGTGTTAGTACCAGAGGAGAGATTAAAGTCTCTGCAAAAGATTCAACATGTGGTATAAACAACCCTTTAAGCTGCCAAATCCCATGACAGTCTCTTTAGGAGAGAGAGATAGCAAAGCCATTTGTGGTGATACAGGGCCTGGAAGCAATCGCTGCGGAAGATAACAAGCAGGGTTGCAGGCAGACACGGTTAGGCTCATTGGATGCCCCTTAGGTTAACAAAAATGAGGGCATGCCGTCTGCAACAGAGAACAAGGCACTACTGGAAAAGAAGCTACTAGAATGTTCTGAGGCACTACAGAGACTGAAGATCTAACTGTGGTGTGTACAGTTACAACCACCACTGTGGATCTGAGTGTTTGGACATACCCCATGCCATAGGTTAAGATGGCTGAGAGAGATGATAGATAGATAGATAGATAGATAGATAGATAGATAGATAGATAGACAGACAGACACACAGACAGACAGACAGATAAGGGGCTTCTTTAAGGAATGCCTTGCTACTGATTAGAAGGCTAACATGCAGCTACTGCCTTACCTGAGGTCTATCTCTCCAGACACATAACCACTCCCACGTCACACTGTTTCCGAGGCCTGTGTCTGACTGATAAGTGAGTGCACAGATCTGGCTACAGAGCCCGTCTCAGCTCACATCAACAGACACCATTTGCTGCAGAACTCAAGCTAGCTGGATGAGGCCTTGGCATATATGCATTACAGCTTTGTTTCCTCCTCCAGTCAACACTGTTTTGCTCCTCTTCTTTACACAAATGTGGGTTCTTTCCAAGGCATCTTAGACCTCAAATTCGCCATTGCTGCATCTGTGTTCCTCAGCTCGTTCTTGAGACCTAACTGGACAGGAGTGGATAAGTAACAAAACCTGCGCTGGCATCACAGTAGCTCTGTCCAGACAGCAGCTGGTTCTCGCTGCCTCTAGGGCTAGCCCTGGAAGACATCAGTGGGAGGGAATTCTCCGAATGGACCAACCTGTGGGCAGAGGACCTGGCCGTGTGCAAGGAGAAGAAGAGCGCGGTGAAATAATACACGCATTCTTCCTGGCAGAGACATCACTAGATAATTGAAAGATTCCCAGAAGTTGGCAAGTTTCTCGATCAAAAGGAAGAGACACATGTGAGGACTCATGAGCACAGGCGAGATCTCTGTGGCTCACAGTAATTCATTCCAGAAAGCATGTTCTGAAAACAAAGAGGACAGAGTGACCCTGTCAGTAGGTGGCAGCCATCTCTCTGCTCTTGTTGGCTAGCCCTGGGTGAACACAATTCATACCTTCACATTCGGAGAGGATTTAATTATGACCTCATTAGCTCAGGCTCCCTGCACCCAAGGTCACTCTAGTCTTGCTTCTTTCTTTTCTTTTCTTTTCTTTCCTTCTTCTTCTTCTTCTTCTTCTTCTTCTTCTTCTTCTTCTTCTTCTTCTTCTTCTTCTTCTTCTTCTTCTTCTTCTTTGAGCCATGATCTCTCTATGTAGGCTGGCCTCAAACTCACAGAGATTCTCCTGCCTCCGCATGCCAAGTGCTGGGGTTAAAGGCGTGCGCCACCACACCAAGATCGAAGGTTAATCTAAC
The DNA here is from genome assembly GCF_964271855.1 of Acomys minous. Taxonomy (NCBI): domain Eukaryota; kingdom Metazoa; phylum Chordata; class Mammalia; order Rodentia; family Muridae; genus Acomys; species Acomys minous. The sequence continues at coordinate 93,059,194 of NC_140497.1, forward strand.
TCCAGTCAGCAGGAACCTCCCAACATGTCAACAACAGGATATAATGTAAGAGTCCTAGACATAACCATGATTCCTCACAGAGACAAACCTATTGGCCAACAGATACATCAGGGCCTACTTACTACCCTGGAAATGACAATGATATATCTTTTTAAAAAATATCTATTTAAAAAATAAAATAAAATAAAATATTTATTTATTTATTACTTATACAATATTTGGCCTGCATGTGAGCCAGCAGGTCAGAAGAGGGCATCAGATCTCATTATGGATACTTATGAGCCACCATGTGGTTGCTGGGAATTGAACTCAGGACCTTTGGAAGAACAGCCAGTGCTCTTAACCTCTGAGCCATCTCTCCAGCCCGACAATGATTTATCTTAATCAAGACCAACAAGAACTCGTTATGGGCAGAGAGCCCTCGTGGCATCATGTAGGAAGTTCAGTAATAAGCTCCCAATCATGAAATCTACTGGTCTCACGCAGACCTCACTAGCCAAACCTGCTGGCCTGGATGGGATGGAACGGCTTCTTGAAGGCACAGATAAGGAAAGTTACTATAGTGGCTGGTGCAGTCACCCTTGATTGTCAGTAATCCCATTACTTTGTATGATAGCCTAAAAACTAATTTTAGTTATTTAAAACTGTGACCGTCAGGAGGATAAAGGGCATGGCTGCCCAAAGGCAAATAGACATATAGCTGACACTCAGGCAGCCCACGCGTTGTCTGTCTCTTGGTATCCCTATACTCAGTTTCAACTCTAAATGGGTGAACTCAGGAACAGTTAGTGTACAGTCACCAGAGGCTCAGCCTTTCCAGCTTAGGAGCTTGGGTAACGACCGCAGGAAGCCCATGTCTCCGTGCAGACATGAAGGACAGGGGTGGGTAAGCAGAACGGAGGGAATGGTGGATGGGCTGTATTCTAGTCTTGAAATGATGGTGCTGCAGCCACTGAAGCTGCAGCTGTCGCACTAACTGTCCTCCTGTCATGTCTTCTGGAATCCTAAAGAAGCCACCCTTGTACAGAGTAAGGTCACTGTGAGAAGCACAGGCTCCCATTAGTGCCAGAGCAGACATCTGGGCACCAGTCATCCCTTCAGCCCCCCGGTGCCCAGGTTCACCAGCTGTTGTAGTTACTGCTAATGGCTCGTCTGACCCCCCAGCCCCATTCTCCTGAAAACCACCCCCACACACACCTCCATAAACACGCACTAGTAGACTCCTCTTTCCCAACGAAAGGTTAAGTTCAAAATACCTAAACAATAACTTTTCCATTTTCTAAACACATTCTTCTATTTGCTTTTTGTTTTTAACATGTTAAAATAATGACTGTTTAAATATTTTTCAAAGGCTTTCTCTACATGGTAGCTGAAGGATTTTATGTGAGTATAAACAAACAAACAACAACAGCAAAGCTCATCTGGGCTGGAGAGATGGCTCAGAGGTTAAGAGCACTGTCTGCTCTCCCAGAGGTCCTGAGTTCAATTCCCAGCAACCACATGGTGGCTCATGACCATCTCTAATGTGATCTGATGCCCTCTTCTGGCATGCAGGTGTGTATGCAGATAAAGTGCTCATACTTTAAATAAATGAATAAATAAATAAGCTTAAAAGAAAAAAAGCTCAGGACTTTCTGGTGCCTTAGCATAGAAACACCACGGCACTACACTAATTAACCACAGTCTATTAAGCAAAGTTTACTGTGAAGCCAGCCCAGGCTCCATTGGACGTTGGCAGGGGCAATGGATGGAGGAGGCTGCTCGAACCAAGAAGCTCCCACATGCCAACAAGCGCTGTCCCGCTGAGCTGTGCTTTCCGTCCTGCAGACTTCAATTCTTGATAGAAAGAGAAACAAAGACTGGTTATAGAGAGGTATGGGCCAATGGGGACGGACAGAATTGTTTTGGTTCTTTGCAAACGATCTCTCACCCTAGGCGCTATGCCGCCGTTTCATGGCCATCCAGTCTGAACTCTCTTCTTCACAGTAATCTAGATTAAAGCCTTTCAGTTCCAATGCACAACGCCAAAGCGCTGAATGGGGCTTCTGACCCAGTTTCTGCTTCTGAGTTATTTTATTGCATCCTTCCTCTAGCCGACAACTTTATTTCAATCATTATTGACCACCTTTTCTATCAATGACTTAAAAGCAGAAAGTAGACTACAAAATAGATCTTTGTGAGCAAAGAACGATATAACACTCGCTATGTATTATCTCACTTTCCTTTTCGTGGTCCAGGGTCAAAAACAACCTCATAGTTTGAGCATTCTCTCGTCAAGACAAATAGCTGATGGCAGTGAGGTATTTGTAACTGCCAAGCCATAGCCAGGGCTAGCTGGGCAGAGCGCCAAGAACCAAAGTCTGGACAGCATCAAAGGAAGAAAGTGGGTCTTGAAAGTCTACTAAATCAGCTTTTTTTTTTCAACTAAAACTCAGGACGCATTAATAAGCAACAAAGCCAAGTCAGAGAGCCGCCACCCACACATCTAAAGAGAAATGTAACAAATTACCGTAAGATAAGACTGATCAATACGAATTACCTGGAGCATAAGTAACATTTTCCTGAAAAGCTCTCATTCCAGTAGACGTGTGCTTATGTGTGTTAGCGCTAAGTCGTGGTGTAAACCATAGTTTTCAACAAAGGATGGTAATTGATAAAACTTAAAGTCACCAACGTAGGCAGAAAGGATTTGATAACACTAGAGCACACATGGATTATGTCTTGAGCTCCAATATCTAATCAAGCAGTTGTGCCAGCTCCTCTGAGCCACACCAGCTGGCCTCTCACTAGTCCAGACTCCATCACCTCAGCCGTAATCACTGCTCACCGGATTACACCCTCCTAAAACCCAAATACAAACAGGAAACCCAGGTAATTGCTGCCTCAGCTAATGTATACTGTTTATTTACCTATAATCTTCTTTACTGAGCTAAGTCAAATTCAACTAATATTATTAGAAACAAATTCTCCTAAAGCCCGGGGTAATTAGCTGACACTGTGTCCTTTAAGAGTCACTGTGTGTCTTAAATTATTGAAGAGTCAATATCTAACCTTCACCTTAACGCTTACGTCTACACCAAATGTTTGCCCAAAAGAATATAATCGTAACACTTTATTTTAAACACCTTATACACAAACTGAAACCAATTTTCCTTTTACTTTACTTTTCACGACAGATCAGCTCTCAGAAAACCATAAGAAGCATCTCATATGAATGAGGATCTTGGCCAGGCGCAGTGGTGCACGCCTTTAATCCCAGCACTCAGAAGGCAGAGGCAGGCGGATCGCTGTGAGTTCGGGGCCAGCCTGGTCTACAAAGTGAGTTCAGGACAGCCAAGACTACACAGAGAAACCCTGTCTCCAAAAACAAACAAACAAAAACAAATAGGATCTCGGACGACATACACCTGTCTTCTGAAATCTGAATTGATGAGGATGCCTCTTCTCACTTGGCACTCCTAACAATCTCAGTCACGTTGGCCCTGCGCACACTGCTTGCCCCAAAGGAAATCACAGCATCTGAGTGCTAAAATCCTTCCAGCGCCATTGATTTTTTTTTCTCGCTTTATGTTTTTTTATTTCCTAATCATAGCACATCTGAAGAAAGACTGGATTTCTGAAAGAAGGGGCAGTTAGTCTGGAGAGATGGCTCCACCATTCACGGCAATCCTTGTCCCTCCAGAGAACAAGAGTTTGGTCCCCCGCACCCATATGGGGTGGCTCATAACCTTCAATAATCTCCAGAGTGCAGGACACCCTCTTCTGCCCGCTACAAAATGCAGACGTCTGCATACTCTCATATATTCACACACACAAAAAGTAAGATTTTAAAGGCAATACACTTAGAGGCACTCATATGAGTGCAATAGACATGGTAGCTATCCACTCATTGAGTCAAGAACTTACTAAAACCATCAAGATTTTTGAAAAGACACAAAACACAGCAACCGAATACCGTTTAGAAACACCAACATCGGCATTTCCGATAACCTTGACGATGATGCATTTTGTAAAGTTGGTATTCTGAGAATTTTGTCACTGGCATGTAAAAACAAAACGCATTCTGTACACCGTCATTATATCCTATAATCTGACTGGCTTCTCTCCCTAAGACTAAAATTCTGCTGGGAAGGGCTGGGGAGATGCCTCAGAGGCTAAGAGCACTGACTGCTCTTCCAGAGGTCCTGAGTTCAAGTCCCAGCAACCACATGGTGGTTCACAACCATCTATAAAGAGATCAATGTCCTCTTCTGGTGTGCAGACATACATGAAGACAGAGCACTCATATACATAAAGTGCATAAATAAATACATCTTTTAAAAAATTCTGCTGGGAAGTCGCTTTAGACTAAAGCGCATCCCCTCTGTGCTCAGCAGTGCGTGGAGCACGGCACGTCTTCCTTGCCAGCACACTCTTGTTCTGTCTTGCCTCATTTTCTTGGGTAAGCCCCAAACAAAAGACTTAATATGTGAGAGAACATTGCCTGATTTCCTCCTTTGTATCAGTTAAAATACTTTTATTATTTCACCTTAACAAGTGACACTTCCCACAGACTTTTTATAAGTGACCAGGCATCGCCTGGCCAGTTTACTGGGAGATTGGTGTTATTGTTTTGCTATGGCTGTATGTTAATTTTTATCAATTTTTTCCTTTTTGTTTATGTAACTGAATTATTTTTCAAATGTATTGTGTCATTATGAGAAATTACATTAATTTATAATTCAAATGAGAGACCCGCTCCACGAATAAAGCAAGTCTGGTTGTTAATGTATTTACTCTTTTAGTCTGCTAGTTCAAATATGTTCATAGCACCATTATTTGGAGTGAACATTGTACAAACAAAAAAACAGCTCCCAGTAGTCGAATAGAAGCTTGTTTCAAATACATTTAGTGAAATTTTTCTATAGAAGTTGAAAGGTTATTGAGTCATGGATTGCCATGGATGAGCCTCACAGATGTGACATTGACCAAAAGAAGTCAAACTAAAACTTTATGCTGGGAAGGTAACAGCGATGTATCACATTTTAACATATAAGCAGTATATCCTATACCCCACCACTTTTAAGATTTAAATAAAGTAAAATTAAATCTTGATTTGTCATTCTATAGATTTGGGCAAATGCATATAATCACCACTATAGTTAAGATATTAACCAAGTCCCTCACCCTAAGAATTCCTTCATAAATCATATCTAAAGTCAATCTTTTACTCTCACCCTGGCAGCCACAAGGCATTGATTTCTAGAATATAAATGGTATTATATACAATGTGTAGCCCATTGATACATAAATACATACATATATATACATATATATATCACATGCATACTTTCATTGATACTCCTGCATGCATCATTTGACATTAACTCATATGCATCATTGCTTTTGTATTGCTAAATGATATTTCACTATATGAATATATACATAAATCACACACACACGTATTAGCAATTTGTCAGATACTTGGATTGTTTCCAATTGGGGCATTTAAAAAAAAAACACTATCAAAGTTTACTCTTCTCTTAGATACTTATGTATATATAGAATTTTTAAGCCAAATTATATGTTTAATGCAAAAAAAGAAAAACATTTTCCAAAGTAGCGGTACCATTTGTGTGTTCCCACTAGTCATGTGCTCAGCTTCTAGTAGCTCCGCACTCTGATTAGGGCGTGGTGTTGTTGAGGGCGTTGCTTGCCGAATGGTTTTACCCGTTTTAATACATGCAGTGCCCTCGTTGTTGCTGTTGTGTTGTTGTGGTTGTGTTGTTGTGGTTGTTGTTGTCATCTCTCCCATGTACCTCTCCTTTCTCGCCTTCAAGCTCACACCTCTTGTTGTGTTGTTGTCATTGTCAATCGTTGTTATATACATGTTTTATTCATATGTAGTCCTAAATACATAAATACGTTCTGCTAGGTCCATATTGTGTGACTTGTACGTAGGTGTCCAGGGCTGACTATTTGGCACTGGGTAACCGATTGGCGTGCTCACGCTTGGGAAAGACTATTTCTCCCACTCTCCGTATTCCTTAGTCATCTGTAGTTCTCTGTGTAGGATTGCGGCCTCCTGGGCTCTCACCATTCACTTTAGCGAGTCTGTGGTGTGCAGATGTGTGTGTGCACTGAGACTGGCCCTCGCAGCTCCGCGTTTCTATTGGCTGTGGTCTTCAGTACTGGTCTTCTATTGCAAAGGGAAGTTTCCTTGATGAGGGGTGAGGACTGCACTTATCTGAGCTTAGAAGGATAAATATTAAGAATGAATATTACAGATTCAGTAAAACTGTGGTTCTGGGTTCTCTGAGATCCATGACGTCACTAGCCCTGAGTGGTTTGCTAGCTTTCCAGTAACAGGCATCATCTTCCTCTTGTTGAGAGGGTCTTAAGTCCAATTACAGAGCTGTTGGTTACTTCCAAGGTATGAGGGCCACTACTGCACCCTTAGGGTTATAATGTCATGCTGGTGGTCCATAGGCATCCCAAAATAGTACAGACTTTCCCCCTTGCCCTTGGTTACCCCCATCCCCAGAGGTGGAAGGTAAGTCCCTATACTGAGGACACCATGCACGTCAGACACAGGGCCCAGAGTCCGCTGGGCTGGAACTGACTGGGCAGCGTCCACCCTGAGGACTAGCTTCCATGGTACCAGAAGGTGCCACGGAAGTGTCCAAGGGAGGGGGCAGCTAATAGCCATACCCATCTATGATGTCACACCCATCTATGATGTCACACTCATCTATGATGTCACATATCTTCCTTAGTGAATCACTATTCAAATAATTGTAAGGACCATATATTTCAATCTATATAGAAAACTCAGCTTTCTAATAAAAAGAGTTTCTAATTTTTTGAGTTTGGGGTGTTCCTTTTTATATATGAGAATAAGCACACCCAAAAAATCTTTACATTCTTTTATCCCTCCAAAATGTAAACTAGAGGGAATACAATCCATATGGCTAATTCATGGGAGTAAGGTGCAAAATTACATACTCAAGACATTTAACTCCCAGTACAGCATAGGCACTGAGCAGCCAGAGCAAACACTAGCTACAGATGAATTTGCAGCCATCAGGAGATATTAGCTGGGTAGTAGTTATGACAGACAGAACATATACACAACTTGAGAAATACATATAAATTCCATATTAACAGTCTATTATAAATACCTCCTTAACTAGGTACATACTCACACAAAACACATGTATCAACACACATGCATATTCAAAATGTTATCATTTGTGATACATGAATGTTGAACATAATTTAGCTCTTCAACAAAGTTAAAATTATTGTCTAAACATTACAATATAAACTAATATATGCTTACTTACTGGTATACCGTATAATCATCTTAAGTAGTGTTTTAGCAGGGCACAGTGGCACACACCTGTAATCCCAGCACTCGGAAATAAAAAATGAAAATTAATAAAAAAGCAGAAGGATCAGAAGTTTAAGACAAATCTGTGCTACAGTCTGGTGGCTCACACTTGTCAGCCAGGACTGGTGGCTCACACTTGTCAGCTGGGTCTGGTGGATCACACTTGTCAGCTGGGTCTGGTGGCTCACACTTGTCAGCCAGGTCTGGTGGCTCACACTTGTAGTCTCAACACTTGCACAACAGTGCAAGCCTGAGGCAGAGGGATAGCAAGTTGGAGGGCAGAGAGAAACCTCAAAAAATACATATGTTAAAACTATTCACATATAAGCTGGGTGGTGGTGGCACACACCCTTACTCCCAGCACTTGGGAGGCAGTGGCAGGTGGATCTCTCTGAGTTCAAGACCAGCCTGGTCTACAAAGTGAGTTCCAGGACAGCCAGGGATACACAGAGAAACCCTGTCTTGAAAAACCAAGAAAAAAGACTCAGATGTGGATCTACTGACATTAAAACTATTTATGAGAATCCCTAAGAGAAAAGTGTAGCTGACAAAAGGAAATCATATGCTCCTATTGACTTAGGATGCATTTGCATATGTGCGCACGCAGATATATTTCCACAAAGAGTAAGAAGCGCAGTAGCTGAAGTTCTCCTCTTTGTATTTTGATTTGTATAAAGTAGCGGGTGGAGTGTTACTTTAGTGGTGAAGAATTGGAAGATGAGAGCAGAGCATTAGAGAGAAATAAGACATCCTGGTTAAATATTAATTGTGATGGAAGAATCAACAGAACAGTAAGATGTACTGGATATACTTATTAAAGAAGGTAGATTCACAGACAATATTAAAACTATATATCTAGTTAAGTTTCGCTTGTCTAGCGAAACCTCATTCCCCGACAACGCCAGCTACAGAAGACTCCACATATTTTTGAGCTCGTGCTTGCACGTGTGAGCCATGATGGGCGTGCGACTGGGTTCTTTGTACAAAGTGAACCTGAGACTGCCTGGGCTTTAGCACAGAGAACGCAGGGCACCGTCTAGTTCATCCAGAGCCTGCACCCAGAGCTGCTAAAACGCCTGTGTTCGCTCTGCTCCCAGGCTGAGTTCGGAGAGCAACTCCTGGTTCACCAGTCAGTCTCCCTGCGTTCGGGCTGAGATCCACGTTTGCATTCCACAGCAACAGACGCCGCCATCTGAACCTGCAGATGCCACCATCTGAACCTGTCAGCCACAAAGCCTGTGTCCTGGGGATGTGCTATCCCAACAATAGAAACTTCGGGCTTTCATCACTCACAGGGCTGTGTAGATTTCCTTCCACTGTAAGCTGGAAAGACGTTGCCCGGGGCAGGAGGGCCTTATCTTTCTAAAGAATGTCAACCTAGCTGACAACCGGACACCAACAAGCATTTTCCTAAATAGAAGATACTTTCCATGTCGTTCCAAAGCCCTGGATTTTTCCAACCAATCTCAAGTGATGTCACGGCAAGATAATAGCTGTGACGAAACCAATCATTTAAAAGACACAGGCTAGGGTGTCAATCAGGTCAGAAACACCACCCACTGTGGGAGACCTAGAAGTCACAGGACAGGCGTGCCGCCTGTGCAAGGACCACTGGGGTTCCTCCCATTGTCCCTGCTGAACACTCTCCTGCTGCTGCTGCCGGGCGTCTCGCTAATGAACAAAACTGTAGTACATTCCACTAGGAGGGAGAAAGGTTTTTAATTCAACCTACAGGCACAAAAGGGGGCATCTCTTTGTGAGCTGCTAAAGTATGGAGACAAAAATCAGGACAGCCCTTCAAAAAGTGTTATTAACGCGTTCCCTGGGAAATGCTGACTGAAACAAACCACAGCCTGTCAGGCCCCAGGACACAGAGAGTGCACGTGCTGCTTTCCCACTGTGCCCTTGATCAGGGATGACAAAAAGCAGAAATATTCATGATTTTTTTTTTCTGAGACAGGGTTTTTCTGTGTAGCCTTGGCTGTCCTGGACTCGCTTTGTAGACCAGGCTGGCCTCAAACTCATGGCAATCCTCTGCCTCTGCCTCCAAAGTGCTGGGATCAAAGGCATAAGGAGTGGTAATGGAAACTTTTAAATATCTATGTGGATGAATAGCTAGATGATAGACAGACAGACTGACTGAGAACTCTCACCTCTCACAACTATCACTGCCCCTGTGTTAAAGAAAACTACTGCACGTGGAGTGCAGCTTTCCGCAGGCAACGCATGCTTGACCAGCATTAATACTTTGTTATACTCACTTTAAACTTTTGGTTCTTCTCAGAATAAAGTGTTACCCACAGCCCTGAAGTCAGCTTTATTCACCATTGATTAAACCCTCCCTGCATCCCCCAAAGCGCTCTCTGTCCTAAGCCAGTGGCCTCCTTCTGTTGCCTTCCTGCACTTCAGGGGTGCGTGGCCGTAAGCGGGATGTAGTGGCTTCGTGCTGCGGCCCATCCTCCACCTGCTCTGCTCACTGTGCGTTTCTTTTAGGCCATATAAATCCAGCGTCTCCATTTAACTGCATTATAATGTTTCGTTACGTGAATCTCCCATAATTTACATATCACTTGCCCAATAATAGAAACTTAGGATGTTTACAATGTATGATCAACAGTAATGCAACCACTAAAGCAGTCATGACAGCAGTGCCGACGTCAAGGTCACTGGGGTTAAGGATATAAGTTACATCAGCTGGTACATCTGTATAACTTTTGTTCTAAAACCTGACACTGTAAACCTGGCATGCACACCTTTAGTCCTTATACTTGGGAGGCAGAGGCAGGCGGATCTCTGAGTTTGAGACAGCCTGGTCTACATAGTGAGTTTCAGGGCAGCCAGGGCTACACAGAGAAACCCTGTCTTGGGGGAGAGTGACCCTGCAGGGGTCTTCCTGAGCACATGTGGATGGAACTGTTGAGTCACGCTCAGAGGCATCTGCAGTTCTAAGGGGCATTATCACAGTATTCCTAAGTGCCTGTACCATAAAGGGGTTTGCACCCTCACCACCAGTTTATGTGCAATGTTTACTATTTTCCCTATCCTCACATTCTTTCTACGAAACTTGTAGAGTTTTGAAATGACATATCTCACATGAATTTACTACTGAATTATTAATGCAGTTGGTCAGTTTTGTGTGTGTGTATGTGTGTGTGCGTGAGTGAGCTTGTGTGTGTGAGTATGTAAGTGTGTGAGTGTGTGAGTGAGTGTGTGTGTGTGAGAGTGAGCATGTGAAGTGTGTGAGTGAGCATGTGAGTGCGTGTATGTGAGAATGTGAGTGTGAGTGAACATGTGAAGTGTGTATGTAAATGAGCATATGAGTGTGTGCGAGTGTGAATGAGCATGTGAGTATGTGTGCGAGCATGTAAGGTGTGTGTAAATATGAGTGTGAGTGTGTGTGTGTGAGAGAGAGGGAAAGTGTGTGTGTGTTAGCCTGCATTCCCCTTATGTGAATTGCTTCTTCATATGGTTTCTTAGTTTTCCTATTGGCTTATCTGTCTTTTTCCTAGTGGCATTTAGAGTCCTTTGTACACCCTAGGTAAGGCCTCTTTATTGGGTCTGTGTGTTATAAATATCTTCTCTCCCCTTCTGGAACTCGTCTTTTCACTTATTTATGACTTGTGTTAAATTTTTATAACATAAACTGTCCTTATTAAGTGGAAGTGAGTGACTCACAGAAACGCACTATAAAAGCCACGCTCTCAGGTCCCTCCCTGGTGTACCACTTCTCTCCTTTAATTTATTTTCTTTCATAGAAAGCATATGTGCCTAACATAAAATTCAAATTTTGCAAAATGATAAAATCTTCTCCCTCTTCCCCCCTCCCACGCCCAGGTGGGGGTAGAATGCCTGTATCTATAGAAACATGTGTATGTGTTTATCAACACATGGTAATACGGTCCATTAACCCATACTACGCATCTTAAAAATGTCTGGGTACATTACATTACAAGGTGGCACCCATTACTGTATAAGAGCACAGCACTACGTCCCCTTACTCATCACACCCCTACTGCCATCCCGTAAACACAAAGCGGATGTACAGCTTATGAGCAAGGCCATGCCGGCTCTGGGTCCTGACTACGTTGGAGTGCCACTTGCCTTCCCCACTAGAACTGAGTTAGCTGTCTTCTCAGTGTCTTACTCTGTCAAATGAGAATAACATAGCAGGAAGAGTTAACTTAAATCACACGACTCGGGAGCACGGCTAACACTTACACATAGTAAACCCTCCGAGCACCAGGTTCCCTTCCCTTACAAACCAGTTGCCAGCACTCTACTGAAGAACGCTGGGATACCTCCAAAGGTTTTCAATATACACAGAGCTGTTAGAGGTATCTTTCCATAAATATTCATTTTGTGTCTGTGCATGTGTGTGCACATACTCATATAGCTGTATACTACAGCCAAGAAGAGGACTATACGGTAAGATCAAAGGCCATATCTATGAGCAAAAATACTGCATTAATGTACATACCATAAGTAACACACACGTACACTACAATGTGTCTCACTAACCTCGGGTTACAAAGGTTTCGATTTTATCCATTCTAAAACGGTGAAAAAATGAGGGCTGGACATGTAGCTCAGTAGCAGAGTGCTCGCCTAGCACCTGAAAAGCCCTGAGTTCAAGTCCTGCCACAGATAAGTAGGGAGGTTTTACTGAGGTTTCACACTTGGCTTTTTTTTTTTTTTTTTTGGCTTCATCTTCTTATGAAGCATTTTCACCTATTCAAGCCATTTTCGCCTTCTTTTTATTGAAATATACACACTTCTTTTACAGTTATAACATTTACATTTACTCATTTGTAGGATGTCATAGATGTTTAAAGTTGTATCGTTTGGTTTCATATATTTCAAATGTTTTTCCAGTTTTGCCTTTTCCTTGTGTCTGTTTTGTTTTGTTTTGTGTTTATACTTTTCATTATAGTGAGTTTAATTTTTTTCTGGATTTTGAAATTGTGTATTATTTGTAGAAAGGCTTTACAGAAACCAAGACTCTGGACCATTCTCTTGTTGTTCTTTCTGGTGCGGCCTGGCTTTATCATGCTATCATTTATGCCTTTTGTTTATTTCAATTTATTTGGGGAGAGAGAAGGTCACTCGCTGTGCCTTTTTCCAAGAGGCTTCACACAGGGCATCCTCTGGAAGCTGAGAGTTGCGCTGGTGACTCGCCCACTGAATTCAGACAACAGTCACTCTTGAAGAAGACTCAGAAAACAATGAAGTCCAAGTGTTCTTTTTCCTGCAGTTGCATAAAACCTGGAGCAGAGCCCCTGTCTGCCCTGTGCCTGGACCCTGATCCACAGAGCCCCTGTCTGCGCTGTTCCCAGACCCCTGATCCACAGAGCACCTGTCTGCGCTGTTCCCAGACCCCTGATCCACAGAGCACCTGTCTGCGCTGTTCCCAGACCCCTGATCCACAGAGCACCTGTCTGCACTGTTCCCCGACCCCTGTCACAGATTGTAAGGTGACAATGTGCTGCTTCAGGCCTCTGAGTCTGAAGCAATCTTAAAGAGCGACAAGAGAAACTAAACTAAATGTTCTTAGTTTACACTACAAGCACAAATCGTAAATATCTCTTAGCATATAAACTATGGCAGAGGGTACAGCTGAAGATATGTCAGGCCAGAGCCAGTAGACTATCCGTAAGTCTACAGTGCTCTGAGTCCAGGAGCCCAGACTATCTCCAATACTCCACAGCTCAAAACTTTGTCACAACTCTCTCACAAACCTTGAAGCCAACGCCTGGACTAAATACTATTTACTAGCATTCAGAATGTGTCTAACTTGAAGTCTTCTGTGAGTTCAGAGTCAATTTGAAAAAAAAGTGGATATAAAGCAAGCTGTTCCATCTCCTTCAAAAAGAATCCTAAAAGCCGATGGTTTACCAATGGAAATGTTGATTGTTCAAATCTGTTTCAACGCTCATATCTAAGTATTATTTTCATTAAAATCTTTTTTTTTAACTTGGGTCTGATTAACTTGGGTGTTGAAGGAATATGGAGCAAAGAAGATGCTAGGGGAGGAATGGGTGTGGTTGGGACCTACTCTAGAGAAAGAATTCACAGTAGCTGGCAAATCAGTCACCTCTTAAGTGTCAGCAACTAGACAGACAGACAGACAGACACACACACACACACACACATACAACACCCATAAAGACTCAGTGTAATAAATGTGCGGAGGGTATAAATGTGCCTATGGAAAATAGATTTTAAAATTTGGATATTATGATTTATAATTCCATATATAATTAAGAATTAAAGGATCCAGAGAGAAAAGTTCCAACTTTTACAGATCTCGAATGTTTAACACACTGTGTAAACATATATGTATGTATGTATTTAATCTCTAATATTGCATTTATAAAACATTAAATATGTCAAGAGGGGCTTGTGGTAGAGCATGCACAAGGCATCCAGTTCAATTCCTCAGCAGTAAGAAGATTAAATAATGCACATCAACCAATATGGGTGGGGGTCACGAACATGCGTGTGTCTGTCTGTGTCTGTGTGTCTGCGTGTGATGAGCAGACTAGACAGGAGACTTTTGCACAGTCCTCATTAATTGTGTATTTGGAGTTCCAATAGGCAATGCAGGCACACATACCTGTTTGCAATTTGAAATGTGCCAGAAAATAAACTTTTTGGAAAGCTAGACATTTTCAGAATATCCTGACAAAATGAGGAGAAAAAAATCAAGATGAGAATTTTAGCCACAAACACTTTCTGCCTGTAGGACAGTCAGAATTTCCTACTGACTAGGTCCGTCAGAGGACACAGCGTGAAGCCCGTGAAGGAACCAGGGCTCATAAAGGGCTTGTAGAAGAGGAGGCCGAATAGGAAGCTTCTGTGTCGCCATTAGAGTCACAGTCAATAAACGGAAGCTGGCGGGGACAACAGCACAACCTAATGAAGAACAGCTGAACAGCCCGACAAGGTGGAGTACGCTACCTGGCAAGTCAGGACCTCCTCAGCAGTGTGGGCATCCAGGCAGGATACAGCTGCCCTTGGCATGAGGGATGACGGGCGAGCATCCTCTGCTGACCCCAGGGTTTATGCACAGAGCTCCTATATGAACCGGGCCTTACCCGGCAACCCTTTATTGCCAAGACTCTCCAATTACCAATAATTTCCAACATGACTGGGCGTATGTGGCAGAGAGATGACACTAACTGCCACTCTTTCACCAGAGGCACCCGGAACGAGACAGAGAAAACTGACCATCAAATCTCTGGCATAGATTACCACTATGTTTGATGTTACTCAGTCCATTTTGGAGCTTTCTATAGGAAAGAAGGGCAAAGCCAGGCGCACACCTTTAGCCCCAGCACTAGAGAGGCAGAGGCGGGTGGGTGGATCTCTGAGTTCAAGGCCAGCCTCCTCTACAGAGAGAGTTCCAGAGCAGCCAGGGCTACACAGAGAAACCCTATCTCAAAAAAAAAAAAAAAGTGCAAATTGGGCTAGAGAGATGGCCCAGAGGTTAAGAGCACTGTCTGCTCTTCCAGAGGTCCTGCGTTCAATTCCCAGCAACCACATGGCGGCTCACACCCATCTATTCCCTCTAATGCCCTCTTCAGGCGTGCAGGTGTAATGCACTTAGAGCACTCATACATAAAATCAATAAAATCTTTTTTAACGCAAATTTTAAAAAACAAGTAAATTCTCCACCAAATAAAATTTTTGGGGGGTGAGGGTGTTTCAAGACAGGGTTTCTCTGTGTAGCCCTGGCTGTCCTGGACTCACTTTGTAGACCAGGCTGGCCTCAAACTCAGAGATCAGCTTGCCTCTGCCTCCCGAGTGCTGGGATTAAAGGCGTGCGCCACCGCCAGCTGGCTCGAATAAAATTTTGATGGCTTTTATTAAGGCAAGGATAGGGTTTTTCTAAAAGTTGTAGCAGAAACAAAACGAAATCTCCCATCAGCCCTGACATAATCCTGACAGCACAAAGCTCTGGAAAATCACAAACGAACAGAGAGCTGAGCTGAGGGCACCAGCAGCTCCCCAGAAAACAACAGCGCTGTTCTGTAGAAGGGACGCTCCCCTAGCCTCCTGCTGCAGCCTGCGTGATGGAGAAAGTCACACAAGCACAGCCATCATTCACAGAAGCTGTTGTTGGTTTAAATCTGCCCTTAATATACGGCAGGCAGCAGAGGAAATTCTATTTAATAAGGCATCTGGCTTCTAAATGAAGATGCATCCACTTTTATTCTAAAATAATCTTAACTGGGTTTGTTATTGAAACATGAGGTTGATGTCATATGTAGTTTCCTGTCCCAGAAAAATTACGTTTAGGGAGAAAATAGAAACTTCAGAATATTTTTATGGTACAAGGTCTTGCTTTTTCTCTCAGGTGTGACAAGTCTGAACAGATATCCCAACATCACCATTTTCTATGAGAACGTCACTTCTTGCACGAGTGAGATTGTTTGGCTTAACTAGAAGGAACAATGGGGTGTTTATTTTACACCACCTTTTTACTTAACTGTTCTCTATTTCCTTCCCGGACTGCAGAATTAATCTTTGTACTTGTACCTTCTCCTGGTCCATGGAAAGTTCTTGGCCTTACACCATGTCCGCTCTTAGGTTTTCCTCCCTCCCTTCCCCCTCGTCCTGAATCTTCTTCCTTCTTTAGTCTATCTTTGCAGCCACTGGGTTCCTAACTGCCCGGTAGAAACGGAGAGCAGGGAATGGTAGATAAAGGAATTACTTTGGGTATAGAAGGAGGAGTCTTCTTTTAGGTCCTAAAATTGAGGAAGTGTTTTCTATTTTTTTTTTTAAAACATCATATAAGAGAGCTTAAAGGTAATATGAAGACCATGATAAAATAATGCCAAAATAAGCAAGGAAAAACCATGGCTTGTGAACATAGGGCCCAGGCTCGGTCTCCAGCACCATAGCCAGAAATAAACAACACGGAGTTCCTCAGAGCCCAGAGCTTAGGTCAGGGACCACAACATTTAACCAAACAAAGCCAGCTACGAGTTCTACTCTCCTTCACACATTTACTCCATCTTACTACAAATTAGTAATTAAAATATGTAGCATTCATAAAACCAGTAAGATGTGATACTGTGGAGAAACTGTCACAAGGAAGTTAAGTATTCCACTTGTCTGTCCACTTCTTAAGCCAAGGAACTCTTGACGACTGAGTTCAGTGAAAGCTGCCCACCATTTCAGCAAATCCTTCCCCAAATAAAAGATCCCCCACACCCTCTTTAAATTATATCTAATGATATTTCTGAGCTTGCATTTTAAAAGTAGACATATTTATATTTCACGTAGACGTTGAGTGTATGAAAATGTTTACATCCCATAACACAGCACATTTTGCCGTGCTATCCTATCCTTCTTGTCATATGTACTCAAGTACAGATTCCGTGAAAACAAAATAGAGCACATTTGCCAGCACGGTGGGGTGCAGCTGGCTTGATTAAAACGCCTAAGAGGTGTGGTTTTTGCCTGCAGGAGAAATTGTTTTATAATTACTGTAATGCACCTGCTATGGTTTGGTTTTGGGTTTTTGTTGTTGTTGTTGTTTTTAGAAAAGATGAATCCAGGTAATTTCTGAGTACCTTTCTAATGTGAAATCAAGACGACCGTTACAGAACCAAGATTGTAAATAGAACATGTGGGGGAAAAAAAAGACAATCCCAGAGCTTAGCCTTGGGCTGAAGAGACAGACACTTCTCTGTTAGGGTGTAGAACGTCTGTTGCGGTTATTGAGGAAATGTCAGGGCAGCGTCCCACCATTTGTCAGAAATAAACCAATTGTATAATAAGCATATTACGTATCCCAAACTGAGTTACAGTGCAGGAGGCTGCGTACATCATATATCAGGCTCTAACATTATTTCAGCCCGCCTAGTCTTTAAATTAATGTACATTTCCTCGTTAGAGATTTCCTAATTTAAACAGTCCCCTTCTAAGAGCTTGCTATTTCAGTGCCCTTAAATGCCTTTCTTCATAGACTAAGATTGTATCTCCCATAGTTTTTTTTACACTAATTGTAAGCTAGAAAAATTAGTCATATGTGGTACTTACAGCTTTTTTTTTATGACATCTACACATACAAACGGTGGTCGACTGTTACTGGTGTACTCAATCAGCTGTCTGTGAACACTCAGGATCAGTGACATTTTAGTCAATGAATGCATTTTTAAATTTTTTAACTAGAAAGAAAGAAGAAAGATAAAGCCAAAAACACTAGAAATACAGTACAAGGTTTACATGCAAGTAACATTATACAGACTGAGAAGATTACATTTATGTATTATACTATGTGCTATATATTAAAGGATACATGTGTGTATCTGTGTCTGTGTGCACATCTGTGTGTGTATGAGTTTCTCTGTGTGTATTTGTGTCTGTGTCCATGTGTATCTGTGTGTAAGTGGATGTGTGTGCATACGTGTGTGCTTGTCTGTGTCTGTGTGTATCTGTGTGTATGTGTCCATTTGTGTGTGCATACATCTGTATCCGTGTATGTCTATGTATCTGTGTGTGTGTATGTGTGTGTGCACGAGTGTGTGTGTGTGTGTGTGTGTGTGTGTGTGTGTGTGTGTATGTGTGTGTGTTTAAACAATTAAAGAAAAGGCCTGGATGCCATGGATTTAAGAGAGAGCAGTCTAAGATCTCAAAAAGAAGAAATGCTTGATGTGCCGTGAAGATGTCTGAATCACTAGGAATTCCATTCATGTTGAATTGAGTGTACATCAGGTTGTGGGTTTTAAGAAAATATAGGTGCATATAAAATGTCTCAAGGATAGACGGGACAGTCTGACTTGCACAGCCACATCTTAGATCTGGAACAAAATCAGGAGCCCCCTCCGTCCCTTGTCTGGTTTTCTCATAGAAGCCCCCACCCTTAGCCCCAGGTCTCCCACTCCAACAAACTATTAAGTTCATTGGTTCTCTCTCCTCTCTCTCTCTCTCTCTCTCTCTCTCTCTCTCTCTCTCTCTCTCTCTCTCTCTCTGTCTCTCTCTCATTTTAAAAATATACTTCTCATAGGTAAGACAAATTTTGGATATATTTTATTGGTGGGTTGGTGTCCCCCTCCCTCCCTGGAAGTCCCACCTGGCTACAGGAAGTGAGAACATCAGGCTGTATTCTACCCACCCTGCCTGGAGTCTCAGCTTAGGGTCACCCCCCCCCATAGACTCCCAGGAGCCTCCCTGGTCCCAGAGATGCCCCCCACTGGTTTCTGTCTTCTCTCCCAGTTCTCCCCAACCTCCCCATACCTGGTCCCTACCCCGCTCGTCCCCCTCCCGGCCCAATTTCCTCCATCCATGCACTTCAGATGTCTATTTTATTTCCCCTTCTGAGTGAGATTAAAGCTTCTTCCTATGGACCCTACTAGTTACTTAGCTTCTTTGGATCTGTGGGTTGCCGCATGGTTGTCCCGTACTTTATAGCTAATATCCACTCATAAGTGAGTATTTACCATGCATGTCTTCCCGGGTCTGGGTTAACTCACTCAGGATGATCTTTTCTAGCTCCATCCATTTGCCGCAAATTGCATAACGTCTTCGTTTTTGACAGCTGAGTGGTATTCCATTGTGTAAATGTTCCAGTTTCTTTATACAGTCTTCTGTTAAGGGACATCTGGGTTGTTTCCAGTTTCTGGCTATTATGAACAATGTTGCTATGACCATAATTAAGTAAGTTTCCTTGCTGTATGGTGGAGCATCTTTTGGGTATATGCCCAGGGGTGGTATAATTGGGTCTTGAGGTAGAACTATTCCCAATTTTCTGAGAAGCCTCCAGATTGATTTCCACAGTGGCTGTACAAGTGTGCACTCCCACCAGCAATGGAGCAGTGTTCCTCACGCTCCACATCCTCGCCAGCACATGCTGTCACTTGAGTTTTTGATCTTAGCCATTCTGACAGGTGTTTTAACTGAAAATCCCAGACCATTTTATTTTACCAGTAAAGACTCAGGAGCCCGATGTTGTGGTGAAAAAACTGCTAGCTCAGAAAGACAGAGAAAGCAGCCAACTGACCTTCCTACTCAGCTTACATCCCAATGGAGAAGGCCAAAAGGCTCGCTAGCTCAGCTGACAGCCCAGGAGGAAAAGACCAAAAAATCCTAAGGCCAAAGGCTTGCTAGCTCAAAGCCCCAAAAGCCAAACACCAAGGAGCTGAAAAGCTCAAGAGCCAGAGAGCTAAAAGCCAAAGAGCTCAAGCTAAAATCCCAAGAGCTAAAAGCGCCAAAGACCCCTTCTACCTCTACATGCTGTCTTAAACACCCCTCAACTCAAAGTCCCTCCTACTCTTTAATCCCTGTCAGCTGGTGTCTTGCTCCACCTCTTGACCTAGGGTAAACTTCATTAAACCTTGTGTAGAAAGCTCTTGGGTTAAAGGTGCGTGTAAGGCTAACTGAACCACGCCTTAATCACCTGTTTACAATAAACGGAAAGTTCTTGGATTAAAGGTGTGTTAGGGCTCAACCACAAGAAACAGGGGTTTACAGTTCAATCTCAGGGGTCACAATCGGATCAAAGACAGGTTTTTACAGTTCACAGTCTCAGGAATCACAATGAAATCAAATATCCTGCAACAGAAAGGTGTAAGATGGAATCTCAGAGTCCTTTTGACTTGCATTTTTCTGATGACACATTGAAAAATGTTTGCGCCAGGCATGGTGGCTCATGCCTTTAATACCAGCACTTAGGAGGCAGAGGCAGGTGGATTGCTGTGAGTTCCAGGCCAGCCTGGCCTACAAAGTGAGTCTAGGACAGCCAAGGCTACACAGAGAAAACCTGTCTCATTTTAAAAAAAATTTTTTTCTTTGTTTTCTTTTCTTTCTCTTTTTAAAAAATATTTTATTCAATTTTAATTTATGTGCGTTGGTGTGTGGGTGTCAAATTTTGGAGTTACAGACAGTTGTGAGCTGCCACGTGGATGCTGGGAATTGAACCCAGGTCCTTTGGAAGAGCAGGCAGTGCTCTTAACCACTGAGCCACCTCTCCAGCCCTTCTTTTCTTTCTTTCTTCTTCCCCTCCTCCCCCCGAGACAGGGTTTCTCTGTGTAGCCTTGGCTGTCCTGGACTCCCTTTGTAGACCAGGCTAGCCACGAACTCACAGCAATCCACCTGCCTCTGCCTCCCAGCGCTGGAATTAAAGGCGTGCACCACCATGGCCAGCAGTTTTTCTTGTTTTCAAGGCTGACCACCACTTTATGTGTTTCACTGGAGTGGACAATTTAAAGCTTTTAGAAGGCAAAAAATTCAAATTAACCCCATGTAGCCCAGCCATCTGTCAGAAGAGCCCATCTGAAGGGGAGGAGGTGAGCACTTGACGTTTGGCTCTTGGCTGCTTGATTTCCCTAACTTGGCTGCTCTGAGTTGTTTCTCTCCGTTACTTAAAGTCACGAGAGGATCATTCAGGAGGTTTTACCAATTCTACAGGACAAGCCACCAGGAAGAGCAGCAAAGGTGAAACCAGAGCAGGGGACATTTCAGCTCCTTCAAAGTCAAACTCTGGGGGACATTTTCATTTTTCTTTCACAGTAAAATGTTTCAAAGACATTTGTTTTAAATGATGCAATGCTGAAAATGTTTACACGCACAGTGTGTGTGTGTGTGTGTGTGTGTGTGTGTGTGTGTGTGTGTGTGCAATTTAACGTTACAGTACAGACTTTTCCAAAGGGTCAGACACCTGTCCAATTCACGGGTGGGGAGACAGAGCTGTCGGTATTGCTCCGTGTCTTAAGTACCAAGCTCTGTAGTGTCATTGTGAATTATGGGTTGGCATTATTTAATGCTGCTTTAAAATCAGTGCTACAGATCCCATTTCCAACAGTCATCATTAAGCCTGATTCTTGTGTACGGGAAGAAATGCTGTCTGTGTTCAGCGGCCAATAGCACATCGTCCCTTTCCTTTACTCTTCCATGCCGTTTGAGGGGTGTAGAAAAAGTGGTGGGGTACTATCCCCCTGCTGTAGCAATGTGAAAGCTGTACCGGGTTGGCTCACCTCTTCCAATAAGCAACATTCTGATACAGAAATGGCCAGAACCACCTGCAGAGGGTGAAGGAAGGAATTCCTCACCCGGTACATTTCCAGGCTGAACTGTTGCCTGTCGCAGCCATGCCTCACCATTAAATCGCTCCTTCCTACCAGAAGGTGTTGAAAGCGTAAACATAGGGCCACAGGGAATCCAGCACTGGGCCCCAGCTTATGCCTAATGAAAAATAAATGCAAGCGCTCACGGCTCTGTAAGAAAGTTTTAAATAGATTCAATTACTTGATTTTTTTAACCTTTTTTTTTTCTTTTTACTTTTGTTTCAGGCTGTTGGATACTCAGAGATACAAAAGGTGATTCTTAGATTTCAGCAGTGCAAGAACTGTAACTGTTACAGGCAGGGTTAAAGTGTGCAAATGCCTGAAGCCATTCACTCCTCTGACTAAGCCTTCAAAACATTAAAATTATGTCCCTTCTACCTCTTCGGCCCTCTCCCCAGCAGGCCTCCCAAGGCCCTTTCTTCTTCAAAAGAGAAGAAGGTCAGAGAGAAATGGCACCTTTCCAAAGACCCCCAGCCTTCTGTGTGTTGACTGCCATGTTTCTTTATTTTTTTTTTTTTTCAGAATCCTTGATACTTGTTTTCACTTTGATTTTGTGAACATGGCACATATTTTTAGGTCAGCTGGCATTTTTTTTAGGGAGATGTTACATTTGGTTATGGCTCTTACATTTTTTTTTTTCAATAAATGGATTCTTCATTTATTCGAACAATGGGGAAAGTAAGCAGATAAAAAAGAATGAATGGGCTGCAGCAGGCTACGCTCCGTGGGCAGCTGATGCTCTGAGTGACAGGGAGACAGAGGGTGGCACAGGAAGTGCCAGGCCACAAGCATCACCCTAATATTAGAAATAATTAGGAATGACTAAAAAAAGAAACTATCATATAACAATACCATCTCATGCAAGCATTACTAGTATATTGGAAATTATTTACTGAACTATGTAACTCACGCCTTTCATCTTCTCACGTCAGGAGTCCGTGGAGTGCGGGAGCAGCCACCACGATGGCCATTCGCGAGGCATAAATAGGATCCTGCCTCTCGATCCACAAAGCCTGAAACCTGCCCGCTTTATGCAACTTAAAGAAACAGAGACATTTGGGACTCTAGGTGAGAGAAGCATGGGAGAATGGGGGAAATAGAAGGACCCAGAGGGTCCTAGAAACCTACAAGAAGAACATTATGATGGGCAGATCTGGGCCCAGGGGTCCTGCTCAAACTACTGCACCAACCAAGGACAATACATGCAGTAAACATCAAACCCCCACCCAGACCTAGCCAATGGACAGGACATTCTCCACAGTTGAGTGGAAAGTGGGGTCTGACTTTCACACGAACCCTGGTGCCCCATATTTGACCACGTCCCCTGGATGGGGAGACCTGGTGGCACTCAGAGGAAGGATAGCAGACTACCAAGAAGAGACTTGATACCCTATGAGCATATACAGGGGGAGGAGGTCCCCCTCAGTCACAGTCATAGGGGAGGGGAGTAGGGTGAAAGCGGAAAGGATGGAGGAATGGGAGGATACAAGGAATGGGATAACTATTGAGATGTAATATGAACGAATTAATTTAAAAAATAAAAATAAATAAAAACAGAGACATGTAATCGTGTGAAGCAGCAATATAAAGCCCTGTGGCCACACTGGGAAGGGGAACACACAAACGGCCCAGGGACCCCCCAACTCCATCCTCGGGGTACTGACATGAAGTGTAAATACAGTAGCAGAAGGGGGTTACGGAGGTTTCGCATGTTTAAAAAGGCTTTAGCCTGGTCTGGCCAACCCTTGTCTCGGTTCTGGTTCTGGAAGGAAATCCAAAGATTTCTCTATGTTGCTACTGCATACAGGAATCAATATGGTTCCTACCAGACTGTTAGTCCTGCTCCAGGGTGTGGCCTTGTCCCCCTGGATAAGTGCTCTCAGGGGGGATTCTATCCCGGGAGTCCTTGACTGGTGAAGGACAGTGACCTACCCTTGTGCCTTCAGGCAAAGCAAAATGGAGGTGGAGATGCGAAGCTTCCGGGCAGCCTTTGATCGTCCTGTGGGCCCAAGTGAGGACGCTACACAATTCAGCCAGAGCTTTCATGTTGTGGTGTCAACTGTGCTTTTACCTGGAAACTGCAGTGATCATCAGCATCGGCTACAGAGTGCAGCTGTGTCGCACCTCGTGTCACAGAAACGCTTGCTCGCTTCTCGTGGTATGTTATGAGAAGGTGTCACCGCCTCTGCCTCCGCATAACAACACTCAGAAACACCAGGTCCATCCACAGCGAAGGGCTGAGCAAAGCTCTCACTTTCCCATCTTGCCTCTTTTTTTTTTTTTAAGATTTATTTATTATGTACACAGTGCGCATCAGATCTCCTTATAGGTGGTTGTGAGCCACCATGTGGTCGCTGGGAGTTGAACTCAGGACCTCTGGAAGAGCAGTCAGTGCTCTTAACCTCTGAGCCATCTGCCCACCTCCCCACCCCCCATCTTGCCTCTTACAGCATTGGTTTTGTGGTTAGCGCCAGTTGTTTAGGGATCATGGGGGCTCAGAAAACTACTTTTCAATGAAAAAAAATGACCAATAAAGTGATTCAGTGGGTAAAGCATTTTCTGTGTAAGACTGATGACCGAGGTTCAGTCTTTGGGCCTGTTTCACATAATTAGATTCTTTCCGGGTTCACGGAGAAATGCACTGAGATGCATGCTAGATAAATCTCCACAGATTGCAGGGAATTAGTAAGCACAATCCATAAAAGAGAACAGAACGGTTTTCTTTTGTATGTTTTGGTTTATAAAAATTCTATAACTCTAAAAACTATATTATAGATTAATAAAAACAAGGCTAAATATATTCATAAGGTAGTGATTTTTAGGCTTTGAGAATGAAAGTGAGGAATGACAATCAAGTTCTAACCTTGTAAACAAATGAACGTTTCTAGAATTAGCAAAACGGCAAAACCTTATACCAAATCCACTCATCAGGAGGTCTGCAGGTGAATCCACGGCAGCTGATGACAAGAGGAACCATACTTATTTGTCTAGGAATTAGTAAAGGCACAAGTTAGAAATAAAAACATTTTTAATCGGAAC
Source organism: Acomys minous (assembly GCF_964271855.1). Classification (NCBI taxonomy): domain Eukaryota; kingdom Metazoa; phylum Chordata; class Mammalia; order Rodentia; family Muridae; genus Acomys; species Acomys minous. The sequence goes on from NC_140497.1 coordinate 93,083,674, forward strand.
AAAAATATAACCTTGAAGACATAGGTAAAGCTAATCCCCTAATTAATGGTGCCATCGTAGACCAAGCAACAAAAGTCTAAGACGGAAGCTGTATTTGGAGTTTAGTAATGATTTAAACAGAGCTGGGACCCCTTACCCCTCAGTCCATGCAACGGCTGAGGTCAGAACCCCAGTGTCCGATCCCAGAGAGGAAAGGACCCAAAACTGGTCATGCACTACGGTGGACATTTGGCTTATAGACAACAGAACATGGGAGCGCCTTCACCTGTGAGAGCTGGTGACTGTGTCCACCTGCCTGGCACTGCAGCAATCCATGGGGAAGGTGTGAGGCCTGGTCTTGCTAATGGCTGTTTTTGTTTGTTTATTTGTTTGTTTTTTGAGACAGGGTTGCTCTGTGTAGCCTTGACTGTCCTGGACTCACTTTGTAGACCAGGCTGGCCTCAAACTCACAGCAAACCACCTGCCTCTGCCTCCCTAGTGCTGGGATTAAAGGCATGCGCTGCCACCACCTGGCTCTAATGACTGTTCTTGGTTGTCAACTTGACTCCATCTGAAATTAACTACAAACACAAAAACAAAATGGAGGGCACTCGTGAGGGGTTTTTTGCTTAATCTAAAGTGGGAGGAGCCACTTCTAATCCAAATCTATGAGGTCAGAAGACACAACTTCAATCTAGATCTTTTGAGCTGGGAAAACTCGCCTCTGATCTAGGCCTCGTCTTGTACTGTGTACTGTGTAAGGACAGTAGATGAAGGAAACGTTTGCTCTGGGTGCCTGCTCACCCTCGCCTTGCTGGCAAGCCTGTTCCTTCACTGGCGTGAAAGCCACTTCTTCAGGATTTCAGCGTATACTGAAGACCAGCTGAGACATCCATCCTTGTGGACTGAACAGCTGCTGGGTTCTTAGACTTTCCGTTCACAGCCAGGCAGTGTTGGATTAGCTGGACCACAGCCTTTAAGCCATACTAGTAAATCCGCTTTCTACATAGAGAAAGAGATTCATTCCATGCGTTCTGTCGCTCTAAAGAACCCTGACTAAAAAAATAAATAAAAAAATAAAAAAATAAAAATAAGAACCCTGACCACTACCACGGCCTCTTTTTAAAGTTTACCCCCACTGTTTCTGCTTCGTATCACTCCAATCATGCCTGCTGACATTTAAAGACCATGTAGGTGGCCAAAAATTAGGGTTCCAGCTATTAAAGTCAAGCTGAGGTTCTGTGCTTTACAGGGCTCACTTTGGGAAGCTGGCCTCTCACTCTTTTTTTTTTTTTCTCAATTGAGAATTTCATACAGGCATATAATAATAGTTTGATCAAATTCACTCCCCTATTTTCCGCTCTTCCAACTCATCCCCTGCACCTTCCACTTTCCCCTCCCATCGTCACGTGTTTGGTTTTTTTGTAAGATCGCTGAGTCCTCTTACGACTGACCATATGTGCATGGAGCATTGGTAGCCTGGCAGAGGCCACCCTAAAGAAATCTTACTCTCCATTCCCCAGAAGACATCAGCTGCTGGTATGTTTTCAGCGAGGGGTGAGACTTCAAACCGCCCTGTCTAGGCTGGGATGTAGGCTGGCCGGTCTTGTGCGGGTCTTGTGCATGAAGTCACAGAGCAACCACTATGAGTGTGTGTGTGTGCATTGCACCCGTAATATCCAACTCTGGCTCTTACTGTCTTTCCAGCCCCCTCTTGGTTGATGATCCCTGAGCTTTGGGAGGAGAGGGTGTAATGTGAACGTGCCATCTAGAGCTGAACACTTTACACACAGTCCCTGTCTCTGGGTGCTTTGACTGGCTTTGGGTCTCTGTACTAATTGGTCTACTGGAAAAAATAAGCATTGCCATTAAAGAGCACATGGATACTGCGCCTGAGGCACGTGCTCCGGAAAGGACATGTTACTGATGTCACAGGTAGCAATGCAGGCAGAGGCTGCCTCTAATCACCGGGAAGCACCGGACAAAGTGATAAGCAGTCCACAAAACAGGCACCGTGTGTCCTTTGAAAGTGTCAGTGTCCTGGCAGATAAAGAAACTGGAAGTAAGAATCTTCCAGATTTGAATACTGAAGACACAAGGCAAGGTCACAGTACAGGACCCTGACCTGGATCTTGCACTGGAAGGGGAAATACTATATCCAACCTTAGCAGCACGACTGGCAATCGGATGATGGAATACAGACAGAATAAAAGTAAGGATTCTATACTGTCCGCATTTGACAGCTATACACTAGGAAAATATAAAGGAATATCTTTTTTTTTTAGGATTACTCAATAGAGTACTAAGGCATTAATATAGCAAGATGTTCTCAAGCAGTTCCTAAAGTGATAAAATTGCTTTAGAGTGTGGGGGTGTTTATGAGTGTGTGTGTGTGTGTGTGTGTGTGAGAGAGAGAGAGAGAGAGAGAGAGAGAGAGAGAGAGAGAGAGAGAGAGAGAGAATGTTTATAAGTGTGTGAGGTGGGTGTATATGTGCATGTGTCTGTGTCGGTGTCAATGAGTGTATGTGTGTGCTTATGAGTCAGGCATGTCTGAATGTGTTTACATTTACATAAAAAGAAAATATAATGTAACAAATGTTAAAAGCTTCTAAAGATGAAGAATATAGGAGTCTTCTAATCTTTTAAGTTTTTTTTTAACTTAAGTATTATTTAAAGCTGAAGCTGTTTTCAATGTCGTAAAGCAAAGGGGATGCGTAAGTTAACAGAGCCTGGAAGAGGTTAAGTTCAGATCACAGTGGACTTCTCAGCAGGCTGAGAGGTAGAAATGACTGACCTCACTTTAGTGGAGGAAGTTGAGACGTTGGGATCTGAAGCAAGGAAGAGGAGAAGCAAAGGGGGACAGAGGAGGAAGGGGAGGGAGAGGAGAGAGGAGAGGGAGGGAGGGAGGAGAGGAGAGGGAGGGAGAGAGGAAGGGGAGGGAGAGAGGGGAGAGGAGAGGGAGGCACAGCTCTCTTGGCTCCACTTGCTGTCGTTCATTCACTCTCTGGAGAGATGAGCTCACTGGAAGTAGCAGCCTCGTGTCCGCCTCCCGCCCTCCCGTGTCTGAAATAATGCCCTTCTCAGGTCATCAATCGTCTCACTAAAGCTCCAGACAGCACAGTTCAGTCGCATAAGTAAGAAGAAGGCCGCAGACGATGTCCCTTTATTCTCTGGACACAACTGATGAAAAAGACCTGTCGTATGGTGTCTATTTCTACCGCAGCTCTCCACGGGGTGGTCACCCCTTTCTGTCGGTGTGTAGTTGCAGCTTTAGTAAGCATCGACCCTAGTTTGTTTTGGTTTTTTTTTTTTTTTTAATTCCTTGTGTTCACGTTGATGAGCTTTTCGCTTCCGGACAATGCTAGATCTTGATTACTGAGCTGAGCTGAGATAGCTTCTAAAGCTCTGCTGTGCACAGTGTTTTGAACTACTCTTACAGCCTGTCTCCTTCGCATGCGCGCTCTTCTGTCAGGTCTCCATTTCCCAGCAGTCTCTGGAGCCGACTTTGGTTTCTGGATATGCTTGATCAAAACCACCCCCCTCCCAAATGCTTTTAATTCTACACACGGTGCATTTACACCTAAAGGGGACAACCGCAGGAAGAGCAGGGACAGGAAAGGAAGACGCCACTCCCACCCTTCTCCTAGTCCACACCTTTCCTGGCATCCCCTCTAGCCTGCAGTCCTCCAACCCTCCTTCACTCTTCCCACCAACTCCCTTCTGCAGCTGGATTTGACCGTGTGACTTGCCGAATGGGACATTAGCAAACAAACAGGAAAAAAATAAAAAAATAAAAATAAAAACCCCAACGCCTGTGCATCGGGACTCGCTCTCCTGCTGAGTCCACAAAGCTGAGAACGGCACCTTTGGGGCCAGCGCTAACCTGCTCAGAGCCGCTGAGTGGAAAATCACTGGAGCAGAGCCAAGGAGCCCTAAGCAACACCTCGCCAGCTGCCAGGAGGGAGAAGGAGGCCAACTGGGACCAGCCAGACTCACAGTGTGATGGCTGTTCTTGGTCTGGAATTAACGGAAACCACCCCCCCGCCTGTCCCCCCCCCCAAAAGGCACACGGGGCAGGACTTTTCCTTAATTTGCCGGGGGCGGGGGGGGGGGGGGAGAAGCCACCTGGAATCTGGGCCACGCCTTCTGCTGGGCGCCCATATAAGGACATGGAAAAGAACATTTGACTCTTCACCTGTTTGTTCTCACCTCACTAGCGCGGTCCGTTCCGTCACCAGTTACCGTTCTAGTTGGTGACCTGTGGTACAAATCAAAATACTTCTTGTCACCTACTGTGATTTTGTAGCTGGTTATCCACAGGTACAAAGTCAGCTCCCGTGGCTTTCCTTTAAGTAGAACATAGTGGTGGCAACTGCATCTGAAGTTCCAGACGTGAACACATCACAGCCTGTGATTGGCAATGTGTCTTAGACAAGGTTTAATGCCTTGAATATTAAATCAAGTTTTAAAATTTTAGTTAAAACAATATGAGTTGGCTACTTAGTTTCTTATCTTGACGAATGCCCTGTCATAAGAGGTTTCGTGCAATGTTTGTTTCCATTAGGGTAAGAGGGGGTGCTAATATGACAAACCCCAGAGTTACAAACAGCCGGCCCTAAGCAGCCCCCCCCCTTTGTTGTTTTTAGCGTTCTCATCTGAGATGCTTTCAGGAGAACAGGTCTAGTCTCTGAGGCTTGTCTTTAACTCTGTGTTGAGGTTCTTTACTCTCTGTCAGCCAGGAAGTCGAGCAAGACCCAAGGGTAGGAGACCTCTTTCCATTCACAGACTTCCTTAATTTCCCCCCAATTTTTAATCCTGGACACATAAGAATATTCCTTAATAACAAGGAGACAGCTCCGTGGGTAAAGTGTGTGAGTACGAGGATCCAAGCTTGGATCTCCGGCACCCAAAGAAAAGTGGGGTACGGCAATGTTCATCAGTAACCCCAGCACAGGAAGATAGCGTGTCCCTGGAGTTCATTAGCCAAACCAGGGAGCCCTGGGCTCCATAGAGAGAGCCTGTCTCAAAAAATAAGGTAGAAAATGATTGAGTAAGACACCACTGGCCACCACTTGCACATACGTGTGCGCACACGCACGCACACGCTATAAATAATAGAAGTATTTAATATGTTATTTTCAACAGTGTCATAAGTCTCTCAACTAAGTGTTGTTCACAGGAATTATTTTAATCAAAATTAAATTGAAGGTGGGCAGAGCGCATGACTGCAGTGATTTGAATCTGTATGGAGTCGGAGAGGAGCTCAACGGCAGATTGCTTCCCTAACCAGGGGAGTGCCTCTGTTCTACTGCACTCGATGAGAATAGGGATTGTTTCTGAGTTTAGCTGATTGTATCTCCAGTGTATTTCCCCATCGCACTGGATAGTTTTATATCAACTTAACAAAAGCCAGAGTTACCCGAGGGCAGAAACCTCAACTAAGACTTGCGCTTTCAGACGCAGCTGTGGGGTTGATGTGGAAAGGCCCAGCCCACTGTGGGTGGGGCCACGCCCACACCACGGGAAGCAAGCCAATCAGCAGCACTCCTCCACAGCCTCTGCATCATCAGCTCCTGCCTCCAGGTTCTGCTTTTCTCCAATAATGAACTGTGTTGTGGAAGTGTAAACAAAATAAACTAGGCCAGCGTGGGGTGGCGCATGCCTTTAATCCCAGCACTCGGGAGGCAGAGGCAGGCGGATCTACTTGAGTTCGAGGCCAGCCTGGTCTACAAAGCAAGTCCAGGATAGCCAAGGCTATACAGTGATACCCTGTCTTGAAAAACCAAAAAACAAAACAAATTAAAAAAAAAAAAAAACCCTAACTGTTGGCATTCTGCTTCAGTCCACCTACCCGTGATGTCATCGCTCACCTGCCACTGGGGCGTGACCCTGCCTAGGGCCATATAAAAGGACAGACCCTCCCCGTGGTCTCTCTCTGCTCTCTCTCACCCCTCTTACTCTTTCTTTCTCTTCTCATTCTTCCTCTGTCTCTGTCTCTCTGGGGTACCTCCTTTCCCTCCTTCCCTTCTCCCCCGATGCTCATTTAATAAACTCCTCCACAACGTAGTATCAGGCATCTGGTACCTTATTATACCGCCTTATTTCTTATCACCTTATATCATACTGCGTTATTCTTCGAACATAACATTGGCGCCGAAACAAATATAAAACTCACTAAAACACCAGGGTTGTTCTGTCTTCCGAACTCCCTGTAAATTGACAGTTACACCTAAAATGATATGGTTCAGATTTAGTGCTTTTGTAATATATTAAAAATTTTTGAGACAGGGTTTCTCTGTGTAGCCTTGGCTGTCCTGGACTCACTATGTAGACCAGGCTGGCCTCGAATTCACAGCGATCTGCCTGCCTCTGCCTCCCAAGTGCTGGGATTAAAGGCGCGCACCACCACCGCCCGGGTGTAATATATTAATTTTTACAAAAACAAAACAAACATGACTATGGTTTCTTTCCAAAAAAATATATATAACATATGTGTATTATATAAGTTGTAAAAATTTTGACATCTATATCTGTACATAGGACTCATTTCTGTGGGAATAAATACATGTACATTCACACACTTGCATCACCAAAAACTGCATGTGAGAAAAGTTCAAATAACAATAAAAGCATCTTGGGAAACACTAGAAGAACAAATACAAAATAACAACATTTAAAAGTACCCCCCCCCCCGCAAAAAAAAAAACCCTCTGGTTTTTGACTGCATGTTTTGCAGCATTATTACTGATACTTAAGTATTCAAAACCTTACTCTTATTTAAATAAATAAGCTTTACTGAGGGGAGGGGCCGTCTGTAGGGAGGGAGAAGAGCGAATGGGGGAGGGGAAATGAGTTAGGATGAAGTAGTGACATACGTGCAAAACTTCCAGAACGAGCCCACACTTTGTGTCCTGACTTATATTTACTTCATTAAAAAGGGAGAGTGAAGTACAATTTGAAAAAATGAAGCAATGCATGCCAGGTTTTGATTCAGTTTGCCTCAGCTACCACCAGAGGGCACCCAAGATACATCTGAAAACCCAGACTCCCGGAAATGGGCTTCAAACCTGAAAGACTTCAAGGTTAGGTTTTGTTTTGGTGGTGGTTATCAAATATAATATATAATAACGTATAATATATATAATACATTTGGTACATATGTACACTAAGTTGTATGTCTTCTACATTATAAGCATCGTACTCAACGCGGTTTTTATATCCAGATCTGTCCGATAGGAAGGGGACCAAACACCACCGTGTGCTTCCCTATGAAGTAGCTTCTCTGCCTCAGGCTACTTCCATGATGTATTTAATGCGTCTGCCTTGGTCCAAAAGTAATGGGTCAACCAAGCATGAGCCCAAAGAAACATCTTCTTTTGATGAGCATATTGTTTTGGGTATTTGTCACATTAGTGGAAAGCTGACTAACGTAACAAGGAATGTACAAAGTAAAATGAGAAATTATGTTATTTGCACCCTGTTGTAAATTAAGCCAGTTGGTCGCAATTACTTCTGTACAAGAATTCAACTAAGCCCTACCACTGTTGACATGAAATGCCACTCCCATTCAAAAGGGATTCAGGGATATTTGTTCTCAGTTCAATATGAGCCACGATGGCCTAGGAACATGGATTTAGGTTTCTCTAAATAATATGTCCCACTGTGGAAGAGATTACATAAACTTTCGTAGTAACAGAATAAAAGAAAGTCATAAATCCAAATAAATAAGTAAATAAAAAGAACGGGATACAGGATGACACGTATGCTGAGGCCTCTGCTCCCCAGACCTTTACAAGATTGAGAGATAGGGGTCATTGCATAGTGGATAAGTTAGGGGTTTGGGGGTTTTTTTTGTTTTGTTTTGTTTTGTTTTGTTTTGTTTTGTTTCCCATCTAAGTTCTTTTAAGAATACTGAAAAGTAAAAGGAAAGCATAATATCCTGACTTTCTTCCAAATTATACTTTTTTTTAAAGATTTATTTTATTTTATTATTATGTATACAGTGCTCTGCCTGCATGTAAATCTGCAGGCCAGAAGAGGGCACTAGATCTCATTATAGATGGCTGTGAGCCACCATGTGGTTGCTGGGAATTGAACTCATGACCTCTGGAAGAGCAGACAGTGCTCTTAACCGCTGAGCCATCTCTCCAGTGCCCCCAAATTATACTTTTAAAAAAGATGATACTTCTAAATAATCAGGATAGCAGCAACCTGTCTTCTAGATCTGTGTGCTGACACCGTAGGCACACCTCGCCCTCAGCATCAGATCTGTGTGCTGACACCGTAGGCACACCTCGCCCTCAGCATCAGATCTGTGTGCTGACACCATAGGCACACCTTGCCTTCAGCATCAGTCAGAGATGCTTCTCTTTGCATTGGACAACAGCGTGTGCAGAGACTCCCTGCTGCTGGGGTGATGAAAATAAGTGGTGGCTGAGGGCAGACATCTATAAAGCCTTCTCTAAGGCTGGTGTGAATAACTCCAGACTCATGGCCACACTGGATGCCCTGGTTACACTTGGTGAGTCACGTGCTGGGAGCCATTGCATGCTGGATTGGCAGAAGCAAGCATGTGAGCTTCCTGGAGGCAGCCCACTCGTTTGTGCATGGCTGACAAACGGGGTGTGTCCCTGGTTTAGGCAAGGCCTGGAGGATTTTGCCTCAGGACTGCTTATTGTTGCTATGCTGCCTCTCCATGGTTGTCTCAGGTATCTGACAAGGCAGAGACCCTCACTGCCTATTGCTGCACTCTCTTAGGCAGATTTCCTACAGATTATTTTGAAGATGTACCTCCATGGCATAGTGCTGTCTAAATGAATTGATGATCTCATAATCATTGATGATGATTTTACAGAATTTCTTACTTGATTCAAGTAATTTAAAAAACCCCCTGCAGTATAGCAAAAACTGCTAGGAGCTCTGTGAACCTCCAAATGCCAAGCACTTGATTACACCAAGAGGAAAAACAAGACTGAAACAAAGTAACAGTCGTGGAGATACATTCTTCTAGGTTTAGTCCTAGGATATGGCCCAGGTGTACACCATGATAAGAAAGACCATATGAATATAGAAACAGAATAAATGGTTACCTATACAAGACAACACAGACACCTGTTTCTTGGGGAAAAAAAAACCTTGACATAAAAAAACTCTTTCTTTGAACACATAACATACATTTGAAATAAGAAAAAGATAAAATTTCTGCTTTGAACTCATAATAAGCATATAGATATAAAACCACTGCTTCAAACTTACAATAAACAAAGTATCTGGTTAGATACTAGGATCAATAGTCTTATTATTTATTCCTTTTTATGTAACAATTGTAACTAGCTTTGAATGAGGTAATTTTTTCCATACATAGAGAATCTTTGTATTAGATTTATTAAAACCCAAGACAGAGGGGCTGGAGAGATGGCTCAGTGGTTAAGAGCGCCCCCTGATCTTCCAGAGGTCCTGAGTTCAATTCCCAGCAACCACATGGTGGCTCACAACCATCTATAATGTAATCTGATACAGAAGATGCAGATCTTCTGCAGATAAAGCACTCATATGCAATAAATAAAAAAAAAATAAATCTTTTTTTTAAAAAAAAAAGCAAAACTCATGTTTTGATGGGGAAAGAGTATTTGGGCTTGGGCAGCAAATGATACTGTCACTCTGATGTAAAAGGGAGGGCTGCCGCTCAGAACAGGCCTAACGTGAACAGCCGGCTATTTCTGGGTACAACTCTAGGAAATCCAGTGTCAGCACAAATCAGAGCCACAGCTCTCCACGCCTTCAGTGCCACATTTACTGGTAGCAAAGCCAGCACTGTGATCTCTACCTGCCTGCCTGACTCCTCAGCCCCCTTCTAATTATCTTCCCAAACCAAGCACTGACTGAAGCCTTAGTTATCAGACCCCTAAAGCCTGCTCCAGACTGCCTGACCCAAAACTGGACTGGCTTCTGGAAGGAAGGTCACATCCACATTCAAAAACCACATTTACTCAGACATGCCATGGCCACAAAAGACTGTGCGACGACCATAGTGCGGACTGGCCCACAAACAGGCTTACCCTCTGAGAAATATGTCTACTCAAGGCAGGGACTTTGTGAACTGCCAACTTAATCCAGCAATCACAAATACCGGAATGGCTGTACCTGCATTTACACTAGCCTCCAGTAGAGGGACCCTGTGCCGTCCCATCAGCCTTCTAAGCTCTGTTTTGTCTGTAAATAAACTCCTCGCACTTCTTCAGTTCCTCTTCTGCCCATCTGGGCAAAGCTACTTGACCGAAATAGCACTCAGAGGAAGCAAGAATCAGAGCACTTCGCATTCTTTTCTATCTTTTTTTTTTGCATCCTTTATTATATAATTTCTACTACTGTGAACAACTTTCACAAAACCAAAAATAGGTCACCATAGTACTGCCAATTCGAGTCCACTCGGGGGAGAGGCAGAACATCTTCCTTGAAATCGGGGCAGTGCCGGAACACTCAGAGCAGTTGAGTTCAAGCATGACCTGATTTTCCACTTCGTCAGAAAAAAAAAGGGGGGGCAAATGCAGGTGCGGACTGATGCATTCTCCCCTGCAGGAGCTGCAGCTTGCGGCCTAATCTCTCCTGTTTCCTGAAGATCATGTTCCTCCACAGACTCAGATACTGTGAGGTAACCACCTGGGCACTTCTCCTCTGTCCCCGGAAGCCTTCAGCACCTTCACTCTATCTTTAGTTCTATATACTTAATATCTGCCTTGCCTAAGCCCTCTATAACTTGTTTCCCCATAAAAGGATACCAATACCAATGGTTTTTTTTTCCCCAAGCTGTGCTGTAACGAGCTGTTTAATTGATGTTTATAAAGTACTTAGAGCTGATGATGAAAGATGCTGAAGATGAGTAAAATGGTCCATCCCTCTGACTCATCAGCCCTCCTTATTAGTTATGCAAAACAAAAAGCGTGCATCCACAAAACATAATATTATGGATGCACATTAGCTCAAACATACACCTGTGAAGCACGTAAAATACATATGCCACATTTACCAATCAAGTTCTTGAAGCTCCTTATCAAGACAGTAGGCTCTGTTGGTATAGTAAGCATTTGAAATCCCTTAATATTGAAATGTAGGTTGACTAGAGGATCGTGGTAATGGTCAAAACATGGTTTCCTTGGTGAACACGTGAAGTTCTTACACTTAAATATATAGGTGAAGAGTCACTCTGTACTTATATGAGACTCTACACAACTTGAAACAAATTTTACTTTACGCCTTTGTTATTGAAACTACCACAGGGACATGAATTTTGTAAGAAATTAAAACAACTAAACGGTAAGTGTGGTGCCAAACAAAGAATGTAGTCCAAAGGAAGTTGCCTGGGTTCTTAGCACCCCGTGATGAAGCTCGGGCTGCTGGGAGATTACCAACTGACCCATAAATTTACAACCGTGGGCCCTCGAGATATTCACCACCCCTCTGCCTTTGCCACATTGACTTTTATGGTGTGTGACCTACAATAGCAAGACTCCCCAGCCAGCTGGCAAGGGAACCTGGCATGTCCCACCCCTCCCCCTCTGTTTTAGAATTCTAAAGAAACCCCCCTTATATCCCAAGTCACTTCCCCCTCAAGATCAGCTCTCTGAGGGCATCTCTTGTGCACGACTCTCAGCTTTCCTGCACACTGACTTCACACCTCAGGCATTTCCTCGCAATCACTGGCCTCATAACATCTAATCACAGGGTAAATGTGGTCCTAATCTTTATGGAAGTTTCAATGATAACATCCCGTAAGACTTGGAGACGAGGGTCAGGAGACGGCTCAGAGGGTGAAACCCTTGGCTGCCTGAATTTGATCCCCACAGATAGAAGCCAATGGACTGGCGGAGATCTGTGCTCACAGGTCTCCTACGGCAGTGAGCTGGAAGGTGGAGACAGAACTGACTGGAAACCCATCCGCCAGCCAGCCTGGCATGTGTATAGCCCAGCTCTCTAAAACAAAATGGAAGAAGAGAACAGAGTCCTAGGAAAGTTGTCCTCTGAACTTCACATGTATACTGTGCCATGCATGTGCACTCACACACATACAGACACACACACACGCATACACGCACACACATATCATTTTAAAATAAATGATCTAGCAACAGGTTATGTATGTTCCTGCTGAGAATATATTTTCCCCAACTCAGCACTTTTGGAAGGTTTATATCTTACAATCTGCACATTTAATACATATTCCTGAGGAGCTGCCGTCAAACTGACTGTGTATAATGCTAAGCAGACAGATATTTGCAGACTGGGAGGCTATTGAGGATGGCCCTCGCTGTTCTCATTAAAGTCTTTCAGCCCCTGCTTCCCTATCTCACTTAAGGGAAAATTCTAAATGTGCCTTACAGTGGCCTACAGGATACATGAAAGGATCTCCACCTGCTCAGACTTCGCTTCCACCGTCATCACCTCTGCTCTAGCTATACCCGTCATCTTGATGTAACCAAAGGGCAGCAAGCAGACGCCCACTTCCTGGCATCTCCCACAGTTGCTCTGCCCCTGAGAGCTGCCAGCCTTAACTCAATTGTTCAAGTGCCGTTGTTCTAGAAGCTGTCTCTCCGTGCTAAGTAGTAACATCTCCACAGAGCACCCAGGCACAGCCTATTCTCCATAATGCAAGACGATAGGAGGTACCACAGCAGTCTCGGTATTACCATGGTATTTCCCAGCATCCTCTCTGGTACGTTGCCTCTGGTAGAACACAAGCTGGCTGACAGCAGGGCCTTTGTCTCTTCCGCAGCTCTTTCCTTAGAGCCTAGAAGGATCTGTTGCACTTACAAGGTACTCCATATTTGTTGAATGAAGGAATGGAGTCACCACGCCCATGCCTAGGCATTGAAGGGATGCGAACGTGTCTGTGACCCAACACCAGGCCAACCAACCTGCATAGCCCGAGTGAAGCTAAACACACTGCTACCTACAAATATGTATTAATGGAAGGTGTACTTTCTCATCATGTATGCTTTCAGTCAGGGGGTGCTTACTGGCTTGCTTGGTTGGTTTGTTTTTCAGATTAACACACTCAGAAACTTTAGGGATCTTGCTGTGCCAGCCAACTGGAAACACCGCGCCCCACCCCGCTCCTGTCACCAGGTTGTCCACAAACGTTCGCACCTGGCCTTTACTCTCATCTGTGTCTTAACCAGCAAGACCTTTCCTCCCTCCTCTTTCCACTCCTCCCTCCAATTTGTCTTTCCAAACTCAGTCGTCATCCTCTGCACCCGAGCGAGCACATCTGTGACCCTGAGCTGGCGCTGGGGCACTGGATGCCTGCCTAGGGTGAGGAACAGGCGCGCTGCAAGACTCAGCTGGTAGAGCTCCCAAGCCAAGCTCTAGGGGAGAGAGGCCTCCTCAGCAGCGAAGACAATCCACTGTGCAAGCCCCCACAAGTACCAAGCACAGCCTCCTCTTTAAAGACAAGAATCTGCCTACCTAACCCAGGCTATTCTCAAACTTGTGGCTCTTCTACCTCAAAACCCTGCTGCCCGTCCCCCTCCCCCCCTCCCCCCCCCAACCCCGGAAAATAAAAAGTCCTGGGATTACTGTGTATGCCACCAGTTCTGACCCAGCAGCTAAGTCTTAATCCTAGGCTACTTTTCCTACTCACAAAAGGGCTGTGTAGATACCTAACACTTATTTATTCAATTCATTCTCCCCTCATTTTTAAGAATATTTCCTCAGTCGTCTTGTTTGTCTTCCTAAAACTGAATTCACTGAACACTCATTGATGCCCTCCTCAGTGTAAGGTATGAAACGAACAACATGAGACGTGATCCTTGTCCTGGAGGAAGTTATATATCATTCCTTCCAGAACAACCAAGGCAAAGAGCGCTCACCGCGGACCAGCCGTGGTGGCGCATGCCTTCAATCCCAGCACTTGGGAGGCAGAGGCAGGCTGATCACTGCAAGTTCGAGGCCAGCCTGGTCTACAAAGCTTCACCAGGACAGCCAAGGCAACACATAGAAACCCTGCCTCGAAAAAAGAAAGAAAATCCAAAACAAACAGAAACAATAACAAAAAACCAACACCCCCTCCCCCAAAAAAGAATGCTCCTCAGTTATTTTCCTAACATGAGCACAACCCTAGAATCAAACATAAAGCCCCAAAACAAGAGAGGAGGACGAAGGAGGAGACGGGACAAGAGGAGAAGTGGGAGAAAGAGGCGGAGACTCGCAATATGCATTAGGCTCTAAGGAGCACAAAAAATGTCTTGTTCCCACAAGTGAACAAAAGATAGTTAATACAGTCTATAGGAAAACCGTTCAGTTGCACGGGAATTGGGAAAACGGAAGGATCTGAGAACGGTCACAAAGGAAATTCTACAAAGATGGTTATTTCTCAGCCGGGTGGCTGAGAGTACAGGGTCTGCCGGAAGGCCTGTGGGCGCACGCTCAGATGGCCTTGACCGGAGTGTGAGGCGTCCCCCACAGACTCGCTAGTTTGAACCCTCGGTCCCCAGCTAAGAGTTCTGTTGGGGAGGTTGTGGATGTGAAGGCTGGCTGGAGAAAGTGAGTCACTGGAACAGGTCTCTGAGGGGATTAACTCTCTGCTTCCCGATTGTTGGCGCAGAGAAGCCACCACAGCAAGCTCCCATCCAACAGAAAGAGCCATTCCAATGACCATGCCTTCACTGCCACAGCCGGCAACTCCTCGGTCCTTGGGCCAGAAGTAAACCTGCCCTCCCTTGAGCTGCTTCTGTCAGCATTCTGTCACAGAGTCAAGAAGAGGCATACTTTATCACAGCAGATGAATAGCCCTGTCACAAAGTATCACTGCTCTATGGCTTCAGGGCCATCCTACGTCACGGCCAGAAGATGGCGCACTAAATATGTCCACCGGTTTTGCTTAGTTTGGATATTTTTGTTTGTTTGTTTCACTATTAATTCATCTATTCACTGTTTTTTCCCCACTGTTGTGAGAAGTTCATCAACACAGGAAGGTATGGGATTGGAGGAACACATACGCTCAGCTCTCTGCTGTCAACACTCCACACATCCACCCAACACACAGCAGGGGAAGCAAAATGCGAAGGAGAAGCTCGCCCTGGCTCTTTGTTCTCATCATGGGACAGGAGCAGGGCAGGGGTAGGGCCAGAGGCAGGGGTATGGGCAGGGGAGGGGTATGGGCAGAGGCACAGCTATGAGCAAGGGCAGGGGTATGGCAGGGGCAGGGGTATGGGCAGGGGAGGGGTATGGGCAACCTTATGGGCAGGGGCAGGGATATGGGCAGCCTTATGGGCAGGGGCAGGGGTATGGGCAGCCTTATGGGCAGGGGCAGGGATATGGGCAGGGGCAGGGATATGGGCAGCCTTATGGGCAGGGGCAGGGATATGGGCAGGGGCAGGGGTATGGGCAGGGGCAGGGATATGGGCAGGGGCAGGGGTATGGGCAGCCTTATGGGCAGGGGCAGGGATATGGGCAGGGGCAGGGATATGGGCAGCCTTATGGGCAGGGGCAGGGATATGGGCAGGGGCAGGGGTATGGGCAGCCTTATGGGCAGGGGCAGGGATATGGGCAGGGGCAGGGGTATGGGCAGCCTTATGGGCAGGGGCAGGGATATGGGCAGCCATATGGGCAGGGGCAGGGATATGGGCAGGGGCAGGGGTATGGGCAGCCTTATGGGCAGGGGCAGGGATATGGGCAGGGGCAGGGGTATGGGCAGCCTTATGGGCAGGGGCAGGGATATGGGCAGCCATATGGGCAGGGGCAGGGATATGGGCAGGGGCAGGGGTATGGGCAGCCTTATGGGCAGGGGCAGCCATATGGGCAGGGGTATGGGCAGCCGTATGGGCAGGGGCAGGGGTACGGGCTGGGGCAGGGGTATGGGCAGCCTTATGGGCAGGGGCAGGGGCAGAGGTATGGGCAGGGGCAAGGGTATGGGCAGCCGTATGGGCAGAGGCAGCCATATAGGCAGGGGCAGGGGTATGGGCAGGGGCAGCCGTATAGGCAGGGACAGCCATATGGGCAGGGGCAGGGCTATGGGCAGGGGCAGGGCTATGGGCAGGGGTATGGGCAAAGGCAAGGGCAGAGCAGGGGCAGGTATGTGGGCAGGGGCAGGGGTATGGGCAGGGGCAGGGCTATGGGCAGCCGTATGGGCAGGGGCAGGGGTATGGGCAGAGGCAGCCGTATGGGCAGGGGCAGGGGTATGGGCAGGGGCAGCCGTATAGGCAGGGGCAGGGGTATGGGCAGAGGCAGCCGTATGGGCAGGGGCAGGGGTATTGGCAGGGGCAGCCGTATGGGCAGGGGCAGGGGTACGGGCAGCCGTGTGCGCAGGGGCAGGGTATGGGCAGGGGCAGGGCTATGGGCAGGGTTATGGGCAGGGGCAGGGCTATGGGCAGGGTTATGGGCAGGGGCAGGGCTATGGGCAGGGGCAGGAGCGGGGCAGGGGCAGAGGCGGGGGCTGGGGCGGAGGGCAGGGGCAGGGCTATGGGCAGGGTTATGGGCAGGGGCAGGGCTATGGGCAGGGGCAGGGCTATGGGCAGGGGCAGGAGCGGGGCAGGGGCAGAGGCGGGGGCTGGGGCGGAGGCGGGCTCAGGGAAAGGGGAAGACCTCACAGTAACTAGTAGATTCTGTGAGAGCTAACTGGGCATTTTTCTTCCTTAAAATTTCTCTCTTTCTTTCCTGGGTTGTTGTTTTTTTTAACATTAAACTTACTTTACAGCTGATAAATAGCAGCATTAGTAATTAGACACATTAATGGGTAATGTGCTGTTTTGATACATGTATTTACTGTGTGATATTAAAAATCAGGTTAAACACACTTGGTCAGGGTTGATGACATAGCTCAAAGGTGGAGTAAGCTCTTGGTGATCACAAGATCTGGATTTCATCTCCATCACAGCAACAGCAACAACAGCAGCAGCAGCAGCAGCAGCAACAGCAACAGCAACAACAAAACAGCAGCAGCAGCAGCAGCAGCAACAGCAACAGCAACAACAAAACAGCAGCAGCAGCAGCAGCAACAGCAACAACAAAACAGCAGCAGCAGTAGCAACAACAGCAACAGCAACAGCAGCAACAACAGCAGCAGCAGTAGCAACAACAGCAACAGCAACAGCAGCAACAACAGCAGCAGCAGTAGCAACAACAGCAGCAGCAGCAACAGCAACAACAAAACAGCAGCAGCAGTAGCAACAACAACAGTAACAGCAGCGGCAGCAACAACAGCAACAACTGTTGGCTCTGTTTCTTAACAATTAGACTTTATTATACAACTCAGCTATCCTGCACAAGAGAGAAAAAAGGTTAAGGGGAAATAAGAGTAAACCTTCTAGAGTCTGCTCCACGGGACGGGCTCCACCGGAAGGGTTCCTAGGTGTCTCTGGCCTGCGTGCTGGTCCAGCCTGTATGCTGGACCTTTCCCCGATCCACGTGCGGTCTAGTTCTGTCCAACCTGCAGCCTCCTTCTCTCTTCTCAGCCTGTACACTCTGCCCAGTCTCCCTCCGGGTTCCTCCTCCTATTGATGTTCGATTAGAAACACAATAGCCTGGCCCAATAGAGTCTCTGGTCCATTTCCTGAATTCTGAACCCAGGATGGTTCCTCCTAGCCTTCAACAAAGTCCATCTCAGTGGGGTATTGGTGGTGTTTCCAAGCAGTGTAGCTGGAGGCAAGACCTGCCCAAACTGCCTTCGCCTGGGATAACGTCTACAGCCCTTCCACACAGCAGCAGCAGCGACAAGCAACAGCACCACCAACAGCAGCAGCAGCAGCAACAGCTATAACAACAGCAACAGCTACAAAAATAGCAGCAGCAACAACAAAACTGTCCTTTTTTTTCTTTTTTTCTTTTTTTTTTTAATGATGAAGGCATTCAAAATCCTCTCTCCTAGTTTCTCAAAATGTATTTACTGCTCTTTCCATCCCCCATGGTATACCACACACCCCCGGCTCCTTCATACCCAGCTGTGATCTCATTCCCATGCTCAGGCTCCCTGCCCCAAATACACACACCACGTGGAAGAAAATGGTTTTTTATGGGTTTGGTTCCCCTGTTTCCTGATCCAAATTCAGCAGCTAGAAACAGGTCAAGTGTTAACCCTGAGCCACCAGGTACTCTAGCAATCAATCTCTCTCTCTCTCTCTCTCTCTCTCTCTCTCTCTCTCTCTCTCTCTCTCTTTCTCTCTCTGTGTGTGTGTGTGTGTGTGTGTGTGTGTGTGTGTCTGTCTGTCTGTCTGTCTGTCTGTCTGTCTGTCTCTCTGTCTCTGTCTCTCTCTGTCTCCCTGTCTCTCTGTCTCTCACTGTCTCCCCTGACCCCCCCACATGCTTTCATTTCTATTTTTTGTAAGTGGGGGCTTCATTAGTATCCCCAGCTGTCTTGGAGCTCACTTTGTGACCCCAGCTGTCCTCACCCATGATCCACCTGCTTCAGGCACTAACCCTGCTCCCAGAGGGCTTCCCGAAATTTCCCTAAGTCTCTCTCCACCAGGCCTCCCCTAGGCTCTAAACCTTGACAAAATATTACTCTCTCCCGGGTATTTCCATGAGTGAACTCAAAAGCTTCTAATCTGTGTTTCTCTGTCTCCCCAGGCTCTCTCTCCCCTCCTTCCACTCCTACACAAGCCTGGCTCGCCTCCAGGTTTTTGGACACTCTGTGTTGTGTGCTCCCAGCAGCCTTGCAGGAATTCCTTTGCACTTCACTTGGGCTTCGCCTCCCACATCCTGGTTGCAAGTCTTGCCCCGCTGACTTCTGCTGTGTTCCCCAAGACCAGCCCTGGCACCTCCATTTGTCAGGGATTGTGTGGTTCTCCAACCGTCCCCTCATACCCTGGTTCTCTCTGTTCTCAAGTCTCCAGTAGAGCCCACACTTACAGCACATTACAGCTGCCAGCTCCAGGGCAGGGCGTTCTCCTTTGTCGGCGCGTGCACTGCTCTCATCTCTACGCAAGTTTTTTTTTTTTGGTTAGACAGTGTCCCTGTTTAAAGTCCCCTCTTTTGTGCCCTTCATGAGGTTTTTTTTATTTTTAAAGTCCTTTTAGCTTCCTGGCCATTACTGCATTGATCCTATAATCCTTGGCCCTAATCACTCGACAAAGATCTGTCAGCTGCACTCAAAAGCCTCCTGATTAGGAGCTGTCCTGAGAAAGCTTACAGACCGGAAGTGACCACTGACGAAAAGACTCACAGCAAGCATTGAGTAACCACCAAAGAGGTTCCCAGGTGTGTGAACTTAGATTGGAATTTGGCTGGAGGCATGGGAAAACTTTTTTTTTTAACCCATCTATATCCTAGTCCCTGTTTAGTAGTCACTAAAAATGAGTCAGTTTCTCCACATCCACCCTGGTTCATAGCTGACGAAGTGAGGGTGGAGCCAGCATGGCCTTCCTAGAACCACAAGCAATTTAGGGGTGAGGAATGCATCCCCAACATACCACAGAAGAAACCTCATCTCCGAACAGGTGCCCGGGCCTTCGACAGATAAGCAAGTTTACTCAATAAATCAAAATGTAAAAGATAAGTAAAAATACATAATTATCTAGATAAATAGTCCTAGGGATCAAACCAGGGCCATAAACGTGATAATTATGAGTGACACCCAAGCCTGTAGGGCGAGGATGCTGATCCCACAGCGTTCTAACGATGGCCGCAGAAAGCTGGAGTGGCTCCGGGAGAGCCATCTCACTCTTCAGTGGACCTGAGTTCTGTTCCCAGCGCCTGCTTCGGGCCAGTCACAACAGCCTGTGACTGCAGCTTCAGGGGATCTGACTCTCTCCTCTGCCCTCGCAGACATCTTCACGTACTCACATAGGCAACACAGCTGAACAAAAAAAAAAAGGAAATCTTTTGTTTTGTTTTGTTTTGTTTTGTTTGAGACAGGGTTTCTCTGTGTAGCCTTGGCTGTCCTAGACTCCCTTCGTATACCAGGCTAGCCTTGGTAAAGTAAATCTTTTAAAAAACTACTCTAGATTAAGCCAGCAGTGGTGGCGTGCGCCTTTAATCCCAGCACTCGGGAGGCAGAGGCAGGTGGATCGCTGGGACTTAGAGGCCAGCCTGGTCTACAAAGTGAGTCTAGGACAGCCAAGGCTACAGGGAGAAACCATGTCTCGAAAAGTAGAAAAGAAAAAATAATCACCCTAGATTGTAGAAATGTTTCTAACTCCTAATTTTCTTGTACTAATGTTCATCAGTATTCTAAACTAACAGAATCATATGACTATTTTGAGGCTTTAATTTTGAAAAATTCTGTGGCATTGCTAGGGGGCAAAGCCGAAGAATCGCATGACTGCAGGAGAAGAGAGGGAAGAAAACTGTTTCCCGTTCCGTCTTTTGAATTCTGTAACTCGCACACACAGCCTAGCTCTTGGGAGGCTGAAGCAGAGAGAACTGAGAGTTCAAGGCCAGCCTAGGGTGTACAGTGAGACTTTGTCACAAAACAAACAAAAGTGAATAAGATGAACAAAAGTTTTGAGGTGCAGCTCACTGGTAGAGCATTCATACGCGGCTAGCATGCACCGACCTCCGGCGACTTCCGGCGGCACCTGGTACAGTTGCCAGCACCACAAAAGAAAAGGCAATCAAGCCTGGCTGGGCATGAGTGAGCCCTGTGTGTCCATCCAGGGCACTACAAAAAGGTAAGTATATTTTAGAATCTCAAGTCATTGTACTCATGTCAAGGAATTTCACACATACCCGGAAGTGCTCAAATACCAGCTTCCTGCCTAGCAGCACCCCACCCCCACACACCGCGGCAAACACAACTTGCCTTAGACCGAGCCGGCCAATGCAGCCATGAGAACATCACATAGGCAGTTCAGACTTACTCCTGTTCGTGTGACCACCCCCTACAGTTGCCTACTGAATCAAAACACTGCTTATCCCGTGATCCGGAAGAGCTTAGATCTCCAGGTTTAGACCGGAAGTTGCGGGGTTTTGTCAGGGTTGAGAAGCAGGGTGGGGAGAATGCCCCCATCTCTCCTGCTTCTAGGTGCTGCGTCCTCTCCGTCTAGACGGGAAGGAACGAGAGAAGACACTGAAGCATCCTGTGCATCCTGTGGGGGCTAAGTCTTTTCTCTGCAGCTGACTGAAACCACAGTGGGGACCAGCCAAGGTTCCACAGTTTCCTTCTGACAGGAGATTTGTCCACATTGACCATTACCGGCCTGTGAACCTCTCTCTACACTGTAACTGCCCATCCCATAGTCCAGCAACCATTTCAGGTGTGTAGACACATGAGCATCCGGTCACCTCCACTTTGAAGACCCACCGCGCTGACCTCCAAGCCGCAACCCCGGCCTCAGCGTCACTCACATGGCCTCGCTGCATTCTTCTCCACCCACACCCCAGGGGTGCAAGAGGCACATCCAGATCTGCTGCTTGAGGATTCGCAGCCAAGGAACACTGCGTCCACTGTTTACTCTCTATTCAAGTGGCCTGATGAGCTCGCCTCCCCCACCCACCCACATGGAGCTGGCTTCCTGTCTCCCACCCTCCTCTGGCGGATGGGCACAGCCACTCCCCTAACCTGGGCCTGTGACTGAGCCCTACCGGAGGAGGAGAAACTCCACTGGTGACACCATGAGGTTAACTGTGGAGCAATATATGTCCTCTCTCCCCATCTTAGCAGTGGCACGGCAAAGAAAAAGTTTCTGTTTCACACTTTTTGTTTTGTTTTGTTGTTTTTTGGGTTTTTTGTTGTTGTTGTTGTTGTTTTATTTTGGTTTGTTTTTGGGGTTTTTTTGTTGTTGTTGTTGGGTTTTTTTTTAAGACAAGGTTTCTCAGTGTAGCCTTGGCTGTCCTGGACTCACTCTGTAGACCAGGCTGGCCTCGAACTCATAGCGATCCACCTGCCTCTGCCTCCCAAGTGCTGGGATTAAAGACGTGTGCCACCACGCCTGGCTTCTGTTTCTCACTTTATAATACTTGTCCACAGGCTCCGTGTGTGACTCAGAAACCCCCACACTTCAGATATTTGGGGGGATTGATGTCCTTAAAGCTAAGGAATTTAAACTACTACTTGGTTGCTTTGTGTTTTTGCAGGAAGAGTGAGACAGGGCACTGCTGTACAGCCTAGGCTAGCCTTAGATTCTTTTGTTTTGTTTTCTTTTTTGCAAACAGGGTTTCTCTGTGAATCCCTGGCTGTCCTGGACTCGTTTTATAGATCAGGCTGGCCTCGAACTCACAGTGATCCTCCTGCCTCTGCCTCCCGAGTGCTGGGATTAAAGGTGTGCACCACCATGCCTGGATTTAGCCTCAAATTCTTAATCCTCCTGCCTCAGCTTTCCAAGTATTTATAACTATATGCCACCACACCCAGATTTTTAAAAAATACTTAATACTTTTTTCTTAAGAAAAAAAAAAACCTCATAGCTCCACTACAAATTCACTTTATTAGACTCTCCAAGACCAGGCCCAAGGAATCTACAAAAAGCTTGGCTTGAAGTGAGAGGCAGAATGCTGTCTACTTGCTTAAAGTATGCAGGCCCCGGATTAAGTCTCCAACACTAGGGAAAAGAAATGGACACTACATGGTGTTTAGGATTTTTCCCCCCCAGGAGAACTAAAAAAATAAAGATGCATGTGATCATGTGAGCACACACATGCATACGTAGTTGGAGAGGGGGCAGTAATTGAGATTTTTTTAAACAAAAGTCCATAATGATTTGGGTTACTATGTAAGCCTAACAGAAAGGTGTGGTACCTATCTGTCCATCTGTGTGGCTCTAACACTGAGGCTGCACCCAGCACACAATTTTAGTAAATAGTTTATAAAATTGATGAATGGATGCAAAGAACACTCCATTTCTTGAGTAAATCAGCTGCCCCACTCACCAGCACGCACCAGCGTGTGCTGTCTTAGTCTTTGTGGATGATATGACAAAATCTCTTAGATTCAGTGACTTAAAAACAATATAAACTAGCCAGGCGTGGTGGCACACACCTTTAACGCTAGCACTCAGGGAGGCAGGGGGGCAGAGAGGCAGGCCTGGTCTACAGAGTGAGTCCAGGAAAGCCAAGGCTACACAGAGAAACCCTGTCTTGGAGGCAGGGTGAGGGGAATACATACATACATACATACATACATACATACATACATACATACATACACACACACACACATACATACATACATACACACACATATATATATATATTTATATTTCAAATATATATATATTTCAATCATTCTGGAGGCTGAGGAGGTCAAGAAGAAGGTTCCAGTAGGTGTGGAGTTGCGTGACAGCAACAGCAAAGCAGTTCTCTGTAGCCTCTTTATTGCTGAAACTAATCCTACGCGTTAACCCCCTCCCGGTGACCTAATTACCTCCAGAGGCTCCGCCTCCCGAGACCATCACAGTCTCAACATAAGGACAGGGAGGAGAGAGACACAAGCACTGATGCCACAGCATCTACCAAAAGTCACCAACTAAATCTAAACCGATCTTTCCTAAACTTGGAGTAATGATAAAATGAGACGGGAACAAACACTTCCTGCATAGGCTCGCTGTGTCTCTCCACCACAGGGGATCTGGAACTGAGGATAGTCGTAACCAAGTCCATAAGCCATCTCTCTCTCTCTTTTCAAATTACATTTACTTTTGTGTGTGGGGGGTGGGGAAGGCACAGAGGACAACTTGTGGGAGTCAGTTCTCTGTTTCTATAGCTCGAGTTCCAGAGACTGAGTTCAGGGCCTCAGGCTCGGCAGCGAACGCCTTTACCCACTGAGTCACCTTACAGACGGCTCACCAAGCCATCTCTAGGAGTAAGGCCCTTTTCCACCGTAAGGACAAACCCAGCTGTGCAAATAGGACATTTACAGGGAAGACAGAAATCCCTGAAAATGTCACCCACGGACTAACTCTGCTGCGGATGCATTCTGCCTGTCAACCCCTGAGTTACAGGATCTGGTGACATCTCAGCTGTTGTGCTTGCCACGTCTGCTTGAAGGGTTGCATTGAGCACAATGCTTTGGTCTCTCACACAAAGCTGAGCACGGTAGCAGGCAGGAATAACCCCAGTGCTAAACGGGAAGGCTCAAGCCATTCCCTGGGACTCACCAGGCCACACCTAATCACTGAAGGACCCTGTCTCAGTAAGTGAAGGCAACAGCTCTGAAGAATGACACCCGAAGTTGACCTCTGGCCTCCGTGTACACACACACACACACACACACACACGAACAATACTCACATACAAATTAAAAACAAAAGCCCAAGGTTAAGGATTATTCACTTGGAGAATTCACTCAGAATCTCTTAATAACATATAGATTAACTTTTTTTTTTTTAGATTAACTTTTTAAAGAAGCTCTCTGCTAGGCATGGTGGTACATGCCTTTAATCCCAGCACTCAGGAGGCAGAGGCTGGTGGATCGCTGTGAGTTCGAGGCCAGCCTGGTCTACATAGTAAGTCCAGGACAGACAAGGCTACACAGAGATACCCCGTCTAGAAAAACCAAAAAAAAAAAAAAAAAAAAAAAGGAAAGAAAGAAAGAAAGAAACTGGTGTATGTACACAAGCATACTGAGCTTTGTTTCTTTTTCTTTTTTAAACTAAATGACCAATATTCTGGTTTGGTTGACATCAGATGGGGGATAGAACTGTTTCTGTGAAAATATCCCCGTTTCTATTGTTGGTGCTCTCTTACCTGTTGTTCCAGTAAGTTGTTTTGTTCTTGTTATTTTAACGAAGGAACCCAACAGCTTAAAACTCTTTGCATACCTTGTTCAATTGGAGAATTTTAATGTTTTTCATTTATCCTTGTGAAACTAAGGACAGTTTTATAACTTTTTTGTATGAAGCCATTACAGATTCTAATCTGTTTTTAAGTAGGGGTAAATTATTCTAGGAAAAAAAATGATCTGAGATAATTTCCCTTTTAAGTTAATCATCATATTGTTTAAATAAACTTCTTGTTCAAAATGGAAATAAAAAAATGGACACTTTCTACAAAGCAAGTTCCAGGACAGCCAGGGTTTATATTTTAACACCAGCAAGAAGGCTTCAAACCAAAGTTCATGCTACTTTTAAAAAATAAAGAAGTACGGCTAGAGAGAAAGTTCAGAGGTTAAGAGCACTGGCTGCTCTTCCGAAGGTCCTGAGTTCGTTTCCCAGCAACCACATGGTGGCTCACAACCATCTATAATGAGATCTGGTGCCCTCTTCTGGTGTGCAGGCACACATGTAGGCAGAACACTATACATAATAAATAAGCAACTCTTTTAAAGTAAAGAAAGAAAGAAGTAAGAGTTTTTTTGTTTTGGTTTGGTTTTTGTCAAAACATTGTCAAGAATTTTCTCTCTCTCTGATTTTGTCCGTATTTTTTAGTTCCAGACCTAAGGCAATCCCTCATGGCTGACTAGTGTAAGTAGATTATCTGCTACCCGGGAGTGAATATATTGGCTTAGCTTTCCACAAGTATCCTTATTTCGGTAGGAACAGCTCAATGACAAGTCACTGCGCTGCCCTGTGCCAACCAAACCAACTGTAACACTATTTTCTCATGCCTGAAGACAGTACTAAACACACTCCTAGGAACCTAGACCAGGCAGGGAGGCACAGACCTGGGTCTGCGCTCAGTGACCTGGTCAGGACTCCATAGGAGAAAATACCCAGCCCTATGGGCTGCCTCGCCATGCCCTTTGCTTTCAGCTGCCCCAGAAGACTGCGTGGATCCACCGGGTTCCTCTCCAAATCCTTCCCTTCGGGTTAAAGCCAGTAGAGAAAGACCTGTGTTATCCCACCACACCCTCCCTCCTGCTCAGCCTGGCCTTGTCATGCCCCACCCTCCACCATTTCATCCGACTAACTCTTCTACGTTATAACCTTGGCTATTTCGTTCCACGCTACCCTCCCCCCCCCCCATTAAAATCTCCTCCTCACCGGGGCTGGAGAGATGGCTGCTCATCCAGAGGTCACGAGTTCAATACCCAGCAACCACATGGTGGCTCACAACCCTCTGTAATGTGATCTGGTGCCCTCCTCTGGCCTGCAGGTGTACATGCAGGCAGAGTACTGTATACATAATAATAAATGAATAAATCTAAAAAAAAAATAAATAAATCTCTTCACTTTATCCCATTCACTCAAGAGGTGCTCAAGGGAAGCAGAGAGTTCAGAGGTGTGAGTTTAAGGCTGGGAGGGCCACTAGCTAGCGATTCAACTGAGCTCTCAGGCGGGTACAGCCTCCTAGAAGGTGCTACCCGTAAGGCAGTGCGCTAAGTGTCCTAATTAAAGTCAAGATTAACAGTTTAAGGATTTGATCCAAGGATGGAGCTGCTTGTTTTCTGTTGATGCGCATTGCTTAGAAAATAATCAGAATTAACTGTTTGTCGGTGATTGTACTTAATAAACTGGCTCCATCAACCTCCTCCCCCGCCCCCCCCCCCCCAGCTGCATTCCACACAAACCCTCCGTCCTGGCCAAATTAACCTGATTACCCTGAAAGTGCTTTGCGGTTTCCACCCCCTTATCTTTCCTGATGCCAACTACTTTGAGTAAATCATTACCCTAGTCCTGCCCAAATGCCTGTTTGCTTACCTATTGCTTTTCTTTACACCCCCTTAACCATGGGCCCCGCCCCCCTCAGCTGAGTAACTCACCACTCACAGGTTTGTTGGTTTTTTTGTTTTTTTTTTCCCCCTCAATCTACCATAACCCGACAGTCTGCACTAGCATGCTGCCGCTCAGGAGATTACTTAGACCCGCACGGTCCCGCGCCTCCCTGCAGCCTGGCATCCCGGCCTCACTCCCTGGCTTGGTCCTTGCTGCCTGCATCCACAAGCAGGTCTTGTTTTCAGGGCTCCAACGCTAACTTTAAGGGCTGAGCAGCTGGAAGCGCTCGGTGTCTCTCTGGCGCCTTCACTCGCTCCTCCCCTTTAACTCAGCCTGCGGAATTACCCTGTGTGGGTCCAGCAGGAGTCGGCATGGTGTGGCCATGACTGCTTCAGAAAGTTAAGCAAAATACCATGACATTAGTGGTCCTTGAAAGGGGTTTGCTAAGCGAAATAAACTCTACAAAAAAAAAAAAAAGATTTGCTGTAATTCCATTTATACTTAGTCAGACACAGAGAAAGTACAAGGGTGGTTGCCCAGGGCTGGTGGGGAGGCCAACGGGGGATTGTTTAATGAGGAGAGTTTCACCACAGGAAGAAGACAAGAGTTCTGGAAACAGAAAGTAACAAAGATGACACAACAATAAAAGGGCTTAACACTGCCAAAGTGTTACCACTTGAAGTGGTAAGCCTTGTTGTGAATATTTTATCACACAAAAAAATAAATTTAAGTGAGTGATTCAAAAAAACAATACAGAGAGTTTGGTGCAAAGATAACATGGCGACCTCCGTCAACACGGAGATACCTCAGAGACAGACACCTCACTAAATCTCTCCTGTGATTTCCTAACGCTGAGTATTTTTGCTCAGCGTGTACCCCCGTTCTTTTCTCATTCTTGGCTCTGGTTTATTCTCGGCTGCTTTGTGGCCTGGCCGCAAATGTTCCTTTAAAATCAAGTATTTAAGCAGCGGGAGCCAAGAGTTGCTAAATAAATATATTTCACCAAAGTATTGCTTCCTCCTCACAGGCCTGCTGTTTGATTTTCCCACCTCTGTGAACTTTGCACCCCATAGACTCAACCTCATGTTCTCTCTGACTAGAGACCTGGCTCCCCCCCCCCCCCTTTGAGAGGGATGGGAACACATCTCCTCGGTCTCTCCTCAGGTCACAGAGGCCCTATCAGGCAGCTTGAAATTGCCAATGAGACCGCCTCCTGAAGCCTGCCCACCCCCAGCCAGCATCCTGTTACTAAGGCCACTGAGTTTCTTATCGTGCTGCTCCTCTTTCCCAGTGACTATCTGCTACCTGCCTCCCCGGAACGCGTAGCTACTGTCCTATCTTGCCACTGTTGGAGAGACTTTGACTGTGCACACCACACCTGTCTTAGATATAATCAGGACTCGGTGAGGTATTTTAGGACTCATACTATCATTACTAGCCTGGTGGGAGGTAGCTTTTAAACTAACCACAAAACCTCCTTGAATGCACATGTATGGCTTTTCCCTTCTGTCTCCCTGAGTTCTATGTACACCATTTTGAGAATCCACTGAGTCCCACAGCAGAGCGTTCAGGTGTGTGACACAGAGACTCCACACAATACAAATTTGCCTGTACCTGCTCACTGTAATAAGTCCATAATGACATCATCTGGATGACATCCTTTAGTCCTGGGAATCTCGTGCGGGCCACTGAGGCAGTTTTGTAAATATCCCGAGCAATGCAGTACACTGAGAAATTCCCAGACTTTGGTTCATACTAGTGGTCACTGCTGTGAAAATGGAGTCAACACCCAAATCTCCCTGGACTGAAATCCATTGTGATAACTCCTCAGAATGCTATCCTCTGGTGAAAGGAAATGGGGCTTCCTCAGAGAAACTCCAGGCTGCAGGAGGAGGAGGTATGTAATATGAACCCAGTGCTTCCTATGGCATCAAACACTTAGCCAATAGCCGAACGGTGGTGGCGCACGCCTTTACTCCCAGCACTCGGGAGGCAGAGGCAGGCAGATTGCTGTGAGTTCGAGGCCAGCCTGGTCTACAAAGTGAGTCCAGGACAGCCAAGGCTACACAGACAGACACTGTCTTGGAAAAGCAACAGGTGGTGGCAGGGAGAGATTTAGCTTAGTCTCTGGCCAAAAGAAAGTGCTCTTACAGCCAAGGATACACAGAGAAACCCTATCTCAAAAAAATAAAAAAATGAAGAGGAAGAGGAGGAGGAGAAGGAAGTAAAAACAACTCCACTTGTAGAAGAGGTACTTTTCTCCTCTGGGATTTATAGACTTAAACAGACTTGTGCCCACACAAATATGGGCTCCATGTTCTTCAGGGCTGGGGTACAGCTTAGCGGTAGAGCATATGAGCCACACTCACAAAGCCTCAGGTTTTGTCCAAAACAACAATAGCATCCTCTCATAATGGGACTTTTGTTTGTTCGGTTGGTTGCTTGGTTGATTTGGTTAGTTGCTTTTCGAGACAGGGTTTCCCTCTGTAACCTTGGCGGTCCTGAACCGTAATAGGAACTTTAGGCCCTTACTCATTAGCACTCTGTGTAGGGGTGGGAATGAAATTTACTCCTGAGGATGGCCATCAGGGAGTCCCGTGCCAAAGCCAGAGGTACCAGAAAAGTTGTTTTGTTTTGTTTTGTTTTTAATCCTAATGTTTACTAGAAAATAACACTAGCAAAAGGAAAAAAAAGACATACAAAATGAAAGAAAGCATTGATGCCTGAACGGTCCACCAATTGATTCAAAATGGGCAACTCAAACATCACATGAAGATGTCGCTAAGTTAACAATCCCTTCTTATCAGCAATGCACTGGTCATGTGTGGTGGTACCACATGGGAGGCAGAGGCAGGCAGGTCTCTGTGAGTATAAGGTCAGCCTGGTCTACGTAGAGAGATGCCATCTCAGAAAAACAAGACTATATTGAACTATTTCAAGAAAACATTGAAATGAAGGTTCTCTGTGCTGGGAGATTTCTAAGACCCCATATGCTCTCTTACTTTGCTGTGAGGATACCATCAGAGGGAATTAATCCAAAGCAAGCTGAGCATTTCGCATTTGATTACCAAATTGCCAGAGCTGAAATGAAGTGTTTCAGTTGTCTACTACACACCGAAAGAGAATCAAAACATTTTATTAAATGTGTTAGAGGCAGTCCCAGAAGATTCCTGATAAGACCTCACTTGTCTTCTCAGGGGGAAAAGGGACCTGAGAGAGTGAGAGGAAGCTCAGTGACTCAAGGGTAGAGCAGCCAGGAAGAGACGGAGAGGGAATGCTTTATTTCTTCACGTTCCCAGAAAGGGAAGACTTTCTCACCACCCCCCTTCTTTCTTTCTTTTTTTAGTCAATTGGAAACCAATGCAGGAAATCTAAAAAGACAGCCTGGCTCAAAAGCTTAGGAAGTTTCAGCATCTTGCAAGCACCACACTGATACACGGAGAAACACAGCGCTGACAATCTCTGCAGGCAGATTCTTACGTAACCCTCACAATCCTCAGTACGCTCGGGGAAAACCGTGCTTTCTTTGGATAGCTTTTGGTTTCCAGTGTTTGACTTTACTTGACACACTCCGAAGAAGTGGAGGCATGGGGAAGAAAGTGGCCTTTTAGTTTATTTTTCCAGACAGAACCAGGTGCACAATTGAGAACAATCATCTCTCCACAGCTCACATTCTGCTGTCCTGGGGCCCCGACACCGCCACACTGACTCAGCCTGAAATCGCCTATTTAGTGAGGAGACTTTTTTTTTAAAAGATTTATTTATTTATAAGAATATACAGTGTTCTGTCTTCATGTACACCTGCAGGCCAGAAGAGGGCATCAGATCACATTATAGATGGTTGTGAGGCACCATGTGGGTGCTGGGAATTGAACTCAGGACCTCTGGAAGAGCAGTCAGTGCTCCTAACCTCTGAGCTATCTCTCCAGCCCTGAGACTTTTTTATTTAACTCTAGACACTCCTAAGTTGGACATTTTATACTGTCTTCTTAAAAGAAAAAAAATCAGCCTTATTAAAATCATAGTTTTTTTAAGCTACAGGTAAAGAAAAACAAATTTGTTTTCATTTTTTTTCTTATGGCTATCTTTCTAACATTTGGTTTAAAAGTAAAAATGATGCCTACATTCCAACGTTGTATATTATTATAAAGATTTGTTTGTTTATACTCTGCCTGCATGTGAGCCAACAGGCCAGAAGAGGGCACCAGATCTCACTATAGATGGTTATGAGCCACCATGTGTTTGCTGGGAATTGAACTTAGGACCTTTGGAAGAACAGGCAGTGCTCTTAACCTCTGAGCCATCTCTCCAGCCCTCAATGTTGTGTATTATTATCAAGACACTACTTACATAAGAAAATCAAGACTATGCAGTGAATGATTTCATACAAGTGACATAAGGGCTGGGGATAAAATCTGGAGCCTGGCATATGCTGGGCAAGCCTTCTGCCACTAAAACTACAGCCCCGGACTCAATTAAAGTATCTTTAACTCATACAATATGCCTGCAGATTAAACAGATGATAGTAAAATTGAAATCGTTGAGAAACGAAGGTGGCCCACCTCTTCTCTTTCCAATTCTCTCCTTTTCTAGATTAGCTGAGCCATGGTGTCTCTGGTGGAGGCAGAAGGCAAGGCGTTTGCAGCGCCACGGTGGTCTAGACGGAGGTGAGTTGAGCGCCCTCAGGCGGGAGAAGAAACCCACAGCATGATGGCACAGGTTAGAAAGGGGGACAGAGGTGCACCAGCGACCCAGCTCAGGCTGCTGTAAGCTAAGCAGGATGACAAGAGAGTCCGTCCACGCTCGGCACTTCGCAACAGGAGGCCCGAGGAGGATGCCACAGGCCCGTTCATATAAGAAAACTGAACAGTTAAGTTCATGTATCAAAACTAATGAGACCCAGGAAGAAAGCAGAACTTAATTTTATGATAATGTATTGGGATGGAAGGTAACTGTGTGGACATAATGGTGTTCTTTATCACTGATAGCTATGAACACAAATACACAGGCATACGTGTGTAAATATTTCCTAGGTTCTACCCACACAAAGGAAATAAGAACAATGGTCTAAGCCAGACCTGGTGGCACCCACCTCCAATCCCAGCATTTGAGCAGTGGGGGGTCATTCACACTTGGCTACCTATTGAATTTGAGGGCACCCTGGTTTCCATGAGAACCTTAAAAGAAAAGGGCGGGGGGGGGGGGGCGGGGTGGAGGAGGCTCCAGTTGCAACAATGTACCTAGCGTGCAAATCTTGGCTTCTAAATTTCATTCTGCCCTCCTGGACATGTGGCTATTTCTAGTGTTGGAGTATAGAAAATGCTCTGAGGTTAGGCACACTGGTTGCTCTTCCAAAGGACCTGGGTTCCATTCCTAGGATCGCCACCAAGGGTAACTCCAGTTGGAAGGGATCCAGTGTCTTCATAGACATTTCACAGGCATGGTACATAGACACGCCTGCAGGCAAACTTTTGAAAGTTTTTTTTTAATTAATTAAAAAAGGAAAAGAAAATGTTGAACATGAAACATCTAATTTGCGAGCTGTCATGGTGGTGCATGTCTTTAATTCCAGAACTTGGGAGGCAGCAGCGAGCATTATGTCTTGTGTGTTTGAGACAATCTGGTCTATACAGTGAGTTACAGACCAGCCGGGGCTACACAGCAAAGCCTTAGTTCAAAAGCATCAGCATCTGATTGTGACAGTCAGAGAAGAAAGTCTTAGATACACAGACAAACAAGTCACCCATGGGCCCAAAGGATAGCTCAGCGGCTAAGTGCTCCCAGAGGACTGGGGTTCAGTTCCCAGCATCCATGTCCTGGGTCTCACAGCCGCTTACAATTCCCGCTCAGGGGACTGGGTGCCCTCTCCTGGGCTCCACAGGAACTATACTCATGCCACACACACACACTTGAAAATAAAATAATCTTTCAATTATATACCACCAATCTTTCTTTTGGTAGTATGACAAAGAAGCTAACAGGATTCAGGTCTCAAATTATTCCCACAAAGAAACAGTTAGAGTCCCCAGGTCTTGCCTAATATCCCAGAGGCCTGTACTGGAAATCTGCCGCTTTTCTAAATCGCTCACCCACTTGGCAAACCAATCCTCTCTAGGCCACATGAGTAGAAACATTATCTACAACAGTGATGACCGCTCTGGTCACTTGGACAACATTTCTTTCACTCTGCTGGCTATCTTTCTACTGTTTGCTTCAAAAGATAAAACTATCACCTATTTAAATACCATATGTTACTATTAATAGATACATATATGTAAACATAAGGACTACTTAGCCATTATTAATTTCCATAAGGCTGAATTCATTACTGCTTTTACCGTATAGTTTGTACTTTGTGGCTATTCGTGGGGCACCCAGTTCCAATGGACATATGTATTACACAACGCCTCCACTAAGGCTCAGAAATGTTGGGGGGGTGGAGGTGAGGGGTTGAAAAGATCATGAGAAGCCGGGGGTGGTGGCACATGCCTTTAATCCCAGCACTCTGGAGGCAGAGGCAGGTGGATTGATGTGAGTTCGAGGCCAGCTTGGTCTACAAAGGGAGTACAGGACAGACGAGGCTACACAGAGAAACCCAGTCTCAAAAAAATAAAATAAAAATAAAAATAAAAATAAAAGAAAGAAAGAAAAGAAAAGAGAAGATCACGAGAAGCAGAAGATGACTGGGAAGTCTGACTGTGTCTCCTAAAAAATGACAGGAAAGCCACACCATGACATCTCCATAGTATGTCTGTCTAATCAAGACCTAAACAATGAAACATCATTAGACACACTAATTTGGAGGGGAGAATGGAGAGTTCTTTCTTACATGACTAGGGAGGGGGTGCTAAACAAGGAACTACAGACAACTTGGGAATGCCAGAACAAAAGAAATAGCCTTCCCCTAAGTGGTTTATTCAGCACCAAGTGGTCAGTCCTGAAATCATATGCACACAGCAACACTGAGTAGACTTAGCAGTTCGTATCTATATATTTGTGTGTGTGTGTGTGTGTGTGTGTGTGTGTGTGTGTGTATTAACAATAAAGAAAAAGATACATAAGGGGAGTAGGGGGTGGGAAGGACTGGAAGGTGAAGAGGGCAGGGAGGAAATTATGTCATTGTATTAAAAAAATAACACTGGGAGTGGTGGTGCATGCCTTTAATCCCAGCGCTGGAGAGGCAGAGGCAGGCAGATCTCTGTGAGTTTGAGGCCAGCCTGGTCTACAAAGCAAGCCCAGGACAGCCAAGGCTACACACAGAACCCCTGTCTTGAAAACCAAAGCAAACCAAGCCAAAAATAAAACCAATATATGTCTATATATTTCAAAACCATTAACAGGTGTATTTTACCTTGTCTAGGGGTGCGTGCACGTGCATGTGTGTCTGCAGGTGTGTGCAGGTGCCCGTGGAGACCAGAGAGTCACAGCATTTGTGAGCTGCCTGACACAGGTGCTCAGGTGCAGATGGGATCTGTCGCTCCGACAGAGCAGCAGGCTTTCCCAACTGTTGAGACATTCCCTCTGCAGCCTTCAGGGTCTGGCTTTATTAACTATTCCTGCGCCTCCCCCGCTCAGAAAGAGGGCGTTCTGGACCGCCTTTGAGAAAGAGCTCAGGCCACTGAGATGACTCATCAGCCGAAGGCGAAGGCGGGGTGGAGAGACAGGCTGACCGCTTGCAAGTTGTCCTCTGACCTCCTCACACTCACAAGCCAGGGCCATGGCGGCCAGTGCTAGAACTGAGGGACTTCCTCACCAGGCCAGCTTGAAACTGGAAGACAGGAGCAAGACAGTGCAGGAAATAGCTGCAGTAAAATAAAGCGACAAGGTCGATTCTCTGCCCGGAAAGAAGTAGGCAGAAAATCCGCTTCTTTGGCTGCAGGAAATGGACTGGGAAGAGAAGGGGAAAAAGCCAGAGATAGGAAAAGTCCCTGAGGGACTAACTGCCCCTCTCTGTGACCCTTCCTTCCTGGAAAGGCGTTGGGATTCTTTTCAAATAAATGTCATGGCATTAAAAAAAAATCAGTTTTGTTTGTTTGTTTGTTTGCTTTAAATCGTCCTCCACACAACTAGAAAGGAGAACTTTAAGAATACCTACTGGGTGGGTGTGGTGGCACATGCCTTTAATCCCAGCATTTAGGAGGCAGAACAAGAGTATCTCCATGAGTTCAAGGCCAGCCTGGTCTATAGAGCAAGTTCCAGGACAGCCAGAGCTGTTACATAGAGAAACCCTGTCTCAAAAAACAAAAACAAAAACAAAATACCTATATATATATACACATATAAACAAAATACCTATATATATACATATATATACATGTATGGATATACATACTCACATATACATGTGTGTATATATGTGTGTGTGTGTATATATATATAGGTATATATATATATACACACACACACATACCCAGAATGCCTATGAGTAATAGATAACTTACCAACAGGCTGTGAACCAGGGCTGGAGAGAGGGGCCCAGTGAGCCTTCATGGGTCGCTGAAATGGGTGGCTATGGAAGGAAGTGGGGAACGGCAACCAGCTTCCTAGTGCGGGGTGCAGCAGGTGTGAAGACTGCTGTCAAAGCTGTGTGTGGCTGGTTCCCGGCAGCGGGGAGAGGTCATCACTCTGGGTCACACAGAACAAACCTGCAGGCAAAGCCCATGGAAAAGGAGACTGTGCCATCTTAGGGAGACCAGATACCCCTTCCTAATGGTAGGGCGCTGGGGGACTTCCCTATGTCCTCAAAGCCTCTGCGGGAGAGGTGGGCGGGGCTTGGAGAGACCTTAAGAGGGAGCCTAGGCTTCCAGCACAGCCTAGAAGGACAACCTAGAAGAGACAGGGTTACTCTTGCACTAGGGACATAAAGACTTCTTTTGTTTGTTTGTTTTGTGTTTTGTTTTTCCAAGACAGGGTTTCTCTGTGTAGTCTTGACTGTCCTGGACTCACTTTGTAGACCAGGCTGGCCTCGAACTCACAGCGATCCACCTGCCTCTGCCTCCCTGCGTGCTGGGATTAAAGGCGTGTGCCACCACCGCCAGGCCATCATAAAGGCTTCTCTTACAGAGACATCTGAGTCACTCGGCACATGCACAGGAGGAAATCTGTCTGTCTCTGAGGCCGACTCAGCACTGCCTTTCTGAGAAGAACTTTTCCAGGGTCCCCTTTTCCCAAGGCCTGAGTGTTTTAGCCTGAACTCTGCCAAGAAATTCCTCTGCTCTGTACATCTGAATCTGGGTCAGGTTCAGTGCTTTGAACCAAGTAAGCCCAGCTGATATAAAATATATTATTCCTAATCTTATAAATGTACACGAGCAGCAAACATATCTAAGAACCTAAACTCCAAAGCATTGTTACTTTGTATTGTGTTTTGAGATCGTTTTCTTTCCTGTGTTGAGGATCAGGGCCAGGGCTTTATCCTGGCAGATAAGTGCTGGAGCACTGAGCCACACCCAGCCTGTGTTTCTAAGTGATCTGTTCTTCATAGGAGCTTATATAGTATTTTTATTTATAGAAAAATAATACTTGAGAGAAATTTACCTTAAAAGAATACATCATAGGGCTCTGTCTTTTGAGTTGGTTAAGTGATGGGGAGCTTGCGGACATGAAAAACTCTAACTTGGTCCAGCTGAAGGGCCGACTGTAAATCTCTTAGCCTCTCTGAGCCTTCTTTCTTCATCTATGAAATAAAAAGCTAGATTCCCCGACAATATCAGTGACCTGTAGCCACACCCTAGCTCAACTTCCGCCCCTCAACATTTCTGAGATACATGCATGACGGGACGTGCCCCAACTACCGCAGCAGAGCTCCTGACTTCAGAAAATGTCCTAGCAAACACGGCGGGCGGCAGCCACTTGCTGGGCACTTCCTAGTTTCCCCATCTGCTTTCAAATCATCTTCTGTCAAAAGGAGCAGGTCCTAAATAAAAACACGGGCAGCTGACGTGGAGCACGCCGGTCCGGGGCAGGAGTCCGGGCGGTGGATTTGGGACGGTGCCTTAGCAGCAAGGAGGAACAGGAAGGCGGAAGCCCCTTCATATTTTATTTAACAGTGATTTGTTGGCCTAAATTAACAAAACCTTATCCGTAGGCGTGGGAAGTGGAAAGGGAGGCAGGCGCTCAATGACAGAGCACTTACCCAGCATGCACCAGGCCCTGGGTTCAGTCCCCAACACTACTCAAAGCCAGTCTGGAAGCCTAGAAGGCCCCAGGGAGGGGCTGTAGTACCTTCCCACACAGCGCTGTCTGTTGAGGTTGGGGCTGAAGGCTGGGGTGCACACGGAGGGACACAGCAGGACAACTAATGCCTAAACCAGCAATGTTTACATCTGCTCAAAGCTAGCCAGGACCTCATCAGACTAATTGCCCAGCTGTATTCCTTTCTTTTCTATTCTTGCTGCTCCTTCCTCTGGGAACCGCGGGCCCCTCTGGAATCCACATCTGAGGGTTTTTCTTAAACACGAACTCCCCCGGCAGCAGAGGGATGTGCCGCGTGAACTCAGCTCACATCTGAAGAGATACCTAACCATCATCTAAAGAAAACAGAAACTCCCAATCTTTTTTGTTTGTCTAGTGGAAACCCAATGCCATTTATTCGTTTCCCCCTAATTTCTACTAAGGGGAAAATAGAATGTGAATGAACTGAGTAATTCATTCCTAACAAAAACGAATTTCTTACCACTGAGATGTAATATGAATAAATTAATAAAATAAAATTTAAAAACAAAAAATGAATTTCTTAAACACAAAAGAGAAAGGGAAGAACTAAAAACTAAAATTTGAAGATACCAAAAAAAAAAAAAAAAGCTACAATTAAGCATACTGCAACCTTGGCAAGAGCGCCAAGGGGAGCGAAAGGAATAGACTGCGTGGGAGGCAAGTCCAGGCCAAAGCAAACAGGAACACCGCTTCGGGATGAGATCTGAGGAGATCAAGTGAGTCACCAGAGAAGGGGAAACCAGAACAGAAAACAACCAAAGAAACAACCATCACACACACACACACACACACACACACACACACACACCACCACCACCACCACCACCACTACTACTACTACTAGTAATAATAATAATAATAAAAAGAAAAAGAACCTGAGGATAGGAGTGAGGACATTTAAGGAAGTAAAGGTGTCTCTTCCACAGAACCGTAGGCAGCAGACATGTTGCAGAAGGTGAGACGGTTAAGCAAAGAGGAAGAAACTGGGATGATGTGTCTCCTCACGTAGTTTAATGTAGCTAAGAGAGAGAAGATAGCAATGGGGGCGGGGAGGGACTGAGGACTTCCCCCATAAGGGCATCAGCTCCAAAGAATGCCTCAGAAAGATTTGTCCGTGACACTGTAAGCCTTTATTCTTACTCCAATAGAGTGTGTACTGTCTAACCCTTGAGCAAGAAAAAGGTTTCGAGTGTGAAGCAGGGGAGCAGGAGGCTATACAGAATAAATAAAGAGCCTTCGTATTTTAAACAAAGCAGCTGATGGCGGCCATGCGGGGCGACAAACAACCAGCCCCTGAGTGGAAAGGAAACTCTAAGATGAGGCTCTAATCCAGACTGCCTTGAAGCCACTGTCTACCGGGTACTCTCACCAGAAATGTCACATCTTTCAGGTTGCTTAGAGCCATAAGTGTCATTTTAATTCTGTGACTTGAAGTGTCGCCTACTTGCATGCTCTACTTTCAAATCCTTCCACCATGATTAGTAAAAAATTGCAAGCCCACTTAATAAATCAATAAAGTTCAGGAAAGCGGCTTTGAGATGAGTATACTGTGGTGACCTTTTTTTTTTTTTTTTTTTAATGGCCATTTATATTCTGTTCCACTGGGGATTTCTGGGAGTCTATCTGATAAGCTTGGGAGACAATCGTTCCCTTCAACTGTTGAGAGGAAGTTGTTCTGACCCAATTGCTTCCTGTGACCAGAGAGACCGTCCGCCGACGACAGAGGCCTTCTACAGACCTAGTCTACAACTATGACCGCTTCAGAGCTACAGACACAAGCCCAGCATACCCCTTTTTCCCCAAAACAAAAAACGGTGAGTGGTTGAGGAGGAGCGAGGTCATGGCAGGGGCGCCACTTCCCCATTGCAAGAGACAGAATCTTTAGATTGTTTCCTGGGGAGCTTGAGAAGGAAGAGAAAAGGCCAGAAAGGGGAAAACAAAGGAGGACCATGATTCTGAACGCTGGGTTGCGGGTTTGTTTTGGGGGGTTTGTGTTGTTGTTGTTGGGCTTCAGACTCAGGACAAGCAGCTGCGGTGCCTTTTGAACCAAGGTGGACCTGACCTCCAGGCTCTCCCAGCATCCCTCAGTCCCTACCTGCTGCAGGTGTGGCTGGCATACTCTGCCCTCCACCCAGAACTCTCCAGGTCCAGGGGCTGGGCTTCCCCTCCCCCAGAGGCTCTTCACTGTGTAATCCAGACATTTTTGGTTCCTTCCTGTCTCTCCTTTCTGCCTCTCCTCTCCTCTCCTCTCCTCTCCTCTCTCGTCCCCTCCCCTCCACTCCCCTCCCTGTCCTCCCTCCCCCATTCTCCCCTCTCTTCTTCATGTAAGTACTTTTCTGTCTCCCCCTGCATGGTGACTTCTCTGGCCCTGTTCTTTGAGACCAGTAAACCCAATAAACCTGCATTTCTATACTTTACCTTGTCTTGAATTAGCTCATTTCAACGCCGAATGATTTCTATCAGCTGTTGTGGTTTTTAATCATGAAAAAAAAAAAGACTTTAGTCAATAAGAGAACCAGAGCCGGGTGTGGCGACGCACACCTTTAATCCCAGCACTTGGGAGGCAGAGGCAGGTGGATTGCTGTGAGTTGGAGGCCAGCCTGGTCTACAAAGTGAGTCCCGGACAGCCAAGGTTACACAGAGAGACCCTGTCTTGAAAAACCAAATAAATAAATAAATAAATAAATAAATAAATAAATAAGAGAACCAGAAAGTGTTTCCAGACCCATGTATGGATCCTAAGACAGATAGGAGCAGGTGACTTGGCTCTCACAGCAAAGGACCTAGAGCTCTGGAGAGAGTACAAGAACTGGGTTACCTGAAAACTCTCATTTTTGTGTGCTGGAGATGGAAGGGGTTGGGGAAGGAGGCAGCAGCCTACCACTGAGCTGCCCAGCCCTCCTGCCCGCCTGAGGAGTTCAAAGGACAGGGATTTACCTGGTGAAGGGCCAAGGTCTAAGGATGACGTGTGAAAAGATGAGGTACTTTCCCCTTCCTGTCAGTCCTTTCTCTCCCCTGCCCTCGGCATAGAAGGGCTCTCTGGTGAGAGAACCCAGAGGGCACTTTACTGGGGGTGGGAGAGGATCATGGGTGTGCAGTGTCCTGGGCACTTCTCCAAAAATCTCACATATTTTCCATGGTGCTTGAGGCCTGTCTTGGGGAGGAAAGCGTTTATTTGGCTTATATTACCACATCACTGCTCACCAAAGGAAGTCAGGACAGGAACTCAAATAGCAGGCACCTGGAGGCAGCATCTGATTCAGAGGCCATGGAGGGCTGCTGCTTACTGGCTTGCTCCCCATGGCTTGCTCAGCCTGCTTTCTTATAGAAGCCAGGGCCACCTGCCAAGGTGTATCACCATCTACAATGAGCTGGGCCCTCCCCCATCGATCACCAATTAAGAAAATACCCTACACGTTTGCCTAAAGCCCAATCTTACCGAGGAATTTTCTCAATTGAGGTTCCCTGCTCCAAATGACATTGGCTTGTGTCTAACTGATATAAAACTATCCAGCTCAGGCCCAATTACAAGATCTCAGAGTGTCGGGCATGGTGGCACATGCCTTTAATCCCAGCAGAGGCAGGCAGATCGCTGTGAGTTCAAGGCCAGCCTGATCTACAAAGTGAGTCTAGGACAGCCCTGACTACACAGAGGAAACCCTGTCTCGAAACAACAACAACAAAAACAACAACAGCAAGAAGATCTCAGAGGAATTACTAAAATCACATCTCATGTTGCATGGTGCAGGACTCTGTCCCAACAGTGCATACCAAGGCTGCTTGCTACATTTCCATGGTGGGCACTTGCAGCGCCTGGGAGAGGGGGATTGTGGGAAATCGTCTCATCAGAGCAGCATGGGGGACATGGTAGTGAAGAAAGCTCATAGAAAGGGACACGTCACCACGTCAGATATTTGTTTAGCCTTCATTCTGGTCAGGGACACTAAGCAGCAACTTCACCTTGTAAGGACTGCAGCTCCATGTCTGATACGCAGCAGAGGGCTGTGTTTCCTGAGGGCACACCGCCACATCAGAAAAGCAACGTAATTTCAGGGGTCAGTGCAAAGTGAAAAACTCAGGGCTTTAAATCAGAATTAACAGTTTCGTTCCTAATTTTCTCTTTTTACATTCTCTTTTGTGTGTGTGTGTGTGTGTGTGTGTGTGTGTGTGTGTGTGTGTAGGTGTGTGTGTGTAGGTGTGCTCACACAGCACATGTGCAGGTTCGGAAGACAAGGGCGGTGTTGACTCTAGCCTTCTTACCTTCACATACGAAGCACCATTAACTTGCTGAGCCATCTCACCAGCCCCCAAAATTATTAAGAATCTCAAGAGGACAACAACAAAACACAAAGCCAAGCCAGGAGCCTTTCTGAACTTCATTCCTATGACACCGCAAAAAAAACAACAGGCCTGATTCAGGCACAAAACCTCATGTTAACCACCGGTAGCCTGTGTAAGTGAAGGTAGGCCCGCCAAGCGCTGTGGCAGCCACTGGAGTTTGGGATGCGGATGCCCCAAGACGTCCACACAGTGGTGCTGGGTACACAGTCTCAGCCTCCAGATTTTTTTAAACAACAAAATAATTATGAATAAAAGCTATGTCACTTAGAAACAGGAAATAGTGCGGTTCCCCGGCACAAGCCTTGTCGTCATCACAGCACTTTTGTTGTTTTAACGAAATCTCTCTTATAACCCACAGACATGGATTCCATTTTGAAGATTTCCACAGTTTACTTGAGAAAGCAGAGCCTGTAAGATCATAGTTAACACATATATAACACCGGTCCTGGAGATGCTGAGACAGGGGGATGGCTCATTGAAGACCAGCCTAGGCTACACACAGAGTTTCAGGACTGTGAGATCTGGTAAAAAAGAAACACCCTAGCTCAGAGCAGTGGCGCACACCTATAATCCCAGCACTCAGGGAGGCAGAGGCAGGCGGATCTCTGTGAGTGCGAGGCCAGCCTGGTCTACAAAAGAGTCCAGGACAGCCAGGGCTACACAGAGAAACCCTGTCTTGAAAAACAAAGTGAAAACAAAAAACAAAAAGAAACACCTTGAGGTTCAAATTGTCATCTATAAAGCTTCAGACCAATGAGAAACTACTAAATATTTCCATTTCATGAAAAAATACTGTATTTTTTGGACTATAAGAAGCACCTGACCATAAGATGCATCCAGTTTTTAGAACAGTAAAACAAGAAAAACAGTAAAAATAGCAATTGGACCATAAGGCGCATCCTAATTTCCTCCCTACTTTTGGGGGGAAAAGTGCAGCTTATGGTCCAAAAAATACAATGTTAACAAAAGACTTTCCAGAAACAACACTATATCATGAATTAACTTTTTAAATCTTAAAAAAGATAAACTCCCCCCCCCCATATAGTTTTTCTCTGTGTAGCCTTGCCTGTCCTGGACTCACTTTGTAGACCAGGCTGGCCTCGAACTCACAGCGATCCTCCTGCCTCTGCCTCCCGAGCGCTGGGATTAAAGATGTGCGCTACCACCTCCTGGCTAAGATAAACTTTTTTAATGATTTATTTTTCATTTTACTTTATGTGCTAGTTGCCTGCATGGATGTCTGTGGCGGGTATCAGATTCTCCAGACAGCTGTGAGCTGCCATGGAGGTGCTGGGAGTTGAACCTGGGTCCTCTGGAAGAGCACTGAGCCAACTCTATAGCCCTCATTTCTGGTTTTTTGTTGTTGTTGGGTTGTTTTTGTTTGGTTTTTTTCAAGAGAGGGTTTCTCTGTGTAGCCTTGGCTGTCCTGGACTCACTTTGTAGACCAGGCTGGCCTCGAACTCACAGTGATCCACCTGCCTCTGCCTCTGCTGGGATTAAAGGTGTGCGCCACCACGCCCCGGCTATCCCCCCCCCCCTTTTTAAGATTTATTTATTATGTTTACAGTATGATCAGATCACATTATAGATATTTGTGAGCCTCCATGTGGTTGCTGGGAATTGAACTCAGGACCTCTGGAAGATCAGTCAGTGCTCTTAACCACTGAGCCATCTCTCCTATCCCTCTTTTCTTAATCTTTGAGAGCAGTCAGTGTGCAACGAGGTATCCCCAGGGATGGAGATTCACTTGCAGAGTGACAAGGCAGGAAGACACTGCGGATGCTGACACAGTCAAATGCAAATATTGGCCCTGCACTAAGGAGTTTGACAGCTACAAAGGAGAAACATTTACTTTCAGGCCACTAGTATTTTAGATAGGGTGTCACTCAAAATCAAGTACTGCCTGTTACAATCCAAAACTCATTAGAAAGTAAGCTATAGCAAACTCGGGCTGGCAGTGCACAGTGCTGCTCAACAAACGCCCCTGGAAATGCTTCCTTGAGAGTGGAAAGCAGGCACCCTTCTTAGATCTGGCAAAGCGTTCAGGGAAACTGTTGCCGAGAGCTTTTAAGGCCGGTAGAGAAGAGTCGGAATCCGCCTACTTCCAGGCCAAGGCTGAGTCGCCTTACAAGTGTGAGCTGGAGCTTGCCAGACTTCAAGCAAAGACTGGACCCCTTCAGATGTACCGAGAGAGGCCTAATTTGCCAGAGGGTTTATGATAAAAGAAAACCAAGATCTCCATTTCACAGCCTGTTCTCCCCAAACAGAAGAGCTGTTAAGACCACCTCAGCTGGATGACCCTGCTTCACCCAAACCAGCAGGGGTCAGATTTAAGACAGCTTTCTACCACTAGCAACTTGCTTTAGTTGCTTTCAGAACCCAGGCGGGTGTGGTGGCACAGGCCAGTAATCCCAGCCTTCTGGGAGACAGAGGCGGGTGGAGCTCTGTGAGTTCGAGGCCAACCTGGTGGTCCAAGGAGCAGACACTGACAAGACTCAGGGTTTTGCACAACAGGTTCCACAGCAGCAGAATTCTTGTTTGTATCTTTATTCTTCAGATTGTAATTGGAATACATCTCTCCCTTCTTTTTTCTCCCTCCAAACCCTCCCATATGCCTTCTAATTCTTGTTCAAATTCATGGCCTGTTTTTTCGTTGTTATAACAAAATATGAAGTACAACCTGTTGAATTCTTGTAATGCTACTTGCATGAACGTTGTCAGGACTG
Source organism: Acomys minous (assembly GCF_964271855.1). Classification (NCBI taxonomy): domain Eukaryota; kingdom Metazoa; phylum Chordata; class Mammalia; order Rodentia; family Muridae; genus Acomys; species Acomys minous. The sequence goes on from NC_140497.1 coordinate 93,127,454, forward strand.
ATCATTTGGCATTGGACAGTTGGTGCGCTCTTCCCTGGGGAGGGCCACCTCTCATGTTGCCAGCGTTCCTCAGTTTCCTGCCGTTCTTTGAGGCCTCATGGGTTGTCCCTTGTCCAGTTTGGCTTAGTTGCGGGCGTCTGCCTTGTTCAGCACATCTGGTGGTCATTTTAGTGAGACGTTATGGGTGTGGCCTCTGATGTTACTGTAGACATAATCTCACAGCGAACACCCTGACCTCTGACTGTTAGGCCCTGTCTGGTCCTTCTTTCAAAAATGTTCCCTGAGCCTTTCATGTGGGAGTGTTCTGTGGATGTGTTCATGAGGGCTGGCCTCCACGGCTCTGAATTCTGATTGGTTGTGGTTTTCTGTAACAGTCTCCAGTTGTTCGAAAGAGGAGGTTTCTTGGAGAAAAGTGAAGACAACACTTATCTGTGGGTATAAGGGAAAATGTATAGATCGTTGTCAGGGATTATGCTGTCTTAGTAAATTGGCGGCTATGGGCTCTCCTCCAATAACCATGACGTCATCATCCTTCCTCATCACTGGGAAGTCAGCTAAGTTTCCAGGACTAGGCATGGTTTCCCTCTTGTTAAAGGGGTCTTAAGTCCTATTAGGGAGTTGTTGGTTACCACCAAGATATGCGCGCCAGTACTTTACCCATAGGGTTGTTGTGTCGTGCCATATGGTCATTGATGAAGTTCATAGGCATCACAGCTGTTGGTTGTCCCCTCCTTTGGAAGCTGCACAGCATCTTCTGGTACCATGAAAGCTAGTTCTCAGGTGAGTTCCAGCTCAGGGGTCTCTGAGGACTGGGTCTTCAACAATAGTCTTATTTTCTACCTCTGGGGCATAACCGAGGCCAGCAACAGTAGGATGTGTGCTTTGATAGTCTCTTAGCCCAGGCCAACAACTCAAAAGAGGGCTTCTCGTGTATGGTAGCTTTTTATTGGTTGGTTGGTTGATTGGTTGGTGGTCTTGGCTCTTGGAGAAATATTGTGAATAACAGAGCAGCAGTGAACACAACTAAGAACACACCTCTGGACTAGAATGTCAAGCCCTTTGGACACGTGCCAAGGAGTGGCACAGCTGGGACCCATGTAGACTTATCCTTAGCTCCTCGAGAATTCACCACATTAATTTCCATAGTGCCACATCAGCTTGCAATCCAACAAACAGTGAACAAGGGTTCCCTTCCATCCATGCCCCTTTCAGCATCTGTTGCCAGTTCTTTTTTTTTTTTCTTTTTTTCTTTTTTTTTGGTTTTTTGAGACAGGGTCTCTCTGTGTAGCCTTGGCTGTCCTGGACTCAGTCTATAGACCAGGCTGGCCTCAAACTCACAGCAATCCACCTGCCTCAGCCTCCCAAGCACTGGGATTAAAGGTGTGTGCCACCACGCCCGGCTGCCAATTCTTTGATTGATCTTGGCCATTCTGACTGGGGTGAAATGAAATCTCAAGGGGGTTTTGATTTACATTTTCCTAATTGTTAGGGATCATGAACATCTTTTGGGATATTTCTTAGCCATTTCTTCTTCTTCTTCTTCTTCTTCTTCTTCTTCTTCTTCTTCTTCTTCTTCTTCTTCTTCGAATTCTCTATTCAGGTCCCAGGCCCATTTTTCAAAGGGTCACTTGTGGCGTTTGTGTCTTCTGGCTCTTTGTTTTTTGAGTTCTTTGTGTATTCTAGATGTTAAACCTCCTTCAGATGTAGCCTGGGAAATATTCCCTCCCCTTCTGTCCAATTCCCCTTCACCTGGTTGGTCTTTTCTTTAACTGCGCAGAAGCTTTTTGGTTTTATGAAGCCCCACTTTCAGTTGTTTACCTTAATTCTTGGGTAAATGGAGTCCTATTCAGGAAGGTCCTTCCCACACCCACATCCTCCAGGGTAACGCTTATGTTTTCTTCTGAAAGTTTCAGTGTTTCATGTTTCAGGTGTAGAACTTTGATTCTTTTGGAGTTAGTATAAGAATTTATACCGGGCGATGGAGGTACACGCCTTTAATCCTACCACTGGGGAGACAGAGGCAGGTGGATTGCTGTGAGTTCGAGCCCAACCTGGTCTACAATGTCCAGGACAATCAAGGCTACACAGAGAAACACTGTCTCAAAAAACAAACAAAACAAAACAAAAAGATAAAAACAAACAAAAAAAGAATTTATATTTACATAAATAATATATGAAAATCTAATTTATACAAGAATATAGATTCTTATTTATACAAAAATTCCATTCTTAACAAACAAACAAAAAATTCCATTCTTCTTAATATGGACATCCAGTCTTCTCAGAACCATTTGTTGAAGATGCTTTCTTTTTCACCACATGTTTTAAGCATCTTTGTAAAATATTGAGTGGCTAAAGTTGTATTTACTCATGTTTGGGTCTTTGATTTTGTTCCAGTGGCCTACATATCTGTTTTTGTGTCAATACCATATTGTTCCTGTTACTATGGCTCTGTAATACATTTTGGGACATAGCATGGCAATCCCTCCTGCACTCTTCTTCTTGCTCAGGGTTGTCTTCGCCATCCGGGATCTTTGCAACAGAGTTGCTAATGCTTAACTAGATCACGGCTATCTGAAATAAAAGCCACCGTACACAGATTCCTTTGACTTAAGTATTTTATCTTCCTAGCCTGTGGTAAAATGCTGACAGGGAGAATGTAGACATCTCCAGGGAGTCCTCTCAAGGGGACAAGACATACCTCTCCCTGTCTATACCTTCTTCATGGTAACCAGCCTACAAATACAGTGAGCAGAACTGAGTCAGTTCTTCCCCCATGCAAAGTGGACTTTTAGGTAGAGGTTGTAGCAGGAGCCTGGCTCTCTTATTCTACGCAGGGCTATATAAACCAGTACTGAACATCCAGATCTGACCACTTGAAATACAGCTAATCCAAACTGTACAAACACGTATGATAACAGACACAGCAGACTGAAGTTATGTCCAGGTATCCGTTACTATTCTTTTTTCAAATATTTTTATTTAATTTTTTAAATTTATGTGCATTGGTGTGAGGGTGTCAGATGTTGGAGCTACAGACAGTTGTGAGCTGCCACGTGGGTGCTAGGAATTAAACCCAGGACCTTTGAAAGAGCAGGTGGTGCTCTTAACCACTGAGCCATCTCTCCAGCCCCATCCAATACTATTCTTAAGGCAGTGACAAAATGCCTTGCAAACCAACTTAGAGCAGGAGGTTTCTCTTGGCTCACAGTTTACATATATTCGGGGCTGGTGTTGTAAAGCAATGGCAGAATGCTAACCCAGAATGCACAAGGCCCTAGGTTCAAATCTCCTCAGATACACACACACACACACACACACACACACACACTTGTAGAAAACATGTAAATAAATGAATTTGGGTGACATGACTACACCTGTGAGATAGCCAAGATCATTCTCGCTTGAAAAAGTTGATCTAGAGGTAGTAAGTTGAAAATGCATAGACATTTGGGAATGACATAACTAGGTCTAGGATGGTGTCTTAGTCACTGTTCTGTTGCTGTGAAGAGGCACCGTAACCAAGCAACCCTTCTAAAAGAAAGCATCTAATCGGTGGTGTGCTTTACAGTTTTAGAGGGTTAGCTCGTGGTTATCATGGTAGGAAGCAGACAGTGTGATACTGGGGCAGAGGCTGAGAGCCTTATATCCTGATGCACAGACAGCAGTCAGAGAGAGAGACAGAGAGAGAGACAGACAGAGACAGACAGAGACAGAGACAGAAAGAGACAGAGAGACAGAGACAGAGACAGACTGAGCCTGGCATGGGCTTTTGAAACCTCAAGGCCCACCTCAGTGACAGACCTTCTCCAACAAGCACACGTCTCCCAATCCTTCCAAACAGGTTGGGGACTAAGCTTGCAAACACATATGAGAATGATGTCATATCTCTAAAACCTGCAGGAGGAGCGGAGAGTGGAAAAGCGAGAGCCGAGGGAGGGAATGAAGAGCGGAGGCCATCTCAGAAGACAAGTTCACGTCAGCGCCACATCCCTGTGGTAAACGCGAACGGAACTGCAAGAAACTAACCTGGGCTCGATTTGCCTACAAGGAGCTGGGTAGAAGGACAACCTGAGCGCCTGCCTGTGTCTAAGCAAGCACTGGGATCTGAGCACATCATTCACCTTAAATTCCACAGTGTTAAGGCGAGCCTGGGGGTGGGGGGGTGGGAATTTCCTGTCGCTATGGCAACAGGAAACCCTTGACCGTGCTTCCAATTGCCTTCCTCTTTTTTTAAAAAAATATTATTATTATTATTACTTCTTTACATATACATTTATATTATTACACACACATACATTAAACTACCTACAGGAAGAAGAGCCACGAAACGACCAGGAATTATATAAATGTTGCATTCATTTTGTTTTGGCTATTTGGATTTCATAGCCTTGAAGAGAATATCGTTCATGTAGGTCTAGATAGATAGGCGTTTTAAGTTGACAATGACGAGATATGACCGATATTGATTTACATTCTGAATTTTAGACCTTCCCCTTTTTAAACAACTGAGGTCTGGATTCGGGAGATGGAGGAAGTACTGTGGAGCGCTCACTCGGACGGTGGCCTCCGTGAAGTAAGCACAGCGCATTGGCTTTGTACTGTTAATGACCCGGCAGCTACTAGTGGCTCAGTCCAAAGTCAGTTCCAGTCTTTTCTAGGCCACTGAGACCCCCCAGCAGCTTAGACGCCCCAGCTTTCCTCTTCCCTGCAGGGAGGGAACAGCAACCCCAACACCATCTGTGACTTTTTCAGTCTTAGCTTTAACACTCAGACTAAACATTCACTAACAAGTCACTGGGATGTTCCTGCTCTGTCCATCTGCCTGTAACTACCACTCCCAGCATCCCTTGCTGAGTCCCAGGGAGCCACTCAGTTCCCAAGATCCCCTGCCTGCCAACGGAGCTGTCAAGTTAGCTCGGTCCAGTTTTGCACGTGCTGGCAAAAGACAAGGCTCCGGGGCCAGGGAAGAAGGCCTCTGTCACTTGCAGAACAGCAGGCACCGTGTGCTTCCTGCGTGTGTTTCGTGCTCCTGCCATTTGGTCCACACATGTCTGGGGAGTGTGATGTCCAGCAGCTAAAGGGAGCTGTGCACCTGTAGCTGGTCGGGGCACAGCCAACGCCCCACAGTCGCTTAAACTTAGCGCCAGGCCCGACCTGCAAGCCTTTGTCCTGGGAGGAAAGTTATCTTTGTGAAAGGAGCAAGCAAGTCTGCTCTCTGCTCTAGCGACAGACATGTTCCTCTTCCAGGGTTGTTCCCTATACAAACGCCATGAAAAGAGAATCCCAAGGGCCTAGCCAGGCCTGCTCCCCTGAGCTGGGCAGCAGATGGGCTGCACAGAGAACTGTCCGCCAGGACGCAAGCTCAGGCTGGCTCCCTTTTCCCCTCTCTGAAACTCCTTCTTCTGTTTCCTGTTTTGTTCCTTTTCGAGATATAATTTAAGCCACTTACATTATTTTTTTTTTAGTATTTTATTTAATTTTTATTTATGTCCGTTGGTGTGGGGGTTGTCAGATCTTGGAGTTACAAACAGTAGTGAGCTGCCATGTGGGTGCTGGGAATTGAACCCGCGTCCTTTGGAAGAGCAGGCAGTGCTCTTAACCACTGAGCCATCTTTCTAGCCCCACATTATTTTTTTTTCTCTTAATGACAGATTTCTACTTTTAAACCCACTAACATAAAACACTGGCCCAAACTGTCAGGGCCTGCCTGTATCATGTGATCATTAAAGAGTAGAAAACACAAATTTTTATGAATTTTACTTTTCAAAAATACTGGTGTAAACTGGGCAGTGGTGGCGCACACTTTTAATCCCATTACTCAGGCAGAGGCAGAGGTAGGTGGATCTCTGTGAGTTCAAGGCCAGCCTGGTCTACAAAGCCAGTCCCCGGACAGCCAAGGCTACACAGAGAAACCCTGTCTCAAAAAACCAAAAAACAAGGCAAAAACAAACAACCAAACAAAACACCAAAATACTATGTAATCATTATGTCCCTAAATAGTGCTTGCATAGCTAAATAACTCAAAGTGCTCAAATCTCCCCAAGTAAGGAACTCAGTCTGAGAGAACGTTTATGATCCCAGCATCACAAGGGAGAGCTGGAGTTTAAGACCAGCCTGAGTTATGTAATAAGACTTTGGTAAGGAATAAGGGGAAAATAAGGAGAGAAGGGACAGAGGGAGGGAAAGAAGGAGGGAGAAAGGGAGGGAGGGGAGGAAGGAAGGAAGGAAGGAGAGACAAAAGAGTAATAAACTCTTCAAGTTTTGTTTTTGTTTTGGGGGGTTTTTTTGTTTGTTTTTCGAGACAGGGTTTCTCTGTGTAGCCTTGGCCATCCTGGACTCACTTTGTAGAACAGGTTGGCCTCGAACTCACAGCGATCCGCCTGCCTCTGCCTCCCGAGTGCTGGGATTAAAGGCGTGCGCCACCACGCTGGCTCTTGTTTTTGTTTTTTATGGTTTTTCTGAGACAGGGTTTCTCTATGTTGCCCTGGCTGTCCTGGAACTCACTCTCTAGACCAGGCTGGCCTTGAACTCACAGAGACCCGCCTGTCTCTGCCTCTCAGCGCTTGGATTACAGGCGTGCTCCACCACTGCCCGGCCTCTTCCCGTTCTTAAGCATCTCTATCCTGTCAATCTTTTTTCAGATTGATATCCAAAACCTTACCACCCTGCCTTCCATTTCTATAGCCACTAGTTCAGTTGGCCCCATCATGATTTCAGCCCTATGGTAGTGCCATAGTGGCCCGTGTGAGACCTGTCATGGTGTCAGCCCTATGGCAGTGCCACGGTGGCCCGTGTGAGACCTGTCATGGTGTCAGCCCTATGGTAGTGCCACGGTGGCCCTGTGGGAGCTGTCATGGTGTCAGCCCTATGGTGGTGCCACGGTGCCCCGTGTGGGAGCTGTCATGGTGTCAGCCCTATGGTAGTGCCACAGTGCCCCGTGTGGGACCTGTCATGGTGTCAGCCCTATGGTGGTGCCACGGTGGCCCCGTGGGACCTGTCATGGTGTCAGCCCTATGGTGGTGCCACGGTGGCCCTGTGGGAGCTGTCATGGTGTCGGCCCTATGGTGGTGCCACGGTGGCCCTGTGGGACCTGTCATGGTGTCAGCCTTATGGTGGTGCCATGGTGGCCCTGTGGGAGCTATCATGGTATCAGCCCTATGGTAGTGCCCCGGTGCCCCGTGTGGGGGCTGTCATGGTGTCCGCCCTATGGTGGTGCCCCTTTTGCCCGTGTGGGGGCTGTCATGGTGTCAGCCCTATGGTGGTGCCACAGTGCCCCGTGTGGGCTCTTTCCCAGCAGTCCCCTGTAATCCGTCTTCTAGCATCCTGTTATAATTCTCCTTCCTTACCAAACAAATATGATTACACATTTCCCGCTGTCTCTGATTTCCCACTGGCTGCCCTGTAGTTTCCAGCTCTTTGTCTGGGTGCAATCCTCCTCAGGATGTGAGTCTGCTCCAATTTCGTTTCCCTTCCACTTCCCACCACAGCCCTAAACTCAAACCGCAGGGAACCTCTCGCATATCTTTCCACATCTCCATGCCTCTGCACATTTTGTTCTCTTCGCCCTGGAATGCCCTTTCCTTTCTTCTTTGTGTGCCGCGAATTCCCGTCTGTTTCCAGGCAGGGTGCAGCCTCCATGCAGCCATCCCCTTTGTGACGTGTACTTTTATTTCTGTGTATCTGTTTGTTCCATTGCCTCTTTTATTTACTAGACAAGATTGAGTGGGCGTATCAATAATTGGCTTTTCATACTTCCATCCTGAGTGCCCAAACAGAAATGTCTTAAGCACAGCTGAGCAAATACTATTGGGCTTAATGACTTGATTTCCTATACCAAGTCAAGCACCAATGGATGCCTTAGCCTGAAACCAATTTGAACAACTAAATAATGGGGTTTTTTTGTTTGTTTATGTGTTTGTTTGGCTTTTCGAGACAGGGTTTCTCTGTGTAGCCTTGGCTGTCCTGGACTTGCTTTGTACACCAGGCTGGCCTCGAACTCACAGAGATCCACCTGCCTCTGCCTCCCAAGTGCTGGCATTACAGACATACGCCACTGTGCCCTGATAAATAATGGTATTTCATACACCATCAATTTAATCTTTGCATCTTCCATTCCTGGAGTATTTCCATTTTGGTCATTTTAACACTATTCATAATGAGGAGCCGGGAAGATGGCTCTGTGAATAAGGTGTTTGTGTCACAAACACGTGGCCCTGAGTTTGGATCCCTGAAATCAGACACAAGACCACAGAGATAGTTCAGTAGATAAAAGTGCCTGCCACCAAGCCTGATCACCTGGGTGGAAGGATAGAACCTATTCCTGCAGGATGTCTTTTGCTGTAGACACAGGCACATACATGCACACATACATACACACAAGTGGATACACACACACACGCACAGGCAGGCATACACAAATATACACACAAGCATACACACACACAGAGGCAGGCATACACACATATACACACAAGCACACACACATGCATGCACACACATGCAAGCACACACAAAAAGCCCTAAAATAATCAGTTTAAATTTTACCTCATGTTAAGCCAGGAGGTGGTGGCGCACACCTTTAATCCCAGCACTTGGGAGGCAGAGGCAGGTGGATCCCTGTGAGTTCGAGCCCAGCTTGATCTACAAAGCAAGTCCAGGACAATCAAGGCCACACAGAGAAACCCTGTCTCAAAAAAAACAAAAAAAAAACCAAAAAAAGAGTTTTTTAAAACCTCTTGTTGCAAGTATCAGAGATTGAATAAATACCAATAATGAAACTATTAATTAAGCTTGAAGAGCACCTATAAATTATCTTTGCATATTTCATAGTCATAAGAAATAAATATCCAGACTGTTTAACTAGAATGCATCAACATCACCCTTTACTACATCCAGAACTCCTAATACAATAAAGATGCTGTGTTGGGGTGGGGTTGTTTTCTGTGGTGCTGAGTGCTAAGGATGAGCCCTGTGCGTGCTCCAACACTGTGAAACCATGGCAAACTAAATGAATTTAACTTGATGATTCAAAGCGATCACTCCACCTTCAAGCTTGGCTTCTGTATAAAGTGTATATTCTGATGAGTTCAGCCACATCTTTTTATAGTTTGCTGCATTTTAAAGTTGGTCATGTTATCAAGCCAAAATATCTCCTATTAGGCAAGGAACAAGGGCCAAGAAACAACTGGTAATGAAAGGTGAAAAAGAGAACAAGAATATGCATTATTGTTACCCTTGGGTTTTTACTTAAATCTCTTCTATGTTTGTTTTTTCCAGACAGGGTCTCTCTGTGTAGCCTTGGCTGTGCTGGACTCCCTTTGTAGACCAGGCTGGCCTCGAACTCAGAGCTCCACCTATCTCCGTCTCTGAGTGCTGGAATTAAAGGTGTGCACCACCACCACCCAGCTAGTTAAATTTCTTCTTACCTGATAAAAAACATTTTTAAAAAATAAGTATTTGTGAGGTGTAGCATTACCATGTGATGTTCCCATACATACGTACATTGGGTCCTGCAAAATGAAAAGCAAACAAATCTCTCTCTCCTCAAACATTTTTTTTACTTCTTTATGGAGAGAACATTAAAAAAAAAAAATCTCTCTTCTGGACTTTTGGAATATGTGCAACACAGTGTTGTTGTCTACAGTTATAATGCTATGAGGTCCCACACCAGAACACTGAGAGCCTAGTGATAATGTGCTCGGCCTTTCCGCCTCTTCTTCCCCACTCTCCCCAGCCCCTGCTAACGGCTAGTCCACATAAGCATGAGTGACATCACTCTCTCTCTCCCTTTTTTAATACTAACTTTTCTTTTTTGTTGTTGCTTTTTTTTTTTTTTTTTTTTTTTTTTTTTTGAGACAGGATTTCTCCATGTAGCTCTGGCTGTTCTGCTCTGTAGACCAGGCTGTCATCAAACTCAGAAAGCCACCTGCCTTTGCCTCCCAAGGACTGGGATTAAAGGTGTGTGCCACCTGTACCACCACTGCCTGCCTTGTATGTATCTTTTTTTTTTTTCTTTTGGTTTTCGGTCTCTCTGTATAGCCTTGGCTGTCCTGGAATTGCTTTGTAGACCCAGCTGGCCTCGAACTCACAGTGATCCGCCTGCCTCTGCCTCTCCAGTGCTGGGATTAAAGGTGTGTGCCACCAAGCCCCGCTTATATCTATCTTTTTATGACTGGCTTATTCTCCTTTTAATGTAATGATCTCTTATTTTTATCCATCTCATAGATGACCCAAAAATGCATGTTTGCATTAACCGTGGTATTGCATTATCATCCACAGATTGATGGAATTGCAGGAAATCTGAATTATCTTCATTAGCTGCCGTATTAAATATAGGATCCTTCTGCAAGAAGGGGATTTTATTCCGCCTCCTTCCTCCCGCGCTGAGTTACCTTGCATATACCTTTGTTGGATGGTAATTAGTGGGATGCTTTGCCTTCCCCTCACAAGGTGCTAGCAGATACTCCAATAAAAATCAACTTACCATTTACAGGCTGTGGTCATCACGACCCCCAGAAACCTAAAAGAATAAAAAAATGCTCACTTTTACTCTGATGCGGTATTAACCAGGAATAAATGCAGAGTAATTTCTAGACGTCAAACGGCAGAAAACCCTGCATAGCAGTCATGAATCCCATCGCTGGGGTGGAAACAGGCTTCTGTCTGTCAAATGAATACAACACATGAAGCAGGCACTGGAGAAAGGCGTCATCTTTGTTTACAGACAGAGCTGGGAGCTGGGACTCCAAAGAACTAGATGCTGACCGAAGCAAAACCATGTTTACTTCTCCATGGAGTCCTTTCAAGTCTGGGGGGGGGGGAGAAAAAAAAGCAAAGAGTAACTAGGAGACAGATAAGACTCCTTGAGTCTTAAAAAGCTTTAAAGCTTTAAAGGAACGAGGAAAATCAGAACCACGTTCCTGGTATGGCCAGCAAGAAAATCAGGTTGGGCCGTCCTTAAAACGGCATGCCCACCTGAGCTCTGCCGAAAGCTCCCTGGTTTTAGTTTTCTGAGTAGGCTGGGCAGCGAGACCCATAGGATTCGCCCTGGGACAGGGTCATTTTAAATACAGCACTCCCCTCCTCCTCATCATCAGACACAAGAAAGAAGTGACTCATTTCTCCTGACCAAAGAACTAAGCAGCTTAGTTGTGCTGTCATCGCCCTTAACAGTTAATATTTACACTCAAAATTTGGGATAAAAGATAGATGGGTTTCCACAAAAGAAACATGAAGTAGACCATGAAATGAAATGAAATGAAATGAAGTGAAACACCTCCCTCCCTTCCTCCCTCCCTCCCTTCCCCCCTCTTTTTGGCAACAGTAAATGTTTCAAAGATGTCTTACTGCTTGTTTTCCAGTTGGCCTTTTTCTAGACCACAACCAGCACAGGATATAATAATTCTAAAATAACAGCCTTCCAAGTTATGTTATTGTGGCCTGGTTTTACAGCCCAGCCCAATGCAAAGTAAACACCAGGATCGAATTATTCCCATGACGTATGACACGGGCAAGCCTACCGACTGCCACGAAGAGCTAGCATCAGACGGTAAAGCCGAGACAAGAGCATCTCGCCAACCGTGGGCAGCGTCCGAGATGGCACGGATTTGCTAGGAAATGATAATTGTACTCATTCAGAAGCTACTGATCGGTTTGACGTTCCAAAGGTCCAGCTGCACCGACTGAGCACCGGTTGTGTTTCTTGGTAAGACTGACCTGGAAATGGCTGGTTCACTTGGGCAGGTCTTTTCCACTTAGTCAGTGCACATCCAAGGCACTCCATAAGTCACAAGGGGGAGGAGGTGCAATAGGAACCATATTTCTGAAAACAACACTTCTATTTTCATGTACTCCATATTCAGAGAGTTTAAAGAATGGCATTTCCCTTGGTTTCAGTGTCTTGACTTCAGTAGATTGGGATCAACTTTACCCAAGGCAGATCACTGGTGTCCGTGCTAAGTGGTTGCTAAAGCCAAGTGTTTCACCCTTCTCCCTAAACATTGCATTATCTCGCTGATGCATATGGAGGGCAGAAAGTAAGTTGCTTGTGTACTTTGCACTTGCTAGTTAGCCATATGTGCGTGTGTGCTGAAAAATCAGCCCAGGTCCTCACACATGCTAGGGCAACAGTCCACCACACAGCCATACTCCAGTCTAATCGGCTGTAGTTTTGACTTCCAAGCATGCCTTCTTCTCCTTTATGAGCCAAGTTTGAAATTTTAGACCCTGGCCAGGCGTGGTGGCGCACGCCTTTAATCCCACCACTCGGGTAGCAGAGGCAGGTGGATAGCTGTGAGCTGGAGAATAGCCTGGTCTGCAAAGCGAGTCCAGGACAGCCAAGGCTACACAGAGAAACCCTGTCTTAGAAAAACAAAACACCACGCCCGGCCGAGAATGGGTTTCTGATGTGCTGCCCTTAGCTGTGCAGGTTGGCATCCAGACGGGATTTGAACCTGCATCCTTAGGAATGAAAATAAAACTCATAAGGTACAGCGTGCCATTTCACACTGTTTATAGGGATGGTCTGGGGGTGTACAAATGGCCTAGAAGTCCTGTGGTCATATTATTATGAATCAACTTAGGGCAGTGACTCACGCTGGCTTGTTTGGGCCTGTGCTCTTTGTGAACTGCAATAAACCCAGTTACAACCAGTTTCCCTGCTTTTGCCTTGGTGCCTCGCACTGGGTAAGCCTAAAATAAGCCCGCACACCCTGCAGCTGTTAGAATGCCGAGGTAAATGCAGCGCTGAAGCAAGTTGGAGGTTGTGGGGGGCGCTGCTTCATACTTCTCCTCTTTGTAACCTTTTCTGTTGCTGTTGTTGAGCTGCAGCCAGAACCACATGTACCAAGCATGGCCACACCAAAGGGCCACAAGCTCTGCCTCATGATGCTGCCTTTCCTGACCCCTTTTCCTATTTTTTTTTTTTTGGTTGAAATATTTTTAAAAGCTTTATTCTTAAGCTTAACCAGACCCAGTGTTCTTGCTATGTCACCTCGCAGATGTCTAACATCTCTCTTTAAGAAAGCAAATATTATCTTTCCAAAATGATCAGAAGGCACATGGTTTAAAAACCAGTGGGCAGGGTAGAGCACCATGGCATAATGCACACTTAACACACACACAGACACACACACACAGACACACACACATAGACACACACACACACATAGACACACACAGACACACACACACACACACACACACACACACAGACACACACACGGCTCTGAATCCACAACTGAAAACTGTGTCTTCTTCCCTTGTTTAGATAGAAACATGTGTTAGAAGAGAGCTCTGCGAAGGGGTTTACATGGAGCTTGAACTCCTTATGTGCTTTAATTTTCTTTTTATAAGTTTCATTTTATTTCACTTGCAAACAATATGTGTATTATATTGTGGTATATTCTAATTGTATAATATATCTGTGTATAGAATTACAACATATACAATATATTTATATTATTATATTATTTCATTCACACAATATGATATAATACATAATTATGTAACATACATGTTATCTTGCATGTGTTCCTGTGTGAGTGTATTTGCATTTGTGCATACACGTGTGTGTGTGTGTATGTGTGTGTGTGTGTGTGTAGTTGGTCTCACCTTTCTGTGAGTTTTAGGGATTAAATTCCCTAAAGGGGATTAAATTACACGGCAAAACCCCTACCCACTGAGCCATCACACTGGCTCTTAGGTTTTCTTATCTATATATTTAAATTATATCCAATTATGATATCAGCAAGCATTGAAATCCTTCTCTACCCTGCTCCCTTCCTCTGTTCCTTAGAGCTACTTTTTCTTATGATACTATTTTTTTATTGAAAAATAAAATCACTCATATTACATCTCCATTGCTGTCCATCCCGTGTATCCTCCCATTCGTCCCTCCCTCCCTCCCACTTTCACCCCATTTCCCTTCCCTATGACTGTGACTGAAGGGGACCTCCTCCCCTTGAATATGATGCTAGGGTATCAAGTTTCTCCCATCAAGGGGACATGGCCAAATATGGGGCACCAGAGTTCGTGTGAAAGTCAGTCCCCAGTCTCCACTTAACTGTGGAGAATGTCCTGTCCCTTGGCTAGGTCTTAGAGCTACTTTGAATGAATTATATATAATGTAAAGCAAAGTTTACCTTGGAGGAAAAGCTGGTGTCAAGGAAGGTTATAAACATACCATTTTCTTTTTGAAACCTCTCTAGTCAGATCTTTTTTTCATTCCTCACTCCCACTCACTTTCCTTATACAACACCAGTCAATTATTAGATAGAATATCATAAGTACATGACTTCAGGGAGAAATGTCTTGTTTTTAAATTCTGCTAAATTGCTTCATGGTGAACATAAAAACTTTCATATAAAAGTACATTGCGTGCTGTGAGGAACATGACAAGACTTTTTATGTAATTTACTCAACATTTCAGAGTTAGACGAACTGAGACCTGTTGCTATCAAATCTCCATAGGCATGGATTTTAAACATTTTCTTTCTTTTTTAAAAATATAACTTATTAACTTTATTTTATGTGCATTGGTGTCAGATCCCTTGGAACTGGAGTTACAGACAGCTGTGAGCTGCCATGGGGGTGCTGGGAATTGAACCCATGTCTTTTGGAAGAGCAAAAGCTAGCTATCTCTCTAGCCCCAGATTTGGCACATTTTCAAAGCCTCCACTGTGTACTTGAACTTTACACGTTACAAAATAGCTCTTTTGAAGCCGGGCGTGGTGGCGCATGCCTTTAATTCCAGCACTCGGGAGGCAGAGGCCAGCCTGGTCTACAAAGTGAGTCCAGGACAGCAAAGGCTACACAGAGAAACCCTGTCTTGAAAAACCAAAAAACCAAACCAAACCAAAATAGCGCTTTCCTCTTGCTTTTTCTCCAGTGTTTGCAAAAAGCAGGATCCATCTTCTTTCAATGTTTATCCTTTATGTAATGGAGCTCTTGTTCAAAGATTGGGATCAAATCGGTCGCATTCATTTGTTACATACTCCCAAATATTTATTTTAGGGAGTAGTTGATAAACCTGCCGGTTCTATCTGGAATCTTAAACCTAGGCCAGCTTTACCATTTGGGGCTAAGCACCATTCATCATCACCCTTATCTCTCTAACAGCTAATCTGAAGGGCTTAAGCAGTAATATGTTTGCATTCCCTGCCTTTAACTGATACAACAAGCTATAAACAGTGTTGCAAAGCAGGAGGGAACTGGAATGGTACTGCCTTGGAGGCAGAAAGCTTGGAAATTAAGTCTCAGGTCAAAATACCGAAACTTAAACATCTTCTTCATGCTCCACTCCTTCCCTGTGGAGTCCCGGGCCCATCACGGACAGACAGGCAGTGTGCTGTGGAAAGAATGTAGCCTTCTGGCTGCTTCTCAGATGGACGCCAAAAATACAGCAAGGCACCTGAAGCTGTACTCACTTGAAGTGCGAGACCTGTTGGCTTTCCTGACCGCCTGGGTGGGTTGCCGTGTGTCATGAGTCTCTATGATGTAATGTGGATGGTGTGAGGCCTCTTGGCAGCTGTGGCAGCATTTCTAAAGCTCATCCCGGCTAGCCTTAGCAGCTCAGGCTCTGGCTTGCCCCAGGCGGATTTGAACTCTTTCAAAAGCTCTTTCATTTTTACACACACACACACACACACACACACACACACACACACACACACACCCGCTGAGAGCGATTCACCAAAACCTCCTCCCTCTATTCACTATCAATTCTTAACATTTGTTCTCATTGTTGATTTACAGTGGATGAATGGCTGCCTTGGTGCTACCGGGATCTGCTCTATTCATGGAAAACTAGCTGTGCCGGCTGCCTAGACAGAAGGGAGGATGGAAAAAAGAAAAGGCCAGCACACTGGCTAACAACAGTCTGTGCGAGGCACACAATCAGGCCGTAAGGGAAGTACACAGTGAAGGAAGAAATGCTCTCCTCACACAATACTTCTTCACGCCAAGCAACGTGGTCTCTACCGGCGAGATAAAGGGCTTAGCTGCTGTCCTCGGGGAAACTGACCTTCTACTTGGAAGAAATTACAACTGCCTCTTCCTTTGCAAAGTCTGCCAGATCTTTCATTTTCTTTTCCCCTTGTTGGTTTGGGCATTCACCGCCTCATATTCGGATTACTGTAACCTTTGCCCATGAGGTCTCGGACTGTGAGAAACGCCGTCCCCGGATGTGAGTCCTTCTGGACTCACTCTTCCACCTTCCATTGCACAACCATCTTTTCCAAAAGTTCAGCAATTAACAGCCTTGCAACAAGGTTTTAATTATCAATTAAAACCTCGGCTTCAAAGTTTCTAAAATCAGATGTCCACCTACTCATCAATTCACCTGCTTCAACAGCCGCACGGGCGCTGTGCGCTGGGCTTTACAGCACGCAGGGGCGCTGTGCGCTGGGCTTTACAGCATGCGCTTCACTTAGTCACCCCGGGATGGCACGGCTCCCAGTATTAGAGTCCCCCTGTTGAAATCCTACCCGTGAGCCGGGCGGGTGTGGTGGCGCAAGTCTTTAATCCTAGGACTGGGGAGGCTGAGGCAGGCGGATGGCTGTGAGTTTGAGGCCAGCCTGCTTTACAAAGTGAGCCTAGGACAGCCAAGGCTACACAGAGAAGTCCTGTCTTGAGAAAAAAAAAAAAAGAAAGAAAGAAAAAAAGAAAAAGAAAGAAAGCAATCCTACCCGTGGAAGAACAAGTTCAATCCTCACTTCTTCCATGATGCCTACCCAGAATCCTTTTGGCTGGAACCGTTTCCTCTAGATGCTTTCGGCCCCTTCAGGTGTTACTCATACGATGCAGGATAGTGCCTTGCATTGGGTGGCTCATTCCTTTCCCATCCGCCCCTTAGCCCTTGGCATTTATCTTATAGACACTGGGAGCCCATTTGAAGTCTTCAAGGTGTGGACAGAGTGACAGACACAAGCGAGCACACTTCAGAGTAACCGTGGGTGGCGCTAGGCATCATGGAAAAACATCCTAAACTGAGAGAGAGCTCGTATCTCATGTTGAAAAGAAGATATTAATCCTTTCATACTAATATCTAGATTTAGAGTTTCCTTAAAGAAAACTTCCAACTTCTCACACTAACCTTAATTCATTTATAAAATCAGGCAATGCCAAAAATCTGTCAAGGTCAATGGGTGAAACATTGTGAAGATTTTAGGGAGGAAACAAAAATCCGAATGTATGAAAAAGAACATTCTTAATAATCTTTATGCCTTTATGTATCCATTTTTAAAAGTTTTTTGAGCCAGCAAACTTGGTTCAGTGGTTGAAGGCACCTGTCCCAAATCTCCCAATCTGGAGTCTACCTGCAACACCTCCAGCGTAGGAAGAGAGAAGCAACTCCTAGGTACTATCCTGTGATCTCCACAAGTGTATGTGGCATGTGCACACACACACACACACACACACACACACACACACACACGAATAAATAAAACATGGAATACAATTTTTAAGTAAAAGTCTTATTTTGTAGCTAGACTTTTGTCTCTACGTTCATGACAGCTGGGCTGACATGAGGACTAGTAACGTCTCTGACTCGTGACACCGGTGACCCCACATAGCGCTGAGGCGAGCAGTCTCCTGTCCACCGGACAGTGTTGCATGTACACTGTTTTCAGAAAGAAGTACAGGAGGAGAAGACGGAAGGATGGCTGCTGTTGGCACCACGAAGCATCCTCTGCCACAGCTGAACTGGAGGCTTTTTGTGCCTGCTCTGCTGGCTTTTCCGCCTTAAGATACGGCACAAGGACATAAGGAAAGCGACTCCCGGCCCAGAGGGTAAGAGGCAGCCTTGTGACGCACTTGCCCTGCCTGTGAATAAAGTGATGTGAGACACCACCAAATGATCCCCGTTTTCTCCTCCCCACCCCAGCTCTGCAATGCAGAGATCTATGTCTGATCCCATGACCGACTTGCAGCCATGCAGAGTTCCCTCTTTCTTTTCCACCATCGTTATTTGTAGCCAGACAATTAACACACCAGATCTAAGCAAATATCATTTAGGTTGTTTTCAGACTTCAAAATTCTGAAAAGGGTGGATTTGGGCAGGGCACTACAGTCTTGGAGGAGAACTTGTCACGTGTATGATGTCAGATGACTGTGGAGAGAGCACAACAGAGCATTGGCCTAAGCTTGGGGAACAAGTCTGCATTGACTCATGTCCTGGCTGACAGGGGAAGGGTCAAGGGCCTCCCACACCGGAAAGTGTCATCTCAGCCTTGGCATCCTGAAATCTTATCGGGAAGATCAGGAGGAAAACTAGACCTAGAATGCGCTTCTGCAAGACCCTTGCTCACTCCGTTCCTGTTGAGTGCAGCTGGCCCCCATGTTGGGGCCTCTGCGTTCACTCTGAACATACGGATGTGGGGACAGGAGGCAAGATGCACGACATGTCAGTGACGCAGACTTCTGTAGTAAATCCATTTTTAATAGCTCAGAGCAGTACATTTAGTGAGTCTTTCAGAGCATACGTGCCACATTTCTTCTCACTTTGGCCGAAATTAGTCCCTATTAGATGAACTAGAAGCTTTCAATCCTGACACCTCTACTGTTTTGTCACTTATTTTTAAAACAGTCTCAATACACAAGTCTGGCCCCAACCTTACAATGCTCCTGCCTCAGCCTTGGGGAATGCTGGAATCACAGGCCTGTGTCACCACATTTATCTGTATTGATTTTAGAAGTATAGACATTATATAAATTTTAAATGTTTAATATGTTAAATAAAATATTTCCTAATGACGGTGGACTTTGAAGATGTTCTCAAGCAGATTTTTCCCTAAGAGCTAGGCACTTCAAGCCAGGAGCAATGGTGTGGGCCTGGAATTCCAGCACTTTGGGAAGCAGAGGTAGGTGGATCACCGAGTTTGAGGCCAGCCTGGCCTACAAAGCGAGTCCAGGCCAACCAAGGCTACAGAGAGAAACCTAGTCTCAAGACCCTCACCCCTAAAAAAAAAAAAAAAAAAAGAGCTAAGCACTTCAATTCACCCAATATATAATTTTTTTTTAATAGCTATGGTTTAAAAAGGTGTGGAGGCGGGGCTGGAGAGATTGTTCAGAGGTTAAAAGCACTTCTGCTCTTCCAGAGTCCTGAGTTCAATTCCCAGCAACCACATGGTGGCTCACACCCATCTATACTGAGATGTGGTGCCCTCTTCTGGTGTGCAGGTGTACATACAGGTGAAACACTGTATGCATAATAAAATAAATAAAAATTTTAAAACATCTTTTTAAAAAAATTACAGATATTAAAATTTGTTTTACATATATGGTCTTGTTTGGTTGGTTTTTTTTTTTTGCCTGTTAATGTGGTGAATTACATTGAATTTTTTTTTCAAGTGACTAACTTTACATTCTTAGAACAGATTTCACTTGGCTGTGATATAAATAAGTCACTGAAACACAGAAAGGTGGGCACATCATAAGAAATTAGAAAGAAATCTGTATAATGAAACATAAACAGGAAGAAGGGTACATGTAAAGTGGGTGGAACAGGCAGAGAAAAGCATTGACGAGCATCACTGTTTCCTTCAGAGATGAGACAGTTATCACATGTTTGAAAACAGAGGGCCACATGCTTTCATATGATCAATCAAACAGCCAGCAAGAGTTGTACATTTAAGATACAAGCTATATCACTCCTGAATATATAATGAAGAGAAAGTCAGTGTGCAGAATATGTCCACACAGCTGGACACAGAGGTGCACACTTTTAATCTCAGCACTTGAGAGGCAGAGGCAGGCAGATCGCTGAGTTCGAAGCCAGCCTGGTCAACAGAGTAAGGCTACACAGAGAAACCTGGTCTCAAAAAAAACCAAAAACCAAAACCCTCCACAGCTATGTTTATCACGGTGCAGCTCACAAAGCTAAGCCATGGGATCATATAGGTGTGCATCTGCTGATGAGCCGACACAGAAAACATGGCATGCACACAATTGAAGTTCATTCAGACACAAAGGACAACAAAACTGTGTCATTTGTGGGAGAATGGATGGAACTGGAGACTGTCATGGTAAGCAAAATAAGAAAAAACATGACAGGCAGAGGCAGACGACTCTCTTGTGAGTTTGAGGCCAGCTTGATCCACATAAGGAGTCCCAAGCAAGCCAGGGCTGCTCAGTGAGACACTGTCTTAAAAAACTATAGTCTCGCTTTCTGGTGGTTGACAGGGCTGAGGAAGCCTCGCTGAAGGCTCCCATTGCCCTGCCATCATGTCTAAGTCAGAGTCTCCCACGGAGCCGGAACAGCAGCGGGACCTCTGCATCAGGGTGCTGAGCTTCGAAACAACCCACGAGAGCCTGTGGAGCCATTTTGAACAATGGGTAAACAGTCACTGTGTGATAATGAGGGATCCAAACACCAAGAGATCCGGGGGCTTCGGGTTTGTCACATACGCCACTGTGGAGGAAGTGGATGCCACTGTGAGTGCAAGGCCACGTAAGGTGGATGGAAGAGCTGTGGAACCCAAGACAGCTGTGTCAGGAGAAGATTCTCAGAGACCCGGTGCCCCCTTAACTGTGAAGAAGATCTCTGTCGGTGGTGTTAAAGAAGACGCCGAAGAGCATCACCTACCAGACTATTTTGAGCAGTGTGGGAAATCGAAGTGATTGAAATCATGACTGACACCGGCAGAGGGAAAAAAGAGGGGCTTTGCTCTTGTCACCTTTGATGACCATGACTCTGTAAATGGCCACAAATGTGAAGTAAGAAAAGGCCTGTCAAAGAAAGACATGGCGCCGGGGCAGCACTCGAGAGGCAGAGGCAGGTGGATCACTGTGAGTTCAAAGCCAGCCTGGTCTACAAAGGAAATCCAGGACAGCCAAGGCTACACAGAGAAATTCTGTCTCAACCGCCCCCTCCTCCCCCCCCAAAAAAAAAGAAACGAAAAAGAAAGCATGGCTAGTGCCTTGTCCAGCCAGAGAGGTCGGGTCGGAGTGGCTCCGGAAACTTTAGTGGTGGTCGCAGAGGCGGTTTTGGTGACAATGACAATTCTGGTCAAGGAGGAAACTTCAGTGGTTGTGGTGGCTTTGGTGGCAGCCAGGGTGGTGATGGTGGATGTGGTGGCCGTGGGATGGCTATAATGGATTTGTTAGTGGTAGAAATTATTTTGGGCTGGAGAGATGGCTCAGTGGTTAAGAGCACTGACTGCTCTTCCAGAGGTCCTGAGTTCAGTTCCCAGCAACCACATGGTGCCTCACAACCATCTATAATGGGATCTGGTGCCCTCTTGTGGTGTGCAGGAGTACATGCAGGCAGAACACACTGTATATGTAACAAATAGATCTTTTTAAAAAAATGAAATGATTTTGGAGGTGGTGGAAGCTACAATGACTTTGGCAATTACAACAACCCGACTTCAAATTTTGGGCCAATGAAGGGAGGACACTTTGGAGGCAGGAGCTCTGGCCCTTGTGGGGGTGGAGGCCAGGACTCTGCTAAAGCACGGAACCAAGGTGGCTGTGGAGGGTCCCGCAGCAGCAGTAGCTGTGGCAGTGGCAGGAGGTTCTAACTACGTTACAGCCAGGAAAGAAAGCTTAGCAGGAGAGGAGACCCAGAGAAGTGACAGGGAAGCTACAGGTTACAACAGATTTGTGAGCTCAGCCAGGCCCAGCGGTGACAGGCCCTAGCGGTTACAAAGAAGACATGATTTTAGACAATACTCATGTGTATGGGCAAAAAGAATTCCAGGACTGTATTTGTGACTAACTGTATAACAGGTTATTTCAGTTTCTGTTCTGTGGAAAGTGGAAAGCATTCCAACAAAGGGTTTTACTGTAGACCTTTTCCACTCATGCTGTTGATTGCTAAATATCTGATCATGACGCTGAATAACTGTGTCTTTAAAAAAAACTATAATCTCATATTTACTCTCATACTATAAAAACTATAAAATCAAGAAGGGAGAGAGGGAGAGAGAGAGAGAGGGAGAGAGAGGGAGAGAGAGAGAGAGAGGGAGAGAGAGAGAGGGAGAGAGAGAGAGAGAGAGGGAGGGAGAGAGAGAGAGAGAGAGAGAGGAAGAGAGAGGAGAGAGAGAGAGAGAGAGAGAGAGAGAGAGAGAGAGAGAGAGAGAGAGAGAGAGAGAGAGAGAGAGAGAGAGAGAGAGAGAGAGTGTGTGTGTCCTAGAGCATAGGCCTGTAATTAAAGCTATTCTGAGGTGGAAGTAGGAAGAGTCAAAGTTCAAGGCCTGCGCAGTAACCCAGCAAGATCCCAGCTCAAAATAAAAAATGAGTCGTGCGCTTGAGATAAACTCAAGGGTAAAGTTTTTTACCTCATGGGGGTGAATCTCTATACGCAACTCCCAGGACATGAGAAAGGAGATCAGGGGAAAAGAGAAGAGAGGAGGGCAAAGGGAGAGAGGACACAATGCAAGCCAGACATTAGATGCAAGGGAATGTCACCATGAACAGTTCTCAGTGACAACGAAGACAGTATACTTCAGATAATGCAATAATTACAATTTTTAAAAATGAACAAAAATGATGGATGACAGAACAGATTTAAGTCTTAACAACTCTCACAACTATGTCCTTCTGCCCTTCAATGTCATTTAAGGATGTGAGAAACAGGAAAGAAAATACCAGAAAAAAAAGAGCTGAAAAGTTCAGAGTGCTCACCTCAGTGGGCAGACAGCCTGGCCCAGGCAAGGAAATCCCTGGCCCTGAACTGTTGCTACTTTTATAGGTGTTTATTGCTGTTCTCAGTTATTCTCTTAAAAGACCCCAAGAACTATTTATATTGTATAATATTCTCAGAATTATAACACTATTTTGAAATATAGACTTAATTGTGAACACTCAGGTCACAAACCATTTTGGGCTTTTGTCATCTCCCATGCTTAGGAGTGTTTATTAAACTACAGCTTATCGGATCTACACCTCCATAAATACTTGTGATAAACGCAGAAAAGGAAAAATGTTCACAGAGAAGAGCACACACAAAAAGGGCATTCTCCTCCTGATTGACATCTCACACATCAAGTTCCAACTTGCAGCATAATGAAGCATTTCAGACAGAGAGTCCTGAAGATCGGCAAGCTGTGGAGAACTGCTCAAACTCTGAGGTAATGACAGGTCCCGGAGCTATCATTATACGGCTGGAAATCCTCACGCTGCAGGGACACAGACATTGTTTCTAAAAAAAAAAGACAAGTTAAACCTTTATTCTTAATAACCACTTTTAAACACCTTTAAAGGTCTATAGAGAAGAATACAAATCTGAGACTCGTATCTAAACCAGTAATTTCCACCTGTCACGATACGCCCTTAATGTAAGAGGAACTTCTCATCAGACCGGGGAGCATCACAAGTTCAAGGCTGACCTCCACAGTCCACCAGATAGTAAATGCTTAAAGTTTAAAATTACAACATCATGGGCCGGAGAGATGGCTCAGCGGTTAAGAGCACTGGGTGCTCTTCCTGAGGTCCTGAGTTCAATTCCCAGCAACCACATAGTGGCTCACAACCATCTCTAATGGAATCCAGTGCCCTCTTCTGGTGTGCATGAAAACAGAGTACTCATATACATAAAATAAATAAATATTTTTTTTAAAAAATTACAACATCAACTTAACAACCATCTAGATTTTAAGTTTTCATATTAGAAATATATCGCTGGGCTGACGAGATGGATGGCACAGTTAGTAGCGCGCTTACCTGAGCTTGGGCCCCAAGGCCGTGCAAAGAAAAGCTGGCTGTGACCAGATGGGCTGGAGAGGCTGTACAGTACCTCTGAGGCTCACTGAGGCCACACATCGCTGATCCTACCATTCCGGATCTAGATACATGAAGGTCAGGAGTCTGAAGCCAACCATAGCAAAACACTGCTTCAACAAACACAAAACAAAACAAAACCAAATCCCAAACCGACTTCATCATTCACTCACAAACCTTTAAAAATCCCTCATAATGTTTATTCATTTATAAGAGAATGAGAGATACACACACACACACACACACACACACACACACACGCACGCACGCACGCACACACGCACGCACGCACGCACGACACACTGGGAAGTCCATTGAGCACCTGAGGAGCGTCATCTCTCTCCTCCCACCACGTGGGCTCTTAGGATTAAATCCAAGGCACCAGGCTTAGCAGCAGATGCCTTTAACCACTGAGCCATCTCACTAGCCCATTATTAATTAATGTTGCAGCAGGAACTATGGGGCTTGAGCTTATGTGGATAATTAAACCTGTCCTCACCCCCTCAACGTGGACCGCAGAGCTGGACTTGATCCTTCTGTGTGTTGTCCAAAATGAGCCTTTGGTAGAACAGAGGAGAGGAGAGAGAGAGAACGGTCCAGCACTTGACAGCCACATGCCACGCTGACCTAGGGATGTCCCTTTTACTCCGTCTCTATGGATTCCACTTATTTCCTGAGGCACCAAGAGAAGACTCAGCAGATGAAGAGACACTGTACCTTTCCCATTATTATTTCAAAAGGCTTGTGAGCATTTCTTTGTTTAGAAAGGAAAAAACAAAACAAAACAAAACAAAAAAACAAAACAAAACCTAAAACACACTGTAGAAAGAAATGGAAAGACCAGATCTACAAAGCAAGACAGGAAAAAAAAAATCCACATATGTGAAATCAATTGAAGAAATTCAATATCCACTGAAAATTATTATAACCAAAGTAAGATGATGAAGAATGCCACTTCAACCTTCTAGAGCTTGGAAAATAATATGCTTTTGGAAATATGATTAAAACTGGCTGGCAAGATTCCTCAGTCAGTAAGGGCACTTGTCACACAAGCCTTGTGACCTGAATTCAATCCTCAGAACTGAAATAAAGGTGAAAAGGGAGGACCAACTCTGAAAATTTGACCTCTCTGTGCACATGCACACATACACGCTAATAATAATTAATAAAACCCTCTGATAAATATATGGAAAGCAGTCAAGGGTCAGCTCTCAAGTTTAGGACATTAAAGACTGTTTCATGAAAGCCAGGTTGTTCACAAGCTTAAAAATAGAAACCAAAGGAAAGTGATTAAGTACTTTGTCACAACTAACTTGCTGGTGTGTCAGCCACAGCACACTTCCCCAGGGACGCTTGGCGAGCAAACCTGCTGTGTTCGTTCTTGTTCAGTTTTGCACAGCCACATTGTTCCTCAGTTGTCTGTCAGCGGCAAATGTGTGTGTGTGCACTTTCTGGTGAGGGTTTGATGTAAGAATTCTAAGCCTTCACGTAATCCCCACCAGGTGTCTCTGAACCCACTGCAAGTTTTTTAATGTTGTTAATTGGACATAGTCCCTACAGTGCTAGCTGGCAATGTTTCTGGACATTTCTGAATGGATGTCAATCATTTATATGTATCATCGGGCACTTGAGGTGTGAGTTATATGGCTTGGACGACTGTTGTGTAGATAGGAATTCTTATTTATTTATTCACGGCAGTGTTGGTGTTCAAAGCCTTGGCTTTATTTATGATACAGAAGAAGTGAGTTCTCTCTCTCTCTCTCTCTCTCTCTCTCTCTCTCTCTCTCTCTCTCTCTCTCTCTCACACACACACACACACACACACACACACACACACACACACACACACACACACAAATTCAGGAATTTATTGGCCATTAAAACCTAACTTATTGAGCTAGGCACAGTAGCTCAGCACTTGGGAGGCTGAGGCAGGAGGATCGCTGCAAGTTCAAGACCAGCCTCTGCTATATAGTAAGTTCCAGGCTAACCTGGTCTATAAGTGAGTTCCAGGCTGGCTTGGAACTTTAAGTAAGTAAGTAAGTAAGTAAATAAATAAATAAATAATTAGTTAATTACATAAATAAATGAATCCACTTACATATCAAGTGTGTTAGGAATTTTCTGGAACTTCAAAGTAACTGCCATGAAAAGCACATGAGCACAAAAGTACGGGGCCAGAGTCCTGGAGACAGAACTGTTTTAGTGGGGACAGAGGTGGGGGTACACGGAAGAGAAGCATCTAGAAGGGGGCATTCATCAGATGTAAGCATTATGAAAAAGTCCATATGGAAAGCTACTATTTTATAAGCTCATTTTAAAACATAAGTAAATTTTTTTTAAAAAAAAAGTGAGTTTGACTGTAATGGATAATACTGCTTCCAGAAGTCAGCGATTATGAATCGTAAATCCTTGTGCTGGGGCGGGCTGCCTCCCAATAAGTCTCTGGCCAGGGAGGCCTGGAAAGCCACCAGAATAGGACAGGCTGGTGCCATCGTTCTAGGCTGTTCACTAGAACTGTTCCACGGGACCCTATTGCTGAGGACGTCACACGCTCCGGGGGCAGGACACAGGGAAGTGGAGCAGGAACTGAGTTCCCTCTGCTATGGCTAGCCTTTGTGGTGCCAGGAAGCGTTCTGCAGGCATCTGGAGGAGGAAAGCCATCAGCAGTCTCATTCAGACGCCGACCTTGTGTGCTGTCGGACCAGCCTGCCGGGCAACATGCATGGCGCCATAGTGGCATTCTATTATGAGGGTAACCAACTGCTTTCTGACAGGATGTGAGCTCTCCTCTACCAGAGAGAATTCATTTCAGGTACTATAATCTAGTCAAAAGCTGATAGACAGGGATGTCACGGGCCCCAGGAGACGTGGGGAACCTACTGTTATTTTGCTAGGTGAGCAAATTTTTTTTCCTTTATTAATTTATTCTTGTTACATCTCAATGGTTATCCTATCCCTTGTATCCTCCCATTCTTCCCTCCCTCCCATTTTCCCCTTATTCCCCTCCCCTATGACTGTTCCTGAGGGGGATTACCTCCCCCTGTATATGCTCATAGGGTATCAAGTCTCTTCTTGGTAACCTGCTGTCCTTCCTTTGAGTGCCACCAGGTCTCCCCCTCCAGGGGACATGGTCAAAGGTGAGGCACCAGAGTATGTGAGAAAGTCATATCCCACTCTCCACTCTACTGTGGAGAATGTTCTGTCCATTGGCTAGATCTGGGTATGGGTTTAAAGTTTACTGCCTGTATTGTCCTTGGCTGGTGCCTTAGTTTGAGCGGGAGCCCTGGGCCCCAAATCTGCCTATCATAATGTTCTACTTGTAGGTTTCTAGGACCCTCTGGATCCTTCTACTTTGCCATTCTCCCATGGGTGAGCAAATTTTTAAACTGCCTTCTAAATAACTTTTGTTTATGCTCATAGATTACTTTAGCATTGCACTCAGCCTTGGGAAGAGAAGCTTTCTTCCCCACAAGGTGCTGAGAACACATGAACAGTCACATATATGACCCCCTCCAAGGCGAACGTAAGAACCAGAGGACATGAAGAGATGCTATGGAACACCAAGTCAACGGTCCATCATGAATGAGGGAAGGAAGGGCTCGTGAAGCCCCGCCTCTCCTGAGGAGCTGTAGGCAGGTGATGGGTACTGGAAGGCAGTCATGTTCTCTAACAGTAGCCACTGCCAAGGTGCCCAGATTTCTTTTGTTTGGTTGTTTGGTTAGTTTTTTGAGACAGGGTCCCTCTGTGTAGCCTTGACTGTCGTAGACTCCCTTTGTAGACCAGGCTGGCCTCGAACTCACAGTGATCTGCCTGCCTCTGCCTCCCAAGTGCTGGGGTTAAAGGTGTGCACCACCAGAGGCACCCATATTTCAGGAAGTTACTTAATTGTCAAAGAATAAATCTTTTAAAAGTAAATTTCTGGGCCGGGTGTGGTGGAGCACGCCTTTAATCCCAGCACTCGGGAGGCAGAGGCAGGCGGGTCACTGTGAGTTCGAGGCCAGCCTGGTCTACAAAGTGAGTCCAGGACAGCCAGCCAAGGCTACACAGAGAAACCCTGTCTCAAAACAAACAAACAAACAAACAAAAGTAAATTTTTAGCCAGGCGTGGTGGCACAACAAGCCTTTAACCCCAGCACTCTTAACCACTGAGCCATCTCTCCGGCCCTTTTCTTTTTCTCTTTTAATTTATCTATTTACTTTACATCCCAACCTCAGTTTCCCCTTCCTCCTTTCTTCCCAGTCCTTCCCTCGATTCCATCCACTCTTCCTCCTTTTCTCATCAGAAAAGGGAAGGCCTACCATAGATATTAACCAGCCTTGGTATATCAACTTGGAGTAACACTAGGCTTATCTTCTCCTATTGTGGCTAGACCAGGCTGTGCATTAGGGGAATAGGGACCAGAGGCAGGCACCAGAGTCAGAGACAGCCCCCGCCCCAGCAGTTAGGAGTCCCACATGAAGACAGAGCTACACAGTTGTTACATATGTGCAGAGGTCACTCCCATGATGCTCTCCGGTTGGCGGCTCAGTCTCTGCGGGCCCCTAAGGGCCCAGGTCAGTTGATTCTGTAAGTTTTCTTGAGGTGTTCTTGACCCTTTGGCTCCTACAATCCCTCCTCCTTACCCCCCAGTCCCCCTCTTTTGCAGGGTTCCTGAAGCTCCACCTAATGTTTGGCTAGCACCACCTATTGTGTGGCCTTGGCTGTCCTGGACTCCTTTTGTAGACCAGGCTGGCCTCGAACTCACAGGGATTCACACCATAGTATTCTTATCCTGTGTCTATAATTCAAAATTGTATCTCTTCGTGGTCCCTCAAAGGTCCATGCTCTTTATACATTTAAAATAATGTTCTCATTAATTGTGATGCAATTCCTCTCCCTAGCGGTCCAGCCCTGACTGTGAGCCGCATGATCGTTTCTGTTTGCTGAGGCCTTTTCCACGGACATTTTATTTGGCTTGTTGAATCCTTTATTTCTAGTATCATTTCAATTTGGACTTCCTTTCTTTTCTTTTCTTTCTTCCTTGTTTCTCCGTGTAGCCCTGGCTGTCCCAGAACTCACACTGTACATCAAGTCAGCCTCAAATTCAGAGATCCTCCTGCCTCTGCCTCCCAAGTGCTGGGATTAAAGATGTGAGCAATTACCACCCAGCAACTTGGTGGCTTTTTTTTTTCCCCAATTCTCTTTATTGAATGCTATTTTCATGTCTTGGATTGACTTCCACAGCTGTGTATAAACCCAGCTTAGCATTACTGTACAGTTTTACATGCGCTAAGCAATATAAGCAAAAAATTTCCTAGGACAAAAAGGAAGCTCTATAAAGTGAACTCTTCTTAAACCGTTAATTTAACCAATGCGCCCCCTTCTCTCTAAAAGCCCCCAGACTAACACTGCAGCACTGCGTGCTGGCAAATGGCCTGTCTTGTAGCACAGTGCACAGTCATGCTCCGTCCGGCTCAGTCGTCCCTGCCAAGGCCCCTTCACTTATTTCCTTAGTAATGTTTGCATGCCCACCATAAGCACCTTCCTGGCAGCTAGGGATACAACAATCAACAAAAAGACAAAATTCCTGTCTTTATGAAGCTTCCACAAAAATCAGAAAGTTTCCTAATTTTTATAAGAGTCTCAAATTACATTTTATCCCCATTTGTGTGTGTGTGTGTGTGTGTGTGTGTGTGTGTGTGTGTGTGTGTGTGTAGGTTACAGGACAATTTTCCGGAGTCATTTCTTTCAGTGAATGGATTGTGTCTTGTCGGTCTTGGTGGCAAATATCTCATCTGCCAGGGCATCTTCCTGGCCATAATTTCCCATATTCTGTTTTTCTTTTAAGATTTATGTTTTAATTTTATTTTATATGTTTGAGTGGCTTTGTCTGCACGTATGTAAGTATACTGCATGTGTGCCTGTGGAGGCCAGAAGAGGATTCTAGATTTATTTCCCTGGAACTGGAGTTACAGAAGGTTGTGCCATGTGAGTACTGGGAACCAAACCTGTGTCCTCTTCAAGAGCAGCAAGCGAAGCCAGGCGCGGTGGCGCCCACCTGCTCCCACCAGCACTCAGGGAGGCAGAGGCAGGCGGATCTCTGTGAGTTCGAGGCCAGCTTGGTCTACTAGACGAGTCCAGGACGGCCAGGGCTACACAGAGAGACCCTGTCTTGAAAAACCAAAACCAAACAAACCAATAAGTAAATAAATAAAAGTAAGCAAGCAGCAGGTGTTTTTGAGCCATCTCTCCTGTCCCCATAGTCTTTTCTAATATAATATTTTAAATATATTCTTTGGTAATTTCATATATTCACACAATATATTTTGGTTCTACTGACGCTGCCTCCCAACTTCTCCTAATTTTATCCTCCCTCCCTCCCTCTCTCTCTCTCTCTCTCTCTCTCTCTCTCTCTCTCTTTTTAATAACCCACTGAGTTCAGTTAGTGGTGCGCATATGCACATAGGGGTGGGGCCAACGACTGGGATTACAGTCCAAAAGAAAACTAACAGACTTTCCCACTCCACCTCAATCCACGATGGAATGTCGCCTGGTGGCTTCATCTTTGCAGGTAACCACAGCCGTCATGAGCGTATATAAGTACAATGGTCCTGTTATGTCCGGACGGCATTGTTTCATCTTGGTCTTCCTCAATCTCTTGCTCCTACAGTCTTCCCACCGGGGTGTTCCCTGAGCCTTGTTGGGAGGGGTATAATATGGATGTATCTTTTATAGCCCAGCAGTCTATAGACACTTTGTTCTCTGACCTTTGACTAGTTGTGAGTCTGTATTAACCACTCTCCACTGCACGATGAATGACACTCTCTGATGAGGGTTGAGAGCCGCGCTGATCTGTGGGTGTAGAGACATGTATTTAGAATGCAGTTTGATACTATGTCCATTTAGCAAAATAATAGTAATAGGTTTACATGGAGGACCTATGTGTTGCCTAGTCATGGGCTGGGCAGATTTACTCCCACTACCATAAAAGCGGTTTTGTTTTTTGTTTGTTTGTTTCTCTGCGTAACAGAGCCCTGCCTGTCCTGGACTCACTTTGTGGACCAGGCTGGCTTTGAACACACAGAGCTCTGCCTGCCTCTGCCTGCCAAGAACTGGGATTAAAGGCCACCAATAAAAGGCTTTTTATTAATTAGCATAAAAATACATCAGACCAGTATCTACTCTACTCTGTCTTTGTTTTGTTAAAAGGAATGGGCAATCTTCAGGAATATATGAGACACCGAGTAGAATGCTTCTAGCCTGTGGAAGCCATCCCGTTTTCCTTGCCCATGGTAACTGGTGGCAGCCTTTCCACAGTGGTCAGCTTCATGCAGGGAAATATATAGGACATTTTTTTTTTTTACCACTTTAATCATTTTTAGATGTTGATTTCATTTATAATAAGGAAAGTATCTTTTACTTAATGAATAAAAAAGCCATCCCACCTGGGCAGGGGAAATAGAATAGGCGTGGCTAAGGTTCCTGGGTTTGAGGATACAGAGAGAATCTTGGAAGAAGGAGAAAGCCCTGAGGAGAGGAGAGAGGAGAAGGAGGTTGCGCCATTATGGGTTAGATGGAGGAGAAGCACATGGCCGGCGAGGATGGAGGATTTGGCCCAGATGAAGAACATTAGCAAGTATATGGGATTATGGATGGGAGGTAGCTTGATAGAAATTATTAGAAGCAGATGGCATGGGATTGGGGGCACGTATCCCATACCTGCCCCACTATGGGAAGTAGTTTAGAGGATTGATATCTGCCCTACCCCAGGTTAACTAAGGCTATTTTAAAATATAACAAATGTCTGTGTCTTGATTGATTGCTAGCAGGTTATACTGCTGTAATAATAATTAGTAGGCCTGATAATAAACATTATTAGGACGTATTGGTAAATTAACAGTAACAGCACAGGGCCACGGTCCACCCTGAGCCCAGCATCTGAAGGGGAGCTAAGGAAGGTCATGATAGGGGTTTTTTTTTTTACAAGAATAACAAAAAATTTAAAAGATTTGTTTATTTATTGTGTATAGTGTGCTCTACCTGCCTGCATGCCTGCACACAAGAAGAGGACACTGCACCAGACCTCTTTACAGATGGTTGTGAACCACCATGTGGTTGCTGAGAATTGAACTCAGGACCTTTGGAAAACAAGGCAGTGCTCTTAACCTCTGAGCCATCTCTCCAGCCCAAAGAATAAAATTCTTAAGCTATGAATTGATTGAATTTTACAGTCCTCTACTTTTGTAATCTAAAGGACCACCTACCCTAACAATTTCAGCTCTCTAAGCAAATCCTCTCGCTTACTACTGTTTCAAATAAACAACACTGTTGTGTAACAGTTTCTTCCGAGATTGAAACATTCCAGCCTGCAGGAAAAGTTTCTTAAGCGGATGGTGAACAACTCAAAATAGCTCCCGGAAGTCCCCAAAGCTCACCAGATTCACTAGGCCCTTTCTGAGGGAGTAAGCAATAAACGCTAAGAGTCACTTTCAGAGAACTGAGATGCAAAGACAGGGGAGACCAGAGCAGTTAAGTGGTTACTGCCTGTCTGGGAGAGGTTTGGCCCAGCCAGCCACAGTGCACACAGTGGACTCCAGGTTTCCCAGCTTTTATGAGCTGTCACCCACGCTGGGGTGGGCGTCGGTGATTCAGCCGTCTTTGAATCATTTCTGCTCATGTAAGTGACCCCTTACCCACATTCCTGTAAGTAAACCCCCCCCCAAAAAAAACCCACATGGTTAAACTTTGATGTTATCAAAGGGTAGGGTCAGGATTTGATCTGTGTTGAGTTTCCTATCTGGGTAGCTGTGTGTTGCACCTCCCCAGGAAACGTTTTGTCACACAACAAACATTGATTTTTCTTCATTTATGTGAATATCATAAGCCTAGATTTGGCCCTGAAATGCTAATCATACTGTTTGACTGTTTGAGATAATTTTCTTTTCTTTCTTTCTCCTCCTCCTCCTCCTCCTCCTCTTCTTCTTCTCCTTTTGAGACAGGGTTTCTCTGTGTAGCCCTGGCTGTCCTGGAACTCACTCTGTAGACCAGGCTGGCCTCGAACTCACAGAGATCTGCCTGCCTCTGCCTTCCAAGTGCTGGGATAAAAAGTGTGTGCCACCACACCTGGCTGAGACAATTTTTATTCTGAGTTTTCCATTAGACATTCTTATAGAGGAAATATAAAACCCAAGACAATCAGCTTTAGTTTAGTTTTGTTTTGTTTTGTTTTGTTTTTCCCCAACAAAGCAATGCCTTGGTTTATTAAACTCCACCCAGCAAAGCCTTTCATGATTGGTTCTCATCCGGGCCTCACTCCTGTAGTGTCTGCGTTAAAACAGATCTGATACTAGAAAGTCTCTCTGTGCTTCCCGCTGCACTTGGGAGAACATCATAGGCCAAGATGAGCAGCCATGAGCCATAAGGCTTTCCTTTCCGCCACGGGGTCACATTTAGACGGCGGTGGGATAGTCGCATTAACTTGCCTTCCTGTATATTCTAGGCTGGCTGAGTCTGAAACAAAAGTAAGAAGGGTTGTGTTCGTTTGCCACGCTTCCTTCCACCAAATTGAATAGGTGGTTGCATAACTTGCCAGGACAAGTTGCAGAATGAGTCAGGACGGGACCAACCCCGGGAAAAATTGTGAATTGGGCAGTTTGACTTCAGTGCCACACCTACACACAGTACTACATACACCTTGATCTCCTCCCCCGGTATCGCTGGCCCCGAGGGTCACAGGCGTACCGCAAACCTGTCCTCCAGCACACCAAATTCCTCTCTCCCTTCTCCTGGCTGAAACTCACCTCCCCTCTTGTCTCTTTGCTAATTAAAATTTGCTGCTCGGTATCTCTCTCCCTCAGGGTTTAGTGTGACAACCACCTACCTAATCTGATAATGCAATCCCTATTAATGCGTGGAGGGCAAGCCAGAAGGTAAAGTGAATTTTCACCGTGACCTTCTGAAGAGAACACCTTTACACTTTAACTCATTAGCAACTTGCAGTGAGAACTCCCAGGCAAGGAAGTTGGATGAGGAAATGTTTGGGAGCAGGCAGAACCCCCCCGCACTGGCAGGCCAAGTAAAAAAGAGGGGTCACATTTGTATTGCCAGACTAACCTGAGAGATGAACTATCCCTGACCAAGGAGGTGGCAAGCAAGGGACAAGCAGAAGAACTCAGTATCCGAAAGAAGCTTTTGGGCAAAGGAAGGCTGGATCTGAGGTGTGCCGCGATGAAATGCTTCTATCTTTCACAGAGCTGGCTAGTCCTAGGATTTACTAGGCTTCCCTCCCCCCCCCCAAAGTTTTTCTTTAGAACAAAACTTACTTTCAAAAAAACCATCTAATCTAAAAACATTACTTCCCCCAACTCATATAGCCTTTGTTGTTGTTTGATGTTTTAAAACACGACTTTCAGGTTTACAAGCAATTCTCAGACAGACATGTATCTCCATTTGATCCAGTGGAATGTTTCCCAACCTCCATGTATGTGTTCATCTGTTTCCTTCAGTTTATAGTAGGAAAATGAGGGTCAGAGAAGGCAGATAGATGTCTTGCCAGGATTTGTGCTCAGGACCTCTGTGCTCGCAAACCGCCTCTCAGCATTTAGATTATCTGTGCCCTTGCTGTATCCTAGGGGGATTCTCCTATCGGAAAGAGGGTTCAGCTACTCCCTAAAAGAAAATAACTTGCAGCATATTCAGCGGCTGCAGAGGTAAGTGTTGGCCTATCTGATTTCTAGTCCCGCACTTCATCCCAGGCAGTTCTTCCTTCCCCGGGAAGTGTGGGCACCTCTGCCTCACAAAGTCTTTCTTGAGTGCTTGGAGGTAGCGCTCCGGTTACCTGCTCACGTCTGGGTAGATTACTTATCTCGCTTCTGCTTCTCCCCTGGGCAGCGTTCCCCGTCACAGTTCTCAAGTCTTGTTTAGCAAGCAGGAACAATGTGTTTCTGGGCTTAACAGCGAGGAAAACACTCACATAGCTAGTTCAAGCTAGAATACAAATGTTTCACACTGAGGAGAGCACAGGAAGCCAGCTGGGAAAACAGTGCTGTCTACAGATGTGAATGAACTCAGAATCAATTCCAGCCTTTAAGGTTAAAAACAAAACAAAACAAAAAACCCTCGGTATTTTAAAGTGACTGATACTTAAATCCTGCAATCTTAACATTTGGAGAGACTGAGAGTCCCTTTGTGGGTTTGTGGGAACATATCGATGATCTCCTTAGATACAAAATGTAATTGGGTACAAAGTGTCTTATGGGCCTGAGTTGTTTATCACTCAGAGACCATGCTTGGGACACACAAAGCTCAGAATAGTTTGTGTGGAATGGAAAGACCACCTACAGGCGACCCCAACACTACAGTCCAAGTATATGTAATGATGGAGACAGAGAACTAGCTCCATAAATCTTTCCTCCTACTTCCACATGTGTGTGCATATTATAGACACACACACATGATGATAACAACAATAAAAGGTTTTTTATTTTATTTTATTATTACTATTATTTTGGTTTTTCAAGACAGGGTCTCTCGGTGTTAGCCTTGGCTGTCCTGGACTCGCTTTGTAGACCAGGCTGGCCTCGAACTCACAGCAATCCGCCTGCCTCTTCCTCTGCCTCTGCCTCTGCTGGGATTAAAGGCGTGTGCCACCATGCCTGGCCACAGTAAAAGGTTTTAAGTGGGAAAATAAAGTTTGATAAATCCACACACACACACACACACACACACACTCTAAAAGAACACATGGGAGGCTATATTTGGTAACAGGAAGTAAAATAGCTTGCAAGCACATAAAAGAAATTAAAATCATCCTCACTAACTTTCACTATTACGTTTACTTTTAAAGTTACATTTCATATTTAGTCACACTGGCTATCAGTTCAAACATTGCACTATCTGATGGTAAGCATTCCTGCCTTGTAGCCCTGGCTGTTCAAGACTCACTTTGTAGACCAGGCTGGCCTTGAACTCACAGAGATCTGCCTGCCTCTGCCTCCCAAATTCTGGGATTACAGGCGTGGGCCACCAAGCCCAGGCTTCTTGTTCCTCTTTCAGTGGGAATAAATACATTGTTTCCTTATAGTGCACATTGCCAGCTTTCTTCTAAAACATCTGTCTTAAAAGTATCTTTTCCAAATTAATTTTTTTATTAAGAATTGTGCTATATATTGCAAAAATTATCAGTATCACTTGAAGCATGCTATTTTTTCCTTTGGTTTAGAACATAGTCAACTATATACATTTTTTTTTCTATCACTGGACTCTTGCTATATACCTGACTAAATTTGTCATATCATTGGTAAGATAGGCCTAGGTCCTATTTGTTAATATTTTCTTTTAAAAATACAAGCTTACAGCATATTTAAACAGAGATTAATCTGTAGGTTTTCCTTTCGTGTTTCTGGTTTTACTTTTAAACTAGCCTTTCAGCTTCTCCCAAACAGAGGGGGTTACTGTAGAAAGAAGCCCCGAGGGCAGCCACCTGAAATGGCTTCATGCAAACGGAAAAAGAAACCGCTCACACCAGTGCAGTTTGTTCATTTCGGTGGGAGTTTACAGGCACTCTTCTCTCTGAACTGGTCCACCTTCCTTCCGGCAGATCACAAGGTTATCTCAAGCTGTATGAATTTTTGTTTCTTTCCAATAAATGTATCAATTTTCTTTCAAGTGCTCCCTGTTTTTGTTCCTCTAAACAGGCCTCTCCCTATCTTACCTCCCTGATAAATGAACCAGAACATTCAAAACTGGGGGAAGGGCTCCAGGCATTCTCTGTCTCCACTCGGCAGGCTGGCCTGGCTGCCTTGTTTACTGACCCCCGCTGCTCCCTGCTCTCTGGCTTTATGTGGCTCCCTTAACTTGGCTTCATCATTCCCAGGACTTACCTTCAAAGTCCAGATTAAGTTCCGTCCCTCCACAGAGTTTCCTTTCCTTTGCTGCCTTACTCAAAACTGGCAAAAAACCTTTTGGCACTAGTTTTCAAATTGTTTCTAGAATGCTAGCTTTCTCTCCCCGTGTTTAGCTCCTCGAGGGGGCATGTCCAGTGCATACTTGCAAGGCGTATTTGCAGACATCCATCACACTATTCACTTAGTAAATGAGATAATGAAAAGTCAAATAGTAGCCAAAAGTAAATCATTAATTAATCCCCTCCTTCATCACACCTGTACCAACGCCTCAGGGGCTGGGGAACCTAGGGTTGCTGCTTCCCAGAGAAGACAGATGAGTCTCATCTCGCAATTTTGAGGAAATCCAAAGAGTAAATAACGATCCATTTAGGGGTCTCAGACTAAATTAACTCCGTGTGTGTTCGTGTGCATGTGGTTTTACTGAGTGTATTGTGTAGTACTTCCGAGAATAACAACAAAACAACTTTTTAATAACCCAAATCACAAGATGCTATTCTGTTCATGAATTCCTTGCACGTAATTGAAATAAAAATGTTTTAGTTTGCAGGAAAGAAATGGCTACCAGGATACACCTTGCCAAACCATAGTGTGTATAAAAAAAGAGGGGGGAGGCTATTAATTATGACCTTTTACTGAATTTTTTTTAACTTTGGGATTACCAGTTTCCAAAAGTAACAAGGCAAAAAAAAAAATTTTTTTTTTTTGCTTGCTTTTCACGAAAACATGAGCATTTGAGTTTTCCTGGGGACTTTT
Source organism: Acomys minous (assembly GCF_964271855.1). NCBI lineage: Eukaryota > Metazoa > Chordata > Mammalia > Rodentia > Muridae > Acomys > Acomys minous. The sequence goes on from NC_140497.1 coordinate 93,164,819, forward strand.
GGGGCTGAAAAGTCTCTTCCCAGCTGTGGGAATCTCGCGGAGCTGTTTGCACTGCCCACACCATTTCTGGGTTGCAGTGTGTCTGGCACAGCGTGGCTCCCTCTCTCCACTTTCTCCTCAGCCTTTCAAAACCCGGGCCGCCAGGAGAGAATCTGGAAGCAAGGCTGGGATGCTGGGCTGGGGAAGGGGCTGGCGGCTTCGCGTCTGTCACTCTCCCCCCAAGCCCCCCCGCGCGCCCCGGAAAGTTCTGTTTCTGAAGTTTGGGGGAGCCTGCTTGCAAGGCTTTATCCTCTAGTCCAAGGCGCAAAGCAGGAGCGCAGGCAGCAGAACACGGCCGCAGCGCCATCAACCTGAGCGCGAGGAAGAGCCGGGAGCCCAGGCCCAAGGCACCGGTTGTCATGGCGACCGGGGCGCTGGTCACCCCAGCGACTCCGTCCCAAGGGACACGGCAGGGGCGGGGCGCCAGGCGGACCAATGAGGCGGAGCGGAGCGCCGGGGTCTGAGACCAGCGGTCCTGTCCGCGCGCGGGCGGGTTTGAGTGACAGCCCCGGGGGGCGGGGCCGGCGCGTCGGGCCGAGGGAGGAGCCGCGCGGCGCGAGGAGCTCGGCCGGCGGCGCCGCGGCGAGGGTGACACACACCATGGTCACAGTGCCCCGAGGTCTCCGCGCGGCAGCCGAGCAGCGCTCCGGGGCCCCTCCGTCCGCCTCAGCCGCCTGGGCAGCGCCGCGCGGGGGCGGCCGTCGTTGAGGCGCTGCGGAGTCGCCGCGGGCCGGCGGGAGCTCGGCAGGGGTCGCCTCCCGGCGATGCTGCTTCTCTCGCCGCCGCCGACCCTTTTCCGCGCACGCCCGAAGCAGCTCCGGGAAGAAGAGGCGGCGGCTCTCGGCGCCCGCGCGCTGCGCTCCGGTCGCCGCACCGGGGCTCCCCACGCGCCGGTAAGAAGCACGCGCGGCCGGGCCGGGTCGGTGGGATGTGCGGGCCTCTGGGACGTCCCCTCGTTTCCCATGGGCTCGGGTGGTGGGGTGCCTGGTGCGCCGAGGGTGGGGAGCACGACCTGCGCTCTCACCTAGGCGGACATCCCCCCTCCCCCCTCCACGAGTGGGAGCGACTGGCTGTGGGTCACAGCGAGTGACACTGCCCCCGTGGAGCTGATGTGGACAGCCCGGCGCGGAGCGCGCTGAGGAGGGAAGGGCTCCCGGAGTCTGTTTCTAATTTCTGCAAATGATTGTGGAGATGGTGTGGTTAAAGAGGCCGCCCAGAAGAATGTGTCTGTGTAAGGGCTCGGAGAAGGGGGTGGGGGCGCGGGGGGGCGGGGGGCGGGCGACGACAGGGAGACACTGCCTGCCTGATGAAGCTCTTCTATTTAGTTTGCTTCTCTTTGCTCCAGGCCAGGCTTCCTTTCTCCACTTTGCTCGTTGCGTGAGCGGAGAGAAGCAAAGTTAAAAGTTAAGCCAAAGTCAAGGAACTTTGGAAATTTAATTTCCTTCTGTTGTGTGTTAGAGAAGGGAGGGTAGGGAGCCCCAGGAGCGAGTTAGAGCAGGGCAGGTTTCTTTGGCCTTAACCTGTGTAAGACCGACACCTCCCCATATTTGCGACTAATCTTTTAGACAGCCTTCTGTCATTTTCGCTTAATTGCATCCTTGAAATAACAAACGCGGTGACTTCATAGGTAGCTGCCTGGAGCCGAGTTTACCTCTCCGAAAATGGGGCAATCGGGTTTGTTTTCAAGGCGGGGTCCTACACAAAATGTGGGACACCTGACCTGTGGGTTAAAGGACGCTGCTAACTAATTAGGAAGATTTAAAAAGGTCTATCTAGAGAGCTTATTAAAGGATGGGAAGGGGGTAAAAAAAAAAAAGTACCTGTATTATGAAACAGGCGTTGGTATTTTCCCAAATTCCTGAAATGGCTTGGCTGGGTCGGGGTGAAAAACTTCTTCTTTCTCATTGGATGCCTGTAGTGGTGACGAGCTACAAATTATTTTTTCATTTGAAGCAATTAAAAAGAAACACACACACACACACACACAACTTTATTTTTTACACTAACTTCATGAAGATAATGACTCAATAAATTGATACATTCATACAGATAAGTACCATGCCATCCGGCCATAAGTGTGCTTTGCAGTGTTTTTGTAACATTGTTCTAAATTCAGTGTTCTCCAGGTTTCCTGGGAGGAGCGCCTCTGGGGAGAAGGGAGTTTAAGAGTAGAAACTATTAAGGATTAGTTAAGAAAAAGGATACATTTTATAGCCTCTTTCACTTTCAACATCAGAGCGCTGTGACCTCCTTTACCATTCTGTAGATTTCTCCTTGAATTCACATTGACCCACCAATACTTTCCTACTTTCCAAACCCCCACCTCACCCAAACACACACACACACACACACACACACACACACACACACACACACACACACACACACACACACACACACACACACACACACACACTAAAAGCAGGGTCAGTTTACTAAGGGCAGATCTGAGCTCCACGACAGCCGACCTCAGTGGGGTGCCAAAAGTTGTAAAACTTGTTTTATCTTTCTGTTTGTTTTTAAAGATGCCTCTTCAATGCAGGATTTCAAGGGAGAATTGGCTAGCCGTTTGTTTGGGGGTAGATAATAGGTGTTCGGTTGTCTTTCACATGGAGAAGGGAGAGTGTTGGGGGAACCCAGGGCCTTGCCCAGGCTAGGTGGGTGCTCTGTGGCTGAGCTCCATACTACCCTTGTGCTTTATCTTACAGGGCTTATCTTTTATTTAAGAGAAAAGAGTCTAGCAATGTTTCACCTTTAACTGATTAAATAAAAGTTGGGTGGGTGAGCAGTGCTGGCTGTGCTTTAACAGCAGGCTGTTTCTCCATCTCTTCTTGTCCAGTCTCCAGTGTATTGTAGAAAAAGAGTATCTGGGAAAACTGCAACTTCTTTTTCCTTTTTTTTTTTTTTTTTTTTTTTTTTTCCTTTTCCAGACGATTTCTCTGTGTAGCCATGGCTGTCCTGGACTCATTTGTAGACCAGGCTATCCTCCAACTCACAGTGATCCACCTGCCTTTACCTTTCTGCCATTTTAAAAAGTAAAATGTGCATCACTTTTATAGTGTAGCCAAGTTATAATTAATGATATTTAAAATGGAAACGAAACACAACCTTACTGTAAGCCAGTACATTTGTCAGCTCTTGGGAAGTCATTAGACTACAGCTAAACAAAAACAAACAAACAAACCAAAAAATCCTGGGTGTGGTGGTGCATGCCTTTAATCCCAGCACTCAGGAGGCAAAGGCTGAAAGCATTGCTGTCAGTCCTCAGATGCAGCCTTGTGACTATGAGTTCCTGTCACTTTAAAAGGTCAGAGTCTGGGAAAGGAGGAAAGACACTGAAGTTTAGGATTGACAGGTCCTCTATAATGAGAAAGGTGGGACATTTGCACCCCTGGATTCTCCCTACCCCAGTGCCTGCTCCTCCTCCTCCTTTTCTGCAAGTTTTTTTCCATTTAAAAATTAAAGTGGGTAGCCGGGCGTGGTGGCGCACGCCTTTAATCCCAGCACTCGGGAGGCAGAGGCAGGTGGATCACTGTGAGTTTGAGGCCAGCCTGGTCTACAAAGTGAGTCCAGGACAGCCAAGGCTACACAGAGAGACTCTGTCTCGAAAAACCAAAAAAAAAAAAAAAAAAAAAAAAATTAAAGTGGGCACCAGCCTGGTTTACAGTAGAGTCCAGGACAACCAGGACTACAAGAGAAACACTGTGGATCTAGCACACGGAAAATTTTAAAAGATAGTTTTTCATCAGTAAATTGAATGACTTTTAATAAAGCTAAGTTAAACTTAGAAGTTTTGGATGTCATCAGAACTATTGAGCAAGCTACATCGATAGAGGAGGCCTTAAGTAATTATTGAGTCTAGGAAAAAGTGAAAATGGATTTTTTTCCCCTCTGTCCTGGTCTCGATTTGTAGACCAGGCTGGCCTTTTAACTCAGAGATCTGCCTGCCTCTGTCCCACAGAGTGCTGGGATTATAGTCATGCGCCACCACGCCTGGCTTGTGAAAAGTTTCTTTTTGGTTGTTTTTTGTTTTTGTTTTTTGAGACAGGTTTTCTCTGTTTAACAGCTCTGGCTGTAACTCGCTCTGTAGTCCAGGTTGGCCTCAAACTCATGGAGATCCACCTGCCTCTGCCTCCCGAGTGCTGGGATTAAAGGCGTGCGCCACCACGCCTGGCTCTAGACCCTTCTATTCTTCTGTCATGAGCAAATACTCTCTTCTATCCACTCCCATTCCCACATGTGTGGCCATCATTAATAGCTGTGAAACAGTAGGAAACCAATTGTTTAATTATTTACAAAATAGTAACTCTTAAGAGATCTCATTTGGTGTAGAGATGGCCCTTAAACTTCGCCTGCTCCCCCTTAGCTTGCTGTCTGACACAGGAACTTTAGGAACGGGCTGGCCTGTCAACTTGTTTAAATGCTTGACCAAAGAAACTTGCTTTTCTGTAGTTTTGTTTTCACAATGGAAAAGTGTGACTATGTTTTCCTGCCGCCAGCCTGGAGCAGAGCCTGTGCTGAAGGGCTCACAGGGCCTGACTGTCTGGCAGACGCGTCTGAATCCCAGAGACCTTCTGAGTCTACATCTGTCAGCTGTAAATAATTTAAGGGTCTACCTCAAGTTTAGTTTGCAGATGAAATTAAGTATGTGCAGACATGGTTAAGTGCAAGTTGACACAGTCCTGTTTTGCTTGTGTGCCTCCTTGCTAACCTTTCTTAGAACGACGTAGCATTCGTAACTTTAGAAGCTGTGACTGTCTCCTCAGGTCATCTCTTGAGTGTCTCAACCTTCCTAACACTGTGGCTTTTTTAATACAGTTCCTCAGTACAGGACCTCAACCATAAAATTATTTCATTGCTGTTCTATAACTAAGTTTGCTACTGTTCTGAATCATGATGTGAATATCTGATACCCAAGATACATGTGACCCCTAAAAGGGTCAAGACCCACAGGTTGAGAACCATTATCCAGACTGTGTAACTCACTTAGTATCAAAGTCTTTGCTGTTGTTGTTGTTGTTGTTGTTGTTGTTAAGTCTGGGGTCTTCCTCATCTAGCAGCTGTGCCTCATTTCTAACGCTCTTTCTAGCCACACTGTACCGTAGAGTCACTTAGATAGACTTTAACACTTTATGCTCAAACATCAGTCCATATTAAATAAAACAGTCCTTAGGGTGAGATACAGACACCCTGATTACATCATAGGACACCTTGGGAACCAGTGTAGAAACTTCATTTCTCATAAAGGCAGTGAGCGGTATTTGGATGCCATAGTCGTCTGTATGTATGTTTGTTCATGGAAGAATCTGTGTGCGCATCTTCTCTGAGTCATGTTTCTTCATATTTATAATTTAAACTTCAGTCCTATTTACTGTCTTCCCCCGGGGTTGGGCCAAACTTGGAACCTTGCTTATGTTAGGCAAGCACTGACTCCATTCCTTGAAGCAGCTGTTTTCTAAGAACCGCTGAATTTGTGTGTCTGAGTGGTTTGCATACATGTATGTATGTACATGTATGTACATGTATGTGTGTATAGTGTGTTTGTGTACGGTCTATGGAGTCCAGAAAAGAGGCATTGGGTACCCTGGAAATGGAGTTCCAGACACTTGTAAGCCTTCATGTGGGTGCTGACAACTGAACCTGGGTCCTCTGAAAGAGCAGCAAGCGTAAAAGCCACTGAGCCGTCTCCAGCCCTCCAAAATCATTCTTTTAAGAAAAGATAGGGGAAAATGGGAAGGAGGGAGGAATGGGAGGATACAAGAGATGGGATAACCATTGCAATATAATATGAATAAATAAAAAAAAACTTACCTAAGCTCCCTACCACTAGGCTGTATCCCCAGCCACCGTCTTGCATTTTATTTAAATAGCACTCTCAATAAATTGTTTGGAGTAACATTGAAGGGGGGAAAAAAAAGATAAACACCATAACTTTTGGGGGTGGGTGGGTTTTGTTTTATCAATATATCTTGTCCTTTGACAAACCCGCTTAAATGTCCCGTGCATCCCAGTTATGATGTCCTCATCTCTGTTTCCTTTCCACACCTGCCCCCCCCCCCTTTCCCTACAAACCTCTTTCCCATGTTCTCGACCTTCTGTTTTGTATCTCACAGAGTTTAACCAGGGCTGTCTGTGTGAGCACAGGTTCTGAACTATCCACGGGAGCCTGGTGTGTGCTCTCCAGTGTGTTTGCAGTTACTGTGCCTTCTTGCCTCCCACGTGCTGTGTGAGGGGTTCTTGGTCATTAAGTAAAAACCAAATGGCTGAGTACACCTGTGAGGGTTTTTCTCCCCTTTAATTAAATCATCTTAAGTTGGAAGACCCACTCCCCCCGCTCCCAGACAGGGTTTCTCTGTGTAGCCTGGGCCATCCTGGACTCACTTTGTAGACCAGGCTGGTCTCGACCTCACAGCAATTCACCTGCCTCTGCCTCCCGAGTGCTGGGATTAAAGGTGTATGCCACCACGCTTGGCTGGTGAATGCAGTGTGTATAGGCCTGGTGCCATTAGGTACAGCTCCCATGTCATGCTTAGAAAATAGCATTGTGAGGCAGGCATGGTGGCACACACCTTTAATCCCAGCACTTGGGAGGCGGAGGCAGGCAGATCACTGTGAGCTGTGAGTTCAAGGCCAGCCTGGTCTATAAGGCAAGTCCAGGACAGCCAGGGCTACAAAAAGAAACCCTGTCTGGGGGGGGGGGGGCAGGAAGAAGGGAGGGGCGAGGAGAGAAGAAGAAGAAAATAGCATTGTGTGACCTTTCTCTGTATCTTCTAGCTTTTACATCCTCTGTCCCCATTATACAATGGTCACTGTGCCAGAGAATGGTGGCGTAACTGGGGGCCAAGCCCTCCAGTGCCCTTTAGTATCAGCATCTTGTGCAGCCATAGGTTTGGATGAGAATGTTCTTACAGGCTCTGATGTTTCTATTTGGTGCTGTTGGGGTATGTTTAGGCGGGGTGGCCTCGCAGGATGAAGGGTGTCTCTGGGGTCTGGCTTTGAGCTTTCAAAGCCATGTGCCATTCCTAATTTTTTTCTTTCTGCCTCCTGCTGATGGTTCAAGATGAGCCCTCAGGTTACGGCTCCAGCCACCATGCCTCCTGCCTGCCTCTTTGGTGTGGTGGATCCCTTTCCCTCCAGAACTGTAAGGCAAAAGTCACAGCGTTATCACAGCAATAGAAGAGTCAGGATAAGGCTGGGGAGATGGCTCAGAGCACTGGCGGTTCATCCAAAGGTCCTGAGTTCAATTCCCAGCAACCACATTGGGGCTCACAACCATCTACAATGATATCTGGTACCCTCTTCTGGTGTGTAGGTGCACATTTGGGAAGAATACTGTATAAATTATAAATAAAAATAAATCTTAAAAAAAAAAGAAGAGTCAGGATGTTTCTCTGGTTAAGGCTAAGCAGCCTTCCTTTGTGGGTATGGACATTGATGTTTAGAGTGTGACTGGATGGTATTGATTAAGCCAAGCAGAAGGGATAGGCCCAAGTTCTCCTTTATTATTGGCTTATAGTACTAGGCATGGATACCCTCTTTCGGAACCGGACTCAGATGCAGTCACTAAGCAGTTGCTTACCCCATAACAGCTGCGCCACTGTTGCATCCATCCGGCCTGGTTGGTTGGTATTGGACTGTCTAATGTTCTACGGGATAAGGCCATGGATGCTCTTCTTCCTGGTGGCCTTGTAACACTATGCGACACTGAAAACCAGCAGGGACACTGCTTCTAGCTCAGTTCCAGCTTGGTGTCTCTCTGTCTTGTGCCCAAGGTGTGTGGTGTTTTCACCAATATGCTCTTAAGAACTTTCTTAGCTTTTTCTTGCTGTGGTATAACACACTAACAAAAATCCACTTTGGAGGGAAGGGTTTATTTAACTCACACTTGCGTAGTTCACCATTGAGGGAAGTCGAGGCAGGACTGAAGTGGAGGCCACAAAGGAGTGCTACCTATTTACTTTTGCGGCAACTTTTAAAATACAACTCAGGGCCAGCTGCCCAGGAGTGTAGCACCTACAGTGGGCCCTCCTACTGAAACTAGTAAAGAAGAAATGCCTCAAGACATGCTTGCAGGGCAGATCCTCTTCCCAGGTGGCCAGCCCAGTACCCAAGAGGAACGGTGAGACTCGGCATTGCTTTTTCGGGCGTTTGGGACCTACTGAGGTACCCACATCTGGCACTGGTTTTTGTTGTTGTTGCCATTTGTTTGTTTGTTTCTTTCTTTTTGACAGTGTTTCTCTGTAGCCTTGGCTGTTCTGGACTCACTTTGTAGACCAGGCTGGCCTCGAACTCACAAAGATCCACCTGCCTCTGCCTCCCAAGTGCAGGAATTAAAGGCGTGTGCCACCATGCCTGGCTGTTTGTTTTTCCAGACAGAGTTTCTTTGCAGCCTTGACTGTCCTAGACTCACTTTGTAGACCAGGCTGGCCTGGAACTCACATTAATCTGATTGCTACCATGCCCAGTTGGCACTGAGTATTTTTAGTCGTGACTGTCCTTTCTAGGTCTTTGCTTTCAGACTCTTGTATGGTTTTAAATTGTGTTATTGAATGGGTTTTCATTGCCCCTGTTTTGATGAACTCTCCCAGTCCTTGCCTTCCACCACCACCCCCTTACCTGCTACTACTGTGTCTCCTCTCTTAAGGCAGATCTCCACAGCACACATTGGACGCCAGGGTTACCTCTTTGCATTGTTACCTGGCTCTAACTTTGTTCTTCTCTTGAGGGCTGTAAATCCAACTGAAAAGTTTAATTCCTCTGAGATGCTGAGCTTCACATGTTTAGATGTAATGTCCCAAGCGCCAAAACCAGAAACAGTCATCATTCTGCCTCCGTGCTGGGAACAGATCAGAGGGTTTCCTTTTGAAGGAATACTCTTTTTTCTTTTTTTCTTTTTGGCTCCCATGAAGACTCTTTGTTGTCAAATAACATGATTAAAATTTCAAAAGCAAACTCTTACTTGGTATTAACACGAGCACACAGATTTAAGAGTGACTTTGTCCCCTACCTCTACTCTGGGAAAGCCTTCCCTTTAGAGTAGAAAGAAATACGATTCTCACAGAATTTTAGAAAGTTGGAAGCTGACATCAAACCTTTATTTGAATGGCGACTGCCACGTGCCCCCCACTGATATGTGTATCAGTCACCTCCCACACGCCTATTCAGAACACCTAAAAGGATGTCCTTAATGTACTCTTACTATAAATGAAATGGTGCTGGGTGTGGTAGCACACGCCTATAATCCCAGCAACCAGGAGGCAGAGGCAGGCAGATCTCTGTGAGTTCAAAGCCAGCCTGGTCTACAAAGCAAGTCTATGACAGCCAGGGCTATTATACAGAGAAACCCTACCTTGAAAAGTAAGAAGAAAAAAAATATTAATTTCAATTAAAACTCATTCTCTTGGTAGATTATTCTTTTTTTCATATACTCTTTCCCCTTGGGTGATACAGTGTTGCATGCAGAATATTGGGTTCCATAGACACTGTATTTTTTTGTTTATAGTATACTCCATAGTGGCTACAAACAGCCTAGGTTGACCTTGAACTCCAGATCCACCTGCCTCAGGGATGGGATTATAGTGTGTACCACCATATGTAGTATATTCGTGGAGGAAAAAAAAAAAAAAAGACAGCCATGTCTGTAAGATATACTGGGCCAGAAGGCTGAAGATGATGCTCCAATGTTATTGAGAGGTTTTGGTGACTGATCAGGCAGCAAACTGTCTCTGTCATTTTCTCATTTTGGAAGCTGCTAACCTGCACTTCCTGTTTGTTAATTTTATTCCTTCTCAAGACTCTGATGGGGTTGAAGACCAGTTAGTTTAGTTTTACAACTAAGTTTAGTTGTTTAGGGCTTCAGATGTTTTTAGGTCTAGATAGATGTTTTAAGTTAATAATGATAAGATATGATAAATATTGATGCACAATACTGACTTACAAGTTTCAGGTTAAATAAACCTTAGGTCCAGGAGTGGTGGTACATGCCTTTAATCCCAGCACTCAGGACATGAGGTAGGTGGATCTTGGAGTTTGAGGCAATGCAGTGGAGTTGAATTCATGGCAGCTCAGTTGGAATTCAGAGGCAGTTTTTTACCGGCAAAGTTCCACAGAATGAGGTTGAATAGAGAACAAGCCAGAGGACGAGATGGAACTGGAAGATTAGAACAGATTGCTTGAATTAGCTTGAGGCCAAGCAGAGCAATTCAGTGAGAAGCCAAGAAAAGCCGGATTGAATCAGTCAGCTTGGAGAGGAGTTTGAGCAAGAACAGCCAAGTTGAACCAGCCAGCCAGAGTTCAGAAAGAACAAGTAAGGGTGAGCTTACTCAGCATTAAGTCTCAGACGCTGAAAACATTCTGGGCCTAGATTAGATTGTAAGGAGGCTAGAAGCTTCCAGGACTAGGAGTAGGCTAGCAGACAGAGGCAGTAAGGTTCTGGGGATGACAAATCAGGCTAATAAACCACACTTTTAACACTTAAAAGTTGCCTTTTGCTTTGTATTTTGAAGAAAGATCATCTGGGAAATATTTAAAGTAAGAGACCTCTTTTAAGAAACTTAGTTTCTCTGCTACTATGTTATTTTCCCCTCTTGAAAAAGTATAACCTGTAAATATTTCAGCTATCCAACTGAAGTAAACACTTAGTATTTAAAATATGTACCTGAGTAGTGTAATATAAGCCAACTTTGAGAGGAAGATAATAATTGGTTTCATGCAAGAATAATTTCAGTTTTGAGTAATCTGTGGGGTTCCTCTCTGTATCTTGCACTTGTCCTGATGCGAGCTGATTGTAATCTCATGGACTAATTTGAATGTAATATTGATAAACTCAGTTCTCTCACAGGCTGTTTTAGTTTTATGCTATTTTTCTATGTAAAACATAAACTCAAGAAATAAGTTTATGGCAAGGAAAATATATGGCCTTAAAAATAACACTTTTAGCCGTAATTCATCTAGTAAGTTAGGAATAGCAGCCTTTTAAAATCTGAAATAATTAAGACAGTAATTCAGCAACTGTAAAGGAAGTCTTCATTGGAGGCTTCGGATCTACAAGGAACAAACCACACCATGACCTACTGTGTTCAGCCCTGCTGACTGAGTGCCTTGTATCCCTAGCTCCAACATAAGAGTCCAATGTAAGAGTGAGTGGTAAGTGCTGCCACACCGTCCCAGTAATGCCAGTCAACACTCAGGCCAGGGTTTTCTCCTGTGTTCATGTTTAGAGCACAGACTTTCTAGCACAGTGAACAGGCATCTATCCAGGGAAGAGATTTCAAATAGATTCTCCAATATTAAGGCACAAATGGGATCCGGGCGGTGGTGGCACACGCCTGTAATCCCAGCATTGGGAGGTAGAAGCAGATGGATCTCTGTGAGTTCGAGGCCAGCCTGGTCTACAAAGAGGGTCCAAGACAGCCAAGGCTACACAGAGAAACCCTATCTCAGAAACAAACAAACAAAGGTACAAATGGGAAATTACTTTTTTGTTTTTTATTTATTTATTTATTTATTTATTTATTTATTTATTTTGAGATTGGGTTTCTTTGTGTAGCCGTGGCTGTCCTGGAATTCACTCTGTAGACCAGCCTGGCTTCGAACTCAGAGAGATCCACCTGCCTTTGCCTCCTGAGTGCTGAGATTACAGGTATGTGCCACCACCACCAGGCTGGGAATTTACTTATTTTATTTTTATTTTTTGAAACTGGGTCTCTGTGTAGGCCTGGTTGTCCTGGAACTAGGTATGTAGAAGATCAAGTTGGCCTTGCACTGGCTGAGATCATCCAGCCTGTGCTTTCCGAGTGCTGAGATTCAAGGCGTGTACCACCTTGCCCAGCTACTTAAAACTTTTCAACAAAGTATTTTAATGGTGTTACATAACATGTCACACTCTGTACCAACCAAGAAGTAAATGGAGGTATTTTAAATAACATTCCCTGTAAATCTTTCATGAAGTTTACTTGAGCTCACCAAGCCTTCTACTTGAAAGGAATGCTAAGATCTAAGGAAGATACAGTTCGGATGTAACTCAGGATTCCATTGGAGCAGGGCTGTTGTCCTTCTGCCCAAGGGGGTTCGAGACAGGACCGCCGCGGATGAGCAGCCAGTCAGCGCTCGCTCTCCAGAACAGTCCTGAGGCTGTACGCTGTGGACCTGGGCTTAGCCATGGCAGCGTGTTCAGCTTCTAAGTGGCCCCTGCCAGTCACGGGTGACACACCAGGATGAGTCTACCCCTCCAGGTAGTCACTGTACTCACTCTTTCCAAGACCCTCCTCAGCGAACTGCTTGGTACCTCACACGGTGGGAAACTGCAGTGGGGAGCTGACGCAAGGAGCCTCATGTGGACTGGGCTGTGGAGGGCTAGGCTTTTCCTTGACTAATGAGGGATCCGGGCACGGTCCTGGGAGCTGGTTTGGCAGCTTCTGAGTACGGCGTTGACTCTAGACATCTGTTTTCCTTCTCCAGTTCTATGCTAGCTACATGGCTTTCATCCTCAAAATGGCTTCATGGTTGCAAAATGGCTGCCAACATCCTGTTGGAAGTGTCACCCTTGCAGGCAGTGCGAGATGGATGAAGTGGGAAATTTTACGTAGTATGCTTTTCCTTACTCAGTGGCTTCCGTTCCTCTTGGCAACCCTTACTTGACAGGGAAACTGAAAATTATAGGGTTTTTTGCTGGGTGTTTGGTTGTCCTAAAACAGTTTATAGTAGATATTGGGGATCCAAATCTCTCTTCTCTCTGGATTGAACATCGTGTGTGTGTCTGTTTTTGAGAGCCAGTATCTTGTAACCCAGACTGGCCTTGAATTCTTTGATCTTCCTTATCAATCTCCACGGAGCTAGGATTATGTTTGTGACCACACACAGGGCTTCCAGTGGGAACCTTGACCACTGCACACGTTCCTCAGGAAGGCTAGCTTACGCCCGTAAGACCATTTGGTGCCTTTGTTCTTTGCATTATTTGGTATTTCATTCTTGGAAGTTTGTGATTCATTCATGCATTTGATCCATCAGCACTTGGCCGACTACTGACCCGCTAAAACGAGTTAGCGCTAACAATTTAACAAAACGAGTCAGTGTCTATCTGTGGCCATCGATAAACATTTAGTGGGACTGGAGTTCCGAGGGCCGTGCTTTGCTTGTTCTCACACAAAGAGGTTGGGACGCGCAGTGGAGCAGAGGGCTCAGAGTCCTGAGTGTGAGGGCTAGCTTTCAGTCGAGTGGTTTTGCATAGTCTTCTTCTGAGTTTGTTTTGGAAAGTGGAAGAATAATATCTACTTCATATGTAAGCGGCAAATTTATAAGTGATTGGACAAGTCTACCAGTTGGGTTTATACGAATTCTCGGCTTCTGTTTCCCTTTTCTGTACACTTGAGGAAGCAGGAGCCTAGGAAGTGTGCCCTTGTGCTGAGGCAGAGGCGAGGCTGGAGCCTAGGAAGTGTGCCCTCGTGCTGAGCCAGAGGCTGGGCTGGAGCCTAGGAAGTGTGCCCTCGTGCTGAGCCAGAGGCTGGGCTGGAGCCTAGGAAGTGTGCCCTCGTGCTGAGGCAGAGGCTGGGCTGGAGCCTAGGAAGTATGCCCTCGAGCTGAGGCAGAGGCGAGGCTGGAGCCTAGGAAGTGTGCCCTCGAGGCTGGAGCCTAGGAAGTGTGCCCTCGTGTTGAGGCAGAGGCTGGGCTGGAGCCTAGGAAGTGTGCCCTCGTATTGAGGCAGAGGCTGGGCTGGAGCCTAGGAAGTGTGCCCTCGTGCTGAGGCAGAGGCTGGGCTGGAGCCTAGGAAGTGTGCCCTCGTGTTGAGGCAGAGGCTGGGCTGGAGCCTAGGAAGTGTGCCCTCGTGTTGAGGCAGAGGCTGGGCTGGAGCCTAGGAAGTGTGCCCTCGAGCTGAGGCAGAGGCGAGGCTGGAGCCTAGGAAGTGTGCCCTCGAGCTGAGGCAGAGGCTGGGCTGGAGCCTAGGAAGTGTGCCCTTGAGGCTGGAGCCTAGGAAGTGTGCCCTTGAGGCTGGAGCCTAGGAAGTGTGCCCTCGTGCTGAGGCAGAGGCTGGGCTGGAGCCTAGGAAGTGTGCCCTCGTGCTGAGGCAGAGAAAAGATAGGAAGACACCATTTGCTGCCCGGTAATAAGCACAGTAAACGTTCTCACAAGGCGTGGGCTGATGAAATGAAAGGACTCATGTGGGACGCAGGGCCTGGGAGCCCAGCCCCGAAAACATCAGTAGACTGGCCAGACTGGGAATGAGCTTGTTGTGTCCTAGAGCAGAGCCAGGAAGTGTCAAGCCAGAGTCTGAGGCAGTGAGGAGAGAGAGAGGGCAGAAAAGGTCAGACCCTGGCTAGAGTCAAGTCCGGGGATGCCCAGTGCCCGTGCCTTAGGGAGTCAGGTGGGACAGCGATTCCGAGCTGGCGGCCCGTGAGTCAGTCAAGTACAAGACAGAGGACTGCCTGCCAGCTGGGGCAGTGGGAGAGTCCTGTCCCTGGCCTGATGGGCTGTACAGGAAGCGGGAGGAAGCGATTAAGAAGGAGTGTGTGCTGAGAAGGGTCACCAGTGACCAGGGACGTTGCAGTCTTCCTTGTTAGCATGGCAAAGGGGACAGATGCTGTGAGAGTACAAGTAGCTGAGAGAGAGACAGAGAGAGAGAGAGAGAGAGAGAACCTGACCCCTGGGGCTCCCCGCTTCCCTCTCAGCCCCTCTGGGAGGCTCTGCCTGGAAGGAAAGGAAAGAGATTGAGGTAGAGGTATTCCTGTAATCAGAGCAGCTTTCCCCTGTGAAACAAGGGAGGGCTGCGTGGGCGTGTAGAGCAAAGTGGAAAGTGCTTTATCCAGCACTTTGCGAATTTACACAACAAGCCAGCCATTGACTGAATTAAATTTATTAACCACGTTCCTCTGTCGCCTATCAGTTGTTGGAACAAACTGGCATAGGATCTTGACTCTTGATAACCTGCGTGAGGTATTTGTTCACTGAAAATACTTTGTGATAAATTGCCACTCGATTCACTTAATCTAGGCCTGGAGCTTGTATTTAAAATGAATCAGACAAGCTGTAAATTCAGAAACACTTTAAATGAAAGAAAATCCTTTTCTGTTGTCCAGCGCCCTGCTATCGTAGCTGGGTTTAATTTGCCCTTAGAGTGATTTTACTGTCAGCCTTTATGCTTATTTATTGATGATGGTGATAATCACTAGGATTCAAATCTTAAAAATAATAGGTAATGCTTTCTGAAAAATTGTTTTGACTACAAAAGAATTTTCCGGCCCTCTTCTTAGAGATTAAAATTGTACTTGGCATCTATCTTCTAAAGATTTTGAAATAAATACTAACTTTCAATCTAAATCCAGATAAACATTTTATCTGGTATACCATCAAATAAAATTTAATTCAATAAGTACTTGATATGCACTTTTTAAAAAAGCTTTTTAGTTTATTGTGAGTGTGTGCATGAGTATCTGTTCATGTGTGTGACACAGCACATATATGGAAGTCAGAGGGACGACTTTATAAAATTGATTCTTTTCTCCCACCTTTATACAAGTTCTGGGGATTGAACTTGGGTTGTGAGGCTTAGCGGCAAGTTCCTTTACCCATCGAGCCCTCTCTTAGGCCCCTGATGTATACTTCTCCTTTTCAGAAACACGCAGCATTCCTTCACTATCTGTAGCTACTTAATTGATTGCTCATGGTGACCTCGCTGAGTCACAGTGTAGTGAGTGCAAGCTGTGGTACTAGATTTTAAAATACCCTGCTAACTAGCAAGTCATGAAGGGCCAGCACGCAGTGCCTTAATTAGTGAGATGTCTCTAATAGTGTTCTAGTGCATTTCCTTTGCCATTAGTTTTAAAGCAAAGCTCCTTCTTGAGGGTTTGAAACGTTACACGCACCCATGTAGCGTGTGCCTGCGTGCTCATGCACCCTTGCTCATTTGTGGAGGTCCAAGGGCAGTTTGTGAAAGTTGGTTCTATCCTTCCATTTCGTGTGACCCAGCGGTGGACTGGCAAGCATTTCTACCACCTGAGCCATCTTTCCAAAACTCAAGAAAAACTCCAGAGGGAATAATGTTAGCCTACCACCCACATTAATGAACTCCTGGTCAACTAACTTTAAAATATGTTACTTCTTACCTGTGTGAGAAAGATTTAACCAGGGATTCAGTTATTATTGGTAAGCGGGGCTTGTATTGTGCCACCTGTGTGTGGAGGTCAGAGGTTAACTTGGTGAAGTTCAGTCCTTTTATATGGGTTCCAGGCATCAACCCAGGTTATCCTCAAGATGCAGCGGTCTATAAATGTGCTTTGACAGCATCGGAGCTGTATAGTAAGCCAGTGAGAGTGCTTGTGAAGATCTGAGCTAAGCATGCTGGCTCGTGTCTGTAATCCCAGCGCTTGAGGGGCAGAGGCAGAAGGATTGCAGGAACTTTTAGGCCATTTCCAACTTGAGTTACGTGGGGAGTTTGAGGACAGTCTGCTATATAACAAGACCCTGGTTTGTGTGTGTGTGTTTGTTTTTGTTTTTGTTTTTTTTTTTTTTTAAAAAAAGGACACGCAGGCTGTTGTGTTGTCTTTATACTTGTCTTCTGGGGTGGCTGGTTGCCTGGTTTTTGTCAACTTGACCCAAGTCAGAAATGTCTAGGAGGAGGACTCTCAGCCGATAAACTGTCTCCATAAGATCGCCTGTAGGTGGCGCAGTAGGGCCCAGCCAGTGGGTGGTACTACCCGTCAGCAGGTGTAAGAAAGCGGGCTGAGCACCTCAGAGAGAAACCAGTGGGCATGGTCCACCATGGTCTCTGCATCAGTTTCTGCCTCCAGGTTTCTTCCTTGAGCTCTGGCCTCGGCTTCTGACGAGGGACTCTAATCTAAGCCCAAGATGCTTTGGGGCCTGGCGTTTTTATAACAGCAATGGAGACCAAGCTAAAGTACCGCCTGCCATCAGCCCTAGATTATAGATAGAATAGAGGTCCGACAATATTTCATTAGCCCTGGGAGGCCACACTGCTCATCGACAGGGATTTGAACGTAGGGCTCTGACTCCACAGCCAAGCATCTTTACCACAGCGTCTCGTGTCATTAGTGTCTTGAATTGAGCAGTGTGACAAGGTAGGGTTAGAAAATTATCTCAAAATGTGTGGAGGTGGAAGAGTTTTGGGCATTCTAACCTAGGTTTATAAAACAGTTTGTCAGCAGAGTGAGAGGTCTTCTGTGTGTGTACAAGACCTTGCTCCACTTTATAGGCGTTGAGTGCCTATAAAGCTAGGGAAGACAGGAAAGCTAAGAAATGGTGAAAGCCTGGCAGACGCAGGCAGGGCTGCCAAGGCTACACAGAGAAACCCTACTCAAAAAAAAAAAAAAAACAACAACAAACAAACAAACAAATGAAAGAAAGAAAGTGAAATTTGTGGATATTTAGGTGCTCATCACAGCTTTGTTGTTGTTTTTCTGAGATGGTTTCTCTGTGTAACAAGCCCTGGTTATCCTGGACTCTACAGACCAGGCTGGTCTTGAGAGCCACCTGCCTCTGCCTGGGATTAAAGGCGTGCCCCACCACGCCTGGCTGCATTTTTGTACAGTGACATAAAGAACAGCATAGCATCCTTACAGAATAGGAACAGTGGAAGATTCTTTAAATTCCTATGAGAACCTTTTTTTTAAAAAAACAGGGTTTCTCTGTGTAGCCTTAGCTCTCCTAGACTCGCTTTATAGACCAGGCTGGCCTCCAACTCTGCTTCCCGCGTGCCGGGATTAAAGGTGTGTGCCACCATGTCCGTCCCCTATGTGAACTTTGGTAAGACAGAAGCACAATGCCCAATGAAGAAGAAAAAAGTTAGTAAATAAGACATGATTATAACCATAGTTCCTTTTTCTTTTTTCTTTTTTTAATGAAAAATTTTACATAAAGGTTAGAAACCGGAGGAGATGCCCAAAATGGTACTATGTAAGAGAAAATAAGGTCATTTTTTGAGTAGACTATTAGGTTGCAGAGAATCTATTGAATTGAGAAAGAGATTATGATGTTTCACCGGAAGATTCTTTTTAAATGTGAAGCAGGCCCATTGGTTCCCATGCATTGTATACTTTAGGAAGGATCTTTTACTACTAAACAGAAAGAACTTGAGGCTAGGTGACTGTTGTACAGAGACATTTAGACGGTAATTATCAATTCTAAGATACACTGCTTACTGCAAAACTTTGACCCCTCAAAGCAGTTCATGTTACATGGTGTAGAGGAATTTTAACTCCGAACTTGGCTGCTCAGGCAAGAGGTCCAAAGGCCTTCTAGGTCTGTTTGATTCCATTGGAATGCAGACACGTTGGGTGGTGGTGGCGGCACACGCCTTTAATCTAGACAGAGGCAAGCAGAGCTCTGAGTTCGAGGCCAGCCTGATATAGAGCAAGTTTCAGGTAAAGAGAAGTTTAGGTCCAGGCGTGGTGGCCTTTAATCTCAAACAATGAAGGTAAAGTTAGTTTGTAGGAGGAAGCACCCATGTTTGAAAGTGATGTCTAATTGAGTGGCAGACAAAGTGACGAATCAGAGAAAGATAAGACAGAATAAGATGTGCCCAAGTCTCACAGAGAGGAGAGAAAGGGAAGCTGCTTAAGGCAGCAGCACAGAGAATGAAAGAGGAGGCAATTTTACAAAGAGAGAGCACGCCAGACACAGGGGAAGACAGAACGAGCCAGAAGATGAAAAGCCAGAATATTAGAACAGATTGCCAAAGTTAGTTTGAGGCCAAGCAGAGCAGTTCAGGGAAGCCGAGAGAATCCAGTTTGAATCAGCCAGTTGCAGAGAGAAGTTTGAGCCAGAACAGCTGAGTTGAACCAGCCAGCCTGAGTTCAGAAAGTGCTAGAAAGGGTGAGTTTATTAAATAGTAAGTCTCAGAGGCTGAAACATTCTAGGCCTAGATTAGATTGTAAGGAGGCTGGAAGCTTCTAGGACTAGGCCTAGGTTAATCAGGCGAATAAAAGTTACTTTTTTTTTTTTTTTTTTTGGCTTTTCAAGACAGAGTTTCTCTGTATAGCCTTGGCTATCCTGGACCCTGGACTCACTTTGTAGGCCACGCTGGCCTTGATCCACCTGCCTCTGCCTCCCGAGTGCTGGGATTAAAGGCGTGTGCCACCATGCCTGGCCTAAAAGTTACTTTTACAACATTGTTTTGTTGTCTTCTTGCAGATACAGAAATTGAGATGGAACTGTAAAAATTAATTTATTCAAAGTAGTATAGATAATAATTGGAGAAGCCCACATTTTGCATCCTCACAATCTGGTTCCAAGCCTGTACACTTAAATGTCTCTTCTAACCTTGGTTTGGGGGCTGGAATCAATGAACTTATCAAGACACATCTGTTAGGAACAGCTTTGACCAGCTTCACACTGGGCATGTCCTGCATTTAAGACAGCCCCTTGGTCTGACTGACAGCCGTTACTTCCCATACTACAAAGTTTTCTCTTCCTTTGATTCAAGGCTTGGGGAGCTGGGACCCCTACTTTGCTCATCATTGGAGAAGTAGAGTTCTGCACCCCACAGTTCTTGTGCACAAGAGTGTAAATCTCAGCTAACCCGTCATCCCTCCACTCTGTATAAAGCTTTTCTTTCTTGTTCTTAGGAATTGGGCACACAGGCAGATAGGCAGTTCACTGGCTCACGCAGCTCCTTCATAAGGTTCTGTTGTCCGCAGGAAGGCAGGAGCCCTGCAGGTGCTAGTCAGCGTGGCAGGTGTTTGTGCCGCGGCATCTAACGTGTAGCTGTCTCTGGAAGAGAAGAAACTTGTGTGCTGCACCACCCCGAGGGAGGGAACCTGTCACCTTCCTCCTTTACACCCTGGTCCCTCCCCGCCTGGGTGTCAGAAGCCCGGAGGAATCATTGCTGGAGCCACCTGACCTGTTCATCCTCCTTAGCATGGGAGTGTAAAGATGTGTGGCTGGGGAAAAGAATTTCTACATGAAACCTTCTCTCTTCCCCCTCCCCTCCACGGCACACCACATTTTTCTGTCTTCTCACATTACCTAATTGGTCAAAATTTCTGACACTTTTGACTATTACCGGCATGCTCAGTTACATTTAGGTTGGAGATGTTTAGAAGAGTTGCTAAGTACTGGATAGAACTGAAGCTGGATTATTTTATGGAAGGGGGGACTTTGATCTATTTGAATTTCCTTATAGAGGATGAGGTACCAAGAAAAAAATGAGTACAGAAGTTCTCACATATTTGTTTATAGACAGACTCTCACTATGTAGCCCTGACTGGCCTGGAACTTGCTATGTAGACAAGGCTGGTCCCAAATTGACAGAGATCCACCTGCCTCTGCTGTTGTGCTGGGATTAAAGGCATGCATTCCACAGCCAACCTTTACATTTTTAATTAAAAAATTAATATGATTATAAGTGTATTATGATGTATGTGTGTGTGTGTGTGTGTATGCACGCGTGCGCGCTACAGTGTGCATGTTGAAGTCAGAAGACAACCGAGGGGAGTTGATTCTCCTTGCACAGTGGATCCTGGTGATCAGCCTTAGGCCATGAGGCTGCACAGCGGCTCCCTTGCATGCTGAGCCATCTCTGCAGCCCTGCAATTTCTAAACCATGTTCGTTTTTCCACTTTTGTTGGCTTAAGCATGAATACCAATACTGGAGACTGTGTATGCACTGACATTATTGTGTGTGCCCCAAGTTCAGGTTACTTCTCCTGCACTGAAAATGTATCATAGTTTCTTGATAACACCATTTCAGCCTTTTCTACCTACCCTCCATTTTGAACCTTCCAAATACAGGCCTCATGGCTTCCAATCATAAGCCACCTTTTTGCTTAAATATTTTAGAACACAAGCATTTCTGTCATCATTTGAAACTGGCTCTCAAACATGGCGTGCCCTTACAGGTAGAGATGCGTTCCTGCCCCACACGCAGCGTTTCTTTCTAGGGAATCTTCTTCTCTTTCAGGGACTGCCTGTTTTGATTATGCTTTTATGTGATTCTCTGATTAACAAGAAACAGCGTAGTGTATTGGGACATCACTGTACAGTTGTCTTTCTCCTAAATGCCAAGAGGGGCAAAAAAGGACTGTCACCTGAGCAGATCAGTGACCTTGGGCTCTCCAGCTGCTGCTCACCTTGAGGGCTACTGTAGCTCCTAACTTTTCTCCACGATTTTTATATGAAATCTCTCTTAATTTATGGATGTCCCTAATTTCTGTTGGGTAAAAATACATATGTTTGCAGAATATTGTATGACCAGTTGTTGTGCATGCCAACCAAACAAGTCTGTGGCAACATGTGCCCTAGATTGCCCTGGCTTCTCTCACATAAATTCAGTGTATATCTGTTTGTGTGTGTGTGTGTGTGTGTGTGTGTGTGAGAGAGAGAGAGAGAGAGAGACAGACAGACAGACAGACAGACAGACAGACACACACACACACACACACATATACACACACACACCTATTGGCGGATAATAGCAGGAGTAATGAGTCCAGATGACTGATTAACATTTCTCCTTCTCATATCACTGAAGTAAATACTGGATTTTGTATAGAAAGAAAGATCAGGCTAATCCTAAAACACGAGTAAGATACTTTAAAAGTGCATCAGACACTTGGTTTCCATGATTTTTCTCTTGTCAGTCTTTCCCAAGGCCAGCCGTCCTTTTCCTGCCTTCTCAGTCAGTATTGCTGTGCCATTTCTGTGAATGTCCTTTTTTCATTGGCAAGGCTGTAAATGAAAAATCCTTCTTAGAGAAACCGAACAAGAGAAATCACGTTGTAATTGACTTTAGCTGCACAAACTTCCAGACATTCTTCCTCTCAGCATTAAAATTCCTTAGCCTTAACACTATTCCTTTCAAATGAGCCTTTTAAACAGAAGAATGGCCGGCTTTAAGACTGTTCATGAAAAGACCCACAGAAATAATCTAAAGGGCCAGCCTTTTAACCATGTAAGATCTGACCCCGGTCCATCGGGGAGCTTGGACTGAGGCGCCATTTACTGTGGCTTAGCTTAGAGAACACAGTAACTAGAGAGAGTTCAGCTCCTGGCACAGATGGAATATCAGGAACAAACTTTACCCGACTTCCTGCAAAAGCTAGAATATGGACAAACCCTCCGAAAGAATCTCAGTACACTGAACGTCAGGCAACAAGAGGTGGCAATCCCCAAGGCGGGCCACAACTTGGGCTGTGTAATTTCTACACTGAGAGAGTTTCCAGGATGTGCCACTGGGTGGGAGAAACTGGGTAGAGAAAGGACTGTCTGGGCTCAGATGGAGCCAGGTGTCAAGGCAGCGGAGAGCCTAGATGTGGGCTACCGGGGGATGTTGGAGCCCCACAGAGGGGCCTCAGCGTCTCCGGGGGCAACCAGAATGATGGCTGTAAGGAAACTGCACAAGGTCAGAAAAGGAACCAAACGAAAGAACTAGCATTTGTGCTCACTTTAGGCCAAGGAAGAAGTCTGGGACATCACAAGTATTGGGTAGTGTGCCAGGAGCAGGCTGCCCAGTAGGAATCAGTTTTTGGTCCTGACAGAGCATTGGCCAGCATAAGTCTAAAACATCTCTAAAGCAAGAAAGACCTAAAAGAATCAAGCTTACAGTTCCTCAAATAGTTTTCACTGACTGAAAATTTCAACAATATAAAATTCAGCATACACAGCCTCTAATAAAAAATGCCCTGGGGGCTCAGATAAGAGAAAAATAAGGAGAAGATAAATCAGTAATCAAGAGTGACATAAATAAATAAGAGAGAAGTCAAACTTGTTAGATTAAAATAAATTTTATGCCCTGTGCCAAGCATGCTTCTGTGTGAACATTTAGAGATCCAGCTGTTAGGGACGCTAGAGTTTTAGTATAAAATGTCCCCAGCCAAAGGCTTGGTTCCCTAAGTGATGGTGCTGTGGAGGTGACCACTTAACTTCCGTGTGTGGCTGATCCACTGACACTTAGCTGAAAGAGCTGTTAGAAGGTGTAGTCGGGGAAAGTGGGCCACTGGGGGCACGGCTCCCCAACCTCTCCCTCTCCCACTTTTCTTTCCCTTGTCTCTTCTCTCTTCTCATCCCCCTCCTTCCCCTCCCTCCCTCTCCCTCCCCCTCCCCCTCCCTCCCCCTCCCTCCCCTGTCAATGAGTCACTTTGCCCAGCACAGGCCCCCTACCATAATGTTGGGCTTCACTGTACTGCACGATCAGTGGAGACAGACGACCATGGCCGAAACCAGGAGCCAGAGTTAAATCACCTCCTCCTTTAAGTTGGTTTTTCTTTGGTATTTTTGTCATAGAAACAAAAAATTAGCACAACAGTAAACTTAATAAAATTGAAATTGAGGGGGCGGAGCCAGGTGGTGGTGGCCCATGCCTTTAATCCCAGCAGAGGCAGGCGGATGATCTCTGGGTTTGAGGCCAGCCTGGTCTACAAAGCGAGAGCCCAGGACGGCCAAGGCTATGGCCAGCAATAGCTGTCACACTTCATGAACTGCAAACATAGGAGAAAAGACAATATCACTGCAGCAAGTCCTTAAATAAAATGTCCTAAATCTGTGATAGGAAAAGGAAGATGTCATTAAAGAGAAGAGACATGGATTTACAGAGGAACAGAGACACAGGTGACAGGATGGTTTTTGTTGGGAAAATGTAAAAAAGGAAGACAGTGCAGCCAAAACTTTATAGAGTACAAAGAATTTCTATCCATAGTCAATAGCTTCCATAAACAAAGCTACAAGAAACTTCTAGAGACAGTTTAAAAGAACTAGTCACAGCCGGACTTGGTGGCGCATGTATTTAATCTCAGCACTTGGGGGACAGAGAGAGGCAGGCAGGTTGCTGTGAGTTCAAGGCCAGGCTGGTCTACAAAGCGAGTCTAGGACAGCCAAGGCTACACAGAGAAACCTTGCCTTGCAGGGAGGAAAAAAAAACTAGCCACGAGCAAATTGTTCAGACAGAGGGCGGCCAGATAATCCCAAATGGATCTTCACAGCAAAGTGAAGAACAGGGAGATGACCACATTGATGCATGCGCACATACATGCACAGACATATGCACACACAGTCAACAGAGAGAGAAGGAAAGAGGAGAGACATATGAAAGCTTGAGAGTCAAAAGTGGTAATTCTAGCTCTGAAGTGTTTTTGTCCTCTGGTAGTTGCAGTAACTACAGCCGCCATTTCTCCATTGTTGCCTGTAGACACTATCCCAGGGTTTACCCTGTGTGCCATGGTTTTCTAAGAGGACTCAGCCAAATATGTAAATGACAAAGAATACAAAGTGATTGCAAAGAAAAAAGGCAATTGGACCAAGTCTGGAGAAATAGCCACAAACTTGCAAGAATTCGTCCCTGGTGGAGTCCCTGGATGTGTTTAATGCCTATCTGTTGGTTGAGACAATGTGTGGGAGCTGCTGTCTTCTGGGAAATCTCACTGAGAGTCAGCACTCCCAAGTTTTTACTGGTAATTGACTGTGTGGGCACACTCGGTCTGATACATGTTTAAATTCCAGATTCGCAGAAGGAGTGCTGGTGTTCGGCATAAACCACCTTGTTTGCACAAACCATTTAGACACAGTGAGCCACTCAAAAGAGTTCTGTCTGGTATTGGGTTCTGGAAGTGCTGGGGACCCTCCTGAACGCTTAACTTCCCAGATAGCTGCCAGAAGCCAGCGCTGCAACAAGGCTCGCTGGTCTAACTCTTCTGTGTTGCTGTTAAAATGCTTTTCCTCTCCTGTGTCTTATTAGCAGGAAAATTTGCCATGGTTTTTCCTTAACTAGGTCTGTCTTACTACGACTAGCTGTAGGTAGTGGGTGTAGCTTGCTTAGATTGCAGCTTTAAGTGCAGGAATTCTAAGAAGTCAAGTAGTTGTCAATTCTACGCTCTCTTTTTTAAAGATGTTATTATTATTTTGTCTGTTTGTTTATTGTTTGTTTTTTTTGAGACAGGGTTTCTCTGTGTAGCCCTGGCTGTCCTAGAACCCACTCTGTATGTAGACTAGGTTGGCCTCGAAATCAGAGATCCGCTTGCCTCTGCCTCCTAAGTGTTGAGATTAAAGGTGTGCTCCAGGCTTATTTTTTATTGTTGTTGTTGTTATTACTATTACTATTATTACCATTACCATTACTGTTGTTGTTGTTATTATTATTATTATTATTATTATTATTATTATTCTCTCTCTCTCTCTCTCTCTCTCTCTCTCTCTCTCTCTCTCTCTCTCTCTGTGTGTGTGTGTGTGTGTGTTTAGATATACAAGACAGATTAGTAGAGAAATTCTTGGTTTTTTTTCCTTCCATGGATCCTGGCCTTGGCTTGTACTTGCTATGTAGCTGAAGACGACATTGAACTCCTCATCCAGTTGGCTGCACCACATACTATATAAGTCTATATGCTATATTTGTGACTGGTGTGTGCATGAGCAGCCACACCTGGTTAATGTGGTGCAAAGGACTGAACCTAGGACCTTGTGCGTTTTCGGCAAGCTCGCCACCAGCTGAACTCAGAACCAGTCCCCTAAGACAGCTCTCTACCAAAACTAAACAGGAAAACAAAGTCCCACCTAGAAGCCAAGCCAAGAGCCCACTCAGAATTGCTTTTAGTTGATTGTTAAAGAAATTGCTTTTCAGTGCCAGGTGTGGTGGCACACATCTTTAATCCCAGCACTTGGGAGGCAGAGGCAGGCAGATTGCTCAGAGTTCAGGGCCAGCCTGGTCTACAATGTGAGTCCAGGAGAGCCAAAATTACACAAAGAAGCCCTGTCTCAAAAAACCAAAAACAACAACAACAACAACAACAACAAAAAACCCAAAAAACAAAAAAAAGAAAGAAAGAAAGAAAGAAAAATAAATAAATAAATTGCTTTTATTTTATTTGGTGGCCTTGGCTGTCCTGGAACTCAATCTGTAGACCAGGCTGGCCTTGAACTCACAGATATCCACCTACCTCTGCCTCCCAAGTGCTGGGATTACAGGGGTGCGCTACCATGCTCAGCTTGTCTGTGCTATTTTTAAGTGATCATCTTTTATAACATAAGGACCATCATCGTTTCAAAGTGACTATTTCTTGTTTTGACTCTTAGTGATTTTCTGTTCTGGGACAGAATACTTCTGTTGTAGTCAGTTAAACAAGTAGACAGTTTAAATTAAGGTAAAAACAAGTCGTGGTTGTGTAAAATGGACACATTTCTGATAGAGGAACTGCATGTGTTGGAGCCGTCCCGTAAGGAATGCAGAATTCGAGTATCTAAAAACCTCAGTACTGAAGGAATGCTGCCGATTCTAGGACGGCACGGTAAGGCTTGCAAACTCGTGGGATGTTAAGCTACAAGTGCTTGTCACTGATAATACATCCGTCCTGCGGGTCAAGGGCAGAGTGGTGCTCTAGCTAAATAGCTGCGTTCACGCCGTTCATGTGTGAGGTTAGAGGAGGAAGCATCCAGAACATGACTGCTCTTTGAATGCAGAGATTATGATCCAGGGTCTGATTATTCCCTGGCCGATTTGAGTTGATATCAAACTGTGTGTCTGGTGTTTTTGTTGTCTAGTTGTCAGGATCTCGTGTAAGTGACCTAGTAGTTGGGGGAGCGAGAGCGACTCTCACAGCCCCTGCTGGCTGAGTAAGCACTCGCTGTGTTTTTTGGGTCTAAGTGAAGTTGTTGAAGCTTACGCTGTTTGATTTGATTTTAATCTCATTTAACCAAACTCCTGAGGGATTGGCTCTAATAGTGCAGACAAAGGAGAGACAAGTGCCTGCACTAGTAAAACCTACAATTCACTTTTAAATGGAGCCATGAAGATAGACAAGCACTGTCAGTTTTCCAGGTTCAGTCTCTTCATAGGGATGTTTTAAAGCACAGGTTTAGCTTGTTCTTAGTCACCCAGTGGAATATTTGTATTTAACCCTTTGGATTCCTAATTGCATTCCCTTCTGTCAAACTTGAGAATTCCTAATTAAAAGAAGCAGGGAACAACTGACCAGAAAATGACTGATGTGTTAGCTTGCGTTAATTACAGCATTTAATAGACAGTATAATATTGCCTTGAAAAACCTGTTAGAGATCCTGCAAGGCTCCCAGAAAGACAGGGAAACCTCCGATGGTCCCTGCAGAAAGTTTCCCTCTTCTCTGCTTCTCTGTAGGACTTCATCTCTGGAGTTTCCTGTGTTACAAGAAAGTAGTCTGAGCTGAAAACACCAGCTCAGCTCCCTTCTGCAATCTCTCAGGAGTGCATGGGACATACTCGTCTTTCCAAATGGCAGACGCTTTACCACTAAAAACAGACATCTCAGCCAGGCACGGCGCCACACACTCATGATCACAAAACCCAGAGGCAAGAGGCCCAGAGTCTGAGGCCAGCCTGGGCTTACACATCAGTGTGGCCATCTCAAGGCTGTCATTCTGTTTTCAACTGAATTCGTGATCTTAAGGAACCTTCAGGATGATTCACTGTTGATCTGCTTTCAGAGATCTAAGCTATTTTCAACCTGAGTTCCACACGTTGTCTAACGTGGTCACTTGTAGTTAGCAGTAACTAAATATGCATTATATAAATGTGAGAATAAGCAATTACTGATATTTGAATTTATTACTATTTAAAACTTACTAAGAATCTTATATACTAAAAACTGATCTGGGCACATGGGGTCACCATTTAATGAAACAAACTGGACACTTTACGTTTTGGTGTGAAAAACATTCCGTAAAGGTCGTGTCTCACAGCGGCAGGTGTTGAAGACGCTGTGAAGCGCTGTGTACTTGGATAATGATGCGAGAGAGAGAGTGGGGTGGGGCCTGGGTAGCGAGCGCTACTGCTTTAGCCTCAAAAGCCGCTTTGTGAAAGGCCAGCGGGTAACATAACTGACCGAAGCAGGGTCAGCCTCTGCCGGGAGTTGAGTGTGTCAGTACCAAAGCCAGAAAGCGGGCGGCTGAAGCGGGAAGAACCTTGACAAAGAATCCACGCAGGGAGCTGCAAACTAAAGTAGGGATGTAAAGTCTTATTTTAAGTGTGACGTGGCATCACGAAGCAGAGAAGTACTGTGATGGAGCAGTACTGGGCAAGGATCACCGTGGTGGGACAGGCTGGGGGGGGGGGGTGAAAGGAGCAGACGCCTGCAACAGCCCACCACCATCGCGTCTATGTTACCCAGAAGTGGGAAACGGTCATTGAGATGTACACAGTCAGAACTAAGGACAACTCTAAAGCGTGTTTCCTCGGTTGCCGTGGTCACATTTCAAAGGCTTCCGTGTCTGAGCAGCACAGGGACGTACGAGGATGCAGTTCTCGACAGTTAAGAGCAGCTTACTTTGTGGTGTAGTGACAGAGGCATGGAGCTGAACAGCTACATTTAAGATGCCATTTGAAAGTAGAGCCATCAGAAATTTCTAGCAGATTGCTTATGGAATACACAGGAAAAACAACCGCTGAGTGATGTGAAATTAATGACTTTAATTCCATTTGAAGCAGAGGAGGAGGTTACAGTTGGCACCCAAGACCCAGTTTTGCCTGGTGTGTATGGTGCTGGGGAATGGCCCCGGGGCCGGGTGCATATGAGGCAGGTGCTTTGCCTTGGAGTTAAGTCTCCAGCCCTAATGCTGTGTTCTGTGGATACCGCTGGGAGGCCTTGTCTTTTCTGAAGGGAGGTCTGGGGTGGGGGCTGGGAGCAGTGGAGGGAGGGAGAACCATAGTTGGGATGTAGCGGATGAGAGAAGAGTAAAGTTTAAGAAGCCTTCAGTTTACTAAATGTTTGCTAAATGACATTTGCTAGAGTATCAGGCGGATATCATTAGGTTCTGCTGCACGGAGTTAGTGTTGTAAAACTTTCCCGATGACAAGTTTTACATTAACCGTAACATGCAGCTCTTGTGTACTATGGACCTTCCCTGTTACTGAAGATAAACCCTTTGGTCTGTACATATATCAGAAAAGTCCCCAGATTTCCAGCAACTTAAGGTTGATAAGATTTATATGTGACAGTATAGAACTATACTATACTATCCTAGTTGGCAGAAGGAACAAGGGAAGCGATTGGAGGAAATCGAGTGCAGAAAATGCACAGAGTGAGATTCTTCACACAGAGTGAGATTCTTCACACAGAGCGAGATCTCTTCACATACACAGCCTGGGAAAACAGCAACAAAACAGATCCATTTTGTCCACAAACCCCGGAGAGGGATATGATGACAAGCGAGACACCAGGGATCTCAGGAGTGGCCAGTGTCGTCGGAAAGCCTGGCACAGTTGCCAGTGCGTGCTCCCAGCTGTCCCGGGTGCGGGCTGGAGGATAACTGTTAAGGTTGAGGCCAGCCTGGAGGATGTAGGGAGTTTTAGACCAGCAGAGCTACAGAGTGAGACCCAGTCTGTGCTGGTTAGTTTTTGTCAGCTCACCCCAAACTTCAGCATCTGTGAAGAGGATATCCAAACTGAAGAACTGCTTTAGTGAGATGGTCCTGTGGTCATGTTTGTGGGGGCATTTTCTTGATTAATGACTGGTGTCGGGGTGATGCCACCCCAGGGCAGGCAGTCCTGGGAGACCCAGTAGAGCAGACTGCAAGCAATGCGAAGCAGACCCGTGGATTCCGCTTCAGTACCAGCCCCCAGGCTGCTGCCTTGCGCTCCTGCTCTGACTTCCCTCCTGATGGGCTGTGATGTGGCTCTGTAAGCCAAAGAAACCAAGGAGCTGTTGGTCAGGGTCATTACCACAGCAGGAGAGCAAACTTAAGCACATGACGTCACTGGAGAGCATTACAGTAGAGGGAATCGCCATGAAATAGTGACCACCAAGGTCATTTTCAAGCTCTTCCTCTACTACTTCCTAAGGAATTGCCTTTTATACACCATAGGGAATATTCATTATAATCCGTTACCTCTATCGTGATGCATAATGATGATGCAGCCGGCGTCGGGGGGGGGGGGGGTGCCCCCTGAGAAATTACACCACACGACAGATTTGCTATAAAGGAGGTTCTTGGCATTTCATCTATACTATGTCATGGATTTCCCGGCCATGCTAAATGCTTAATGTACTTTGATGTCCATTTCTTTTCCTAGATTTGGAGATTTTATGCTAGTTTCTGTGACTAAGTTTTCTCTGTCTTTAGTCTCTATCTTAGTTCCCTCTCCTATAACACAAAATTGTAAGTTTAGCTTCTTAATAAGTTTTGGTTTTGCTATGTTTGTTTTGAGACAGGGCCTCTATTATCTTAGTTTTCTAAACTTTAATTTTATTTATTCACTCCATATCCCGATCCTAGACACCTCCCTTTTCCGTTATCTCAATTTTTTGTTTTTGGTTGGTTATTGTTTTTTTAGATTTATTTACTGTGTATGCAGTGTTTTGCATGCATGCCAGAAGAAGGCAAATAGATCCTATTAGGAGCCACCATGTGGGTGCTGGGAATTGAACTCAGGACCTTTGGAAGATCAGCCAGTGCTCTTAACCTCTGAGCCATCTCTCCATCCTGGTTGCTTTGTTTTTTGTTTGTTTGTTTGTTTTTGTTCTTTGGTTTGGTTTCTCGAGACAGGATTTCTCTGTGTAGCCTTGGCTGTCCTGGACTCACTCTGTAGACTAGGCTGTCCTCGAACTCACAGCGATCCGCCTGCCTCTGCCTCCCGAGTGGGATTAAAGGCGTGCGCCACTGCGCCCGGCTTGATTGCTTTGTTTTTTGAGGCAAGGTTTTTCTGTGCATCCCTTGATGTCCTACAGCTGTTTCTCTGTGTCGTCCTGGCTGTCCTTGAGCTCACTCTGTAGGCTAGGCTGGCCCAAGATTCACAGAGATCTGCTGCCTCTGCAGGCGTGTGCCACACTGCCCAGCTGTTGTCTCAGTGTTTGCTTCAACTTGTTATATAACTGAGAATGAATTGAAGTTCTGATGGTTCTGCCTTTGTCCCAAATGCAGGGTTAGAGGCATGTGCCACTAGGTCTGGCTTTTATGTGAGAAGTGGATCAAATTCAGGCCTTGACAGACACGAGCCAAGCACTCTATAAACTGAGCCACACTCCAGCTCCGTCCAGAGGCCTTGAGTGCCAGTGTGGTCACGCTTGTTTTTGTGGTAGTTGTTCTTGGTTTTTGTTTTGTTTGTTTGTTTGTTTTTCAAGACAGAGTCTCTCTGTGTAGCCTTGGCTGTCCTGGACTCGTTTTGTAGACCAGGCTGGCCTCAACTCACAGTGATCCCCCTGCCTCTGCCTTGGGTGCATGGGCCACCACATCCAGTAGTTGTTATCTTAATTTTGTTCCTCAACTTCATCTTCACTTCCTGGGATTCTTCTGTCAACCTGGTCTAGCCCATTGGTGGTTGCTTTCCACTGATTTGATTTACTAAACATTTTGTTTCCAAATTTTTATAGATCTTTGTTATTGTTGAATCTTTTTGCTCTTTTCTTTTTTCTTTTTCTTGGTCAAAAATCTTTGGCAAAAAACAATTGAAAAATTACATTATTGTTTTGACTTTTTTTTTTCAAGGCAGGGTCTCTCTGTGTAGCCTTGACTGTCCTGGACTCACTTTGTAGACCAGGTGGGCCTCGAACTCACAGCAGTCCGCCTGCCTCTGCCTCCCGAGTACTGGGATTAAAGGCGTGCGCCACCATGCCCGGCCTACATTATTGTTTTGAATTACTTTTTTTTTTTTTGGAATGACCTCACACACATTCATAATTTTAAAAACTAGACAGATTGGATTCTTTTTAATTCCTACCATTTTTGGGTTTTGGGTTTAGATTTTAAAGAATGGTGAACTTTTGGAGAAGTCCCGTTGGCTCAGTTATTCATGTGTTGTGTTTCCGTATTGGTATTTGCAGTTGTTGAGTTTGAGGAGATGTCTGAGGTAAATTGCTCTTCTTGAGCCTATTCTCCTGTGCTGCCTGGGAGGATTAAAACAAGAACAACAAACAAAACAAAATCCAGCTTTGTAACTGTCATGTGCATATACAGAGATCATAAAGGAAATAAAATTGTTTTGATTATCGGAAAAGAGTATGGTAGGAAAATAATGGCGGGACATTTCCATGTACCACTCAGCGTCTGACACCATCCCTAACAGTGATGATTGAAGCAATAACTTTACCTTTTTCATAAATAATTCTTCCTTTCATCTGTTTGCTGTCTTAAAAGTTTATCCTCAGATTGGGTGACCAAGTGAGGTAGTTATTAAAAAAAAAATCTTACATTTTTTTCCCAGTGAAGTTGTAAACTAAATAAAATCCATGGTGTTATCTCATGGTGTAGAGGTAGGCAGATCTCTCGGGCCAGCCTGCTCTGCAAATAGAGTCTAGGACATTTAGGGCTACACAGAAACTCTGTCTTGATGAAAACAACAACGATTTTGGCCACAGGAATGCTTAGGAACCTTATACTGGAAACAACAAATAGAGTGAGCAGATGGTTAAAATGATACATTTACAGCTCATTGAGTCAGTATCAGAAATATAATTAGTGATCTTCTTTGGTGGAAAAAGCAAGCACTGGGAAAGTTTTGTTGTATGAGAAGTTAGTTTGGTTCTTAACATTTTTCCTCTATGTAAGGAGTAATTTGGTGGGATCGTAAGCCACTTTGTGTCACGTCACTTCTCTTCTCCTTACTGTTTCTCCAGCGCAGTTTCTCTGCCTCCCTCTCTATGAAAACTCAGGTCCATCTTTCTCTCATTACTCTTTGATAGCAGAAATAATTACAGCTCCTTACGTTTAAAAGACACGGTGCAGTCCCTAATTAAAAGTGCCTCCTCACCATGGCATAGGTCACTATTTCAACCTTGCCCCCGAAGCTTGAACTCCTCTCCCCCTAGTTAGGGGCCTGTGGAGGGAGGCAGTGCAGGCAGCGGCTGTCCACGCCGAGGCAGGCAGTCTTCCCCCTGACTCCTGCAGAAAAAGATTCCCCTAGTTTTGAATAGGGTAAGTGGCTAGGGAGGACCCTTGCTGTTTCACATGGCATTGTCATTGGAACCACACTGCCTGTGACAGTCCGAAAAAGACAGCCCTGCAGCTAGCCAGTGCTGACAGTGTGGGGCCTCGGCCGCCTCCCCCTCAGGCCACTCACTGTTCTGCCTCCCCCCCACTCTTCTCCCTTTGTCCCCCCTCTTGCCCTTATCAGATTTTCGGTGGGGGCTCTGCATGCTTCTGTTAGTGCCTTACAGGGACTTCAGTATCTACAGAGTTGTGCAGCTACATTCTGAGAATGCCTGCGTTCCGGCTGGGGCAGCCTCACCCTCTAGGGAGGGTGTCATTGTGCAGAACTTGCCCCCTGAGTTCTGTTTCCTTGCCTTCCACCTCCCCAGTCTGTAGAACCATGGCCCCTTCATTCTCCTGGGACCTCAGGTGAGTGATAACCAGTGTCTTTGAATGCCTGAGTGTGCATCGGGCACCGGTGTAACTCCAGAGAACACAGCAAGATGTCAAGTGGTGTAAACGCATCCTCTCCCTCCCTTGCTGTGGAGGAAGGCCCCTTCCCCCACCCCTGCAGCCTTAGGGGAGACACGAGAACCCACGCAGCTCTCAGCCCTGCTGTGCAGCTTCTTCACGCAGGGCGCAGCAGGGCGCAGCGGGCGTGCAGGCTTGGGAGCCATCTAACCGGTTCTCGGTCACGGTGGAAACTTGCTACAGGGCATTCCTTCTCACACGCCAGCTAGCATCTGATTGCTAGTAGTATCTGCAGGCCTCTGTTGAAACTCCAGTGTATTAAAACATTTCATGAGGAAGATAATAACACGTATCTCTTAGCAATGAGCCTCCTCGCATAATGATGCTCTGTTACAGTGCAGCCCATGGAAACCTAGAGACATTCGCTGTGGGCAGAACATCTGAGCAAATAACCTTTATAACCCGGATAAAAGCTCTGGCTTTCCCAAGCAGAGCTCTCAAGCAGAATCTTCTAATTTCCCCACTATGCGTCTAGGTAGACAGGTGGAAGACAAGGCTGTCCTCGCTTGTTGCACAAATTGCTCTTTTTTAGACTAGGTTATAAGTATGAATTTAAAAAACATATTTTTGAGATTATATATGTTCCCCTTTCCCTTTGCTCCCTTCAAATGCTTTCATGAATCCCTTTCTCTCTTTAAAAGTCATGGTCTCTTTCCTTTGGGCAGTGTGTGTATCCCTAAGTATGTAAGCACCTGCTCGGTCTGCACAGCGTCACTAGTGCGTGTACGTGTGCTCAGGGCTGGCCGTTTAGTGCTGGATAACCGTGTGGTGTGCTTGTCTCCGGGAAGGCGTTCTCCTGGTGGGAGCATTCATTCCTCGGTTGCCGGCGCTTCTGCGCTGAGGTGTGAGGCCTGTGGAGCTCTCCACCTCCGCGTTAGCGCGTCTGTGGGTCACCCTTCCTCAGCGCATGTTGAAGCAGCGGTGTCATGAGAGCCACAGTCTCACAGCCGACTTCCCATTCCTGCCTGTCTCATCCGGTCCCTGACCCTGCTTCTGCGCAGGCGTTGTGTTGTAGATGTATCAGTTGGGACTGGCTCCGCAACTCTGCGTTTTGACCAGTTGTGGTTTTGTGTACTGATCTCTGTTTGTTTCAAAGACAAGTTTCCTTGATGAGGGGTGAAGACTACACTCACCTGTGGGTTCAAGGACAGATCTTTACAGGTTGTCGTTAGGGATTATCCGGTGTGGTAATTTAGATGTTATAGATTCTTCTCTATGACCTCACTAGCACCAGGTACCATGAAAGTTAGTTCTCAGGGAGGAGGCATCCATGTCAGGCCCACCTCAAGCTCTCTAGGCCCTGTACCCGAAGTGTACAGTGTCTTCCACAATAGGGACTTGCCATCCTGGGAGAAAACCCGTGGCCATAGCATTAGCCTGTGTTCCAGGAGTCTCTGGGACTGTCCTGACCAACAACTCAAATGAGGGCTTCTTGGGCCTGGCTGGTGTTGGGATTTTGCTAGATAGTCTATGGCTATTGTAGAGAGCGTTGTCAGTCCACATGGAAAAAATTCATTAAAACTATATATGCATATTTGTGTAGTAACTTATATGCATTATAGATATTCTTAGGAAGATAGCTAATAGTATGATTGTTTATATATAACTTTTTCAGACACCTTTACTATTATTTTACCCTCCTGTTTCCCTTTTCCAGTTAGAGCTGCTGGCCCCCCTCACCCCCTGGTTTTTTTTTTTTGTTTGTTTTGTTTTGTTTTTTTTGTTTTTTAGTTGGCTCCTTCAGATCTCTTGAGTGTTTTCTTGGTGGCTGGGTAAATGCAAGTCACCTGGCTAAATCAGATGCCTTTACAGGGCTAATTGTACTGAGTATAGTTAAGGAGATAAGTACACTGCTAACACTTGCAGTTTCCTCTCCTCTGTTTCTAAACCTGATGGCTTTTGTCTACCAGCTGGTACTGCCCTACGTTAGTGTCATGGTTAAGCAGATTTTGGGGAAAGCACAAGTCTTAGCCGTCACTGTAAAGGACCCATTTCTCTGAGAGATATCAATTCAGGAAAATGCATATGGGAGGATTTTAAGAAGTGACACTTTCTCCTTTACACAGCAAAATAGAATTATTGAGCCCAATAGAAAATCTTAAATTTTCCATATCACCTATGGAAATGTTAGGAAAATTGTTACAAAAATATTGCCTCAGAGAAACTTTTCTTGTCTTTTGTTAATTCAGTTCCTCTATGGTGTTAAATTACAAAACATAGACTCAGGCGTAACCTCTTTTCTTGTGGTGGATACCCAGAGGAGTGGCATCATCAACCACCATCACCCCGAACTCACCATCATCCCCACCATCCCCACCCCCACCCCATCCCAAGCCACAGAAGGGAACGGTGCTGAGGGGAAATGGCTTTCCTGGGAGCAAGTGTGGAACTTGCAGCATGGCTGAGTGCAGTAATAGTTCATTCCCTTCCACGTAAAAACGTCCATGAAAACATGATGTCAGATTATAGAAAGCAGCTGATGGGCACAAGGAATGGGTGGTGGTGGTTGTTGTTGTTATTATTATTATTATTATTATTCCCAGCTTCCTCTTGTGTGGTTGTGGGATCTTCTCTCTGTTCCTCTTTATATTTGAGATGGAAGCGATGAAGCTTGGAACTGAACCCTGAAAAGCCTTGAGCTGCTTGTTTCATCATCTGTGGTGGGGTGACTTTCTGGTCCCTGGCTCTTCCGTCTTCTCTCATGACTACTCACCAGTACCCTTCCCAAGAGCCTTTGGGGGTAACATTGTGATGCAGACCAAGAAGTTGTTTTAAGGGACTTTTGTCCAGTTCCTTCACCTTTTCAAGTTTAGATCTGTAGAGTTGTATTTAGATTGAAAGCCACACTGAAGAGCGAGGTAGATGGGAGCGTGTAGCCCGGCCCTGATACAGAGCTTTTACCGATAAAAGCTAAGTGGCCCTTGAATAAGCCTTCTCCTTTATTTTCCAGGTAACATGCATGTGTCACTAGCAGAGGCACTGGAGGTTCGGGGGGGACCACTGCAGGAGGAGGAAATATGGGCTGTCTTAAATCAGAGTGCCGAAAGTCTCCAAGAATTATTCAGAAGAGGTAAGTATTTTTCCCCCAATTTTTTAATTTTTATTTTTTATGTACATTGGTGTTTTGCCTGTGTGTATGTCTGTGTCAGGATGTCAGGTCTTGGCGTTATGGACAGTTGTGAGCCACCATGTGGTTGCTGGGATTTGAACCCAGGTCCTTTAGAAGAGCAGTCAGTGCTCTTAACTGCTGAGCCATCTCTCCAGCGCCGAGGTAAATCGTTTTTTTAAACATTTTATTTTGCACGTTGAGTAGCCAAAAATCAGATAACCAATAGTAAATTAGATTTCTGTTTCTGCATTCCTGGTTTTGGTAGAACGTGGAACAAAATGCCCTAACGTGTGTCTCAGGGGTGGGACGGTTGGACGGACTTGCTTGAACTCTCTAACACTGCACACACACTTGCTATTGTACCGGTCACTAGACACAAAGAGATTCTCAAAATGGAAGCGCCTCCTATCTGTTGGGAACTTATGTTTCAGTGCAGAAAGTAACTATTAAAAAAAAAATGCTGATATAAGCAAATGTAACTGCAACAAGGGCCAGGAAGCCTGGGCATTCAGTGACTCTCTCTGAGGAAGATCTGACGTGGATGTAGGGAAGAAAAGAAAAAAGCTTCCGTGCACTACGTTTTCCCAGAGCTCATGCCTGGAAGATGTAGGAGTTGACCCTGTGAGGGGGAGTAAAGAAAACATTCTTGCCAGAGAGAGTAGCAGTTGCATTCCTGTTGCTGTACGTTAGGCGACGTGGGCCGAATAATAGTTGGGTGTCTCCCTTGTAGGTGGTTGCCTGGCCCGAAAGGTCACACTGCATCTGGGAGCTGGGAGTTCGCTGGACTTGGGTTGTCTAAAACTATTTGTGTGATGTCATTCGTCATATCACATGGTTAGCACTTATGTGGACAAGGAGCTTTGTCTGATGGGAGAATCAGTCTTTAAAACTTGGTTGAATAATAAACCAGACACAATAAACAGGACAGAGATAGGTGACGGGGAGGGGAGCAGTGTTCTTTACAGTGTGGGGTCTGGATGACAGTAGAGCCTCACTGGAGCCTTGTTCGGGTGCAAACATTCAGGCCCACCCCACAGACCCACTCAAGTCGGAGCCTCTCAGGGGACCCCAGGAGTCGTGCACCGACGAGCCCCTGAGAGCACTGTGGTGCCTGCTGCAGTCTGAGAACCGCCTGAGGATGGGATCACTAACCACCGGGTGCCACAGGAGCCCCTTGGCAAGCAGTAGGGATGGACACAGGTGGGGGGGGGTCTGGAGTGGGTGGGAAGAGTGTGTGCAGGCAGGGGCTGGGGAGGGGGCTGACACTGTCGATTTTCAGTCCAGGAAGGAACTGGAACAAAAGCCCTAGCTAGGGCCCAGCCATCACTTGCTACCCAGGGCCTTAGAAACCTGTACTGAGATGCAGGAAGAGCTTTCCTTATAGCTGGGGTTGTCTAGATAGCAGAATTCCTTTATCTAAAATCAGTTACAAAATTCTATTTATTTTAAATAGATGCTGTTGTTTTGAGTGCTTCCTTTTTTCCCCCCAGAAAATTCAGAATTTTAAGCATGGCAGTCCACAGCATACAGCCCCGCTTCAGGGACGTCTTACTCAATTAGCAGTTAACAATCGTCAATTAATGTTAAGAAACATCTCCTTGTGAGGTGCTGTGGGAGGGGCCAATGAATAGAAGGCGGCATTGTTGCCCCTTGGGCATTGATTCCGATCGGACAGATGCATGTGAGAAGCTTACGGCTTCCAAACAGTGTGCCAGAGGAATGACAGGGACAGCGCACACTACAGATGTTCAGGGAGAGACAGCAGCCATGAGTCACAGCATGCGAAGCATCTTGCCCAGGGCGGTGGCGGGTGTGGGGTGGGGGGTGTCCTTCCTTCAAATTTCATAATGCTGCTAAGAGATCGAAATCTTGTATTTGCAGCCCTTGTTGTTGAGTGGTGATTGTTGCATAACATATTGGCACTTTACAAGAAAGACACATTAGATTGTGTTGTGAAAATTCACCGTGAGGCAACTGTGTCTCATATACTGCCCAGTGGGAGTCACTCACTGGACAGCCCTTGGTGTAAGTGGCAGAGTAAGAGCCGTAATAAGAACGTATATATTAAGTTTGACTTCTTTGACAGTTGGGAAGTCACCATTTATTGTGGTTGCCAATGGGGAATTTCCGCTTGTTAGGAAGGAGCGAGTGTTGTTTGATTTCCATGGAACCTGTGTTTGAGACGTCATCTTCCTACAAGTTTTCCTCCTGACTCTGAAACAACAAATTGAAATAAAGTGGCTGCTGCTTGCTTGGTTCAGGATGGACTGCAGGTCTCTTGAGGCCGTAGACACGGTTAGGAACGACCCTGGGAGATGGTAGGAAAGCAGATGAGATGCACATCCTCCGTAGTTGACTTCTCTGAAACGTGCCTTCCCAGCTTGGCCATCTTCATCTTTCTGTGTCTTTGCAGAACCCTTCCTCTGGTTCCTGGTGGGGTGGCTGTCATCTTGAGCCTGTTGCTCTGTGTCCCTTCAGTGTACTGCTAAAAATCCCCGTGACGGGAGGTTAGAGAAGCGCTTCTGGTGGATTAGTGAGCAAAGGGCAAGAAAATAACCGGCTCTCCTTCCTCTTCAGCCTTCTAGCAACTTAAAGCTTTTAGCATTTTTCAAAGCCAGGATCTTGTTGCTGATATCATAGGGTAATGGTGCTGAGGC
This sequence comes from Acomys minous, assembly GCF_964271855.1. NCBI lineage: Eukaryota > Metazoa > Chordata > Mammalia > Rodentia > Muridae > Acomys > Acomys minous. The sequence continues at coordinate 93,203,960 of NC_140497.1, forward strand.
AGGACGTTGAACGATGCCATCTGCAAAGGAGTGTCTGCTGGGAGAAGGGAGAACAGGAAATTGTTACTGTTGGCTCCTGAGGCTTGGCAGTGGTGATAGGAGTTCGTTTGCCTTTTGTTGTTGTCTCTGTCTTCTCTCCTCATGCCATGCATATGTATCACCTGTATGATTACTGATAAAGTTTTGAGGATTTCTTGAGGTTGTACACACAGTCCAGCCTTGTGATTTCTTCTGTGGTGATTTGAAAGGGGCATGTGCTGTCAGTCTCCAGGCTATAACGTAGGTTTGTTAATCATTGATTGTAAAACAGTTTGTAATCTTTTTACTTTGAATCTGTGAACTGTAGTCATTCTTAGGGACAGTGGATGATGTTAGTGGCCTGAGGCTTTCCTGTTAACTGCTCTTCTTACTCACACCTCTCTCACCTGTTCTGGCCAATGCTACCTTGTGACCCTTCGCTTTGCCATTTGCTACCATGTGATTCCGCCTCCATCTTCACGTGCTCTGTAACTTTGATTTTCTTTTTAAATAAGTAGCAGGAAAAACAGTTTTACATTTTTGCCTAGATGAATAGTGAGTTTTCTGGAGGAATTTCATCTAGGGTCACAACACATTGTATCTTCCTAATTATATGCCCATTGGTCTGTCTTATTCAGCTAATTGGGAAGCAAAACTCTGTGGGTGGGGGTGCATATAAATATTTTCTAAAAAAACTCAATTTATCTTGCACACTGATACAAAAAAACACCAATTGTGTGAGCACTTAGAAACTGAATTTTTTTTAGTTAACCTTTTGTAGAAGTATAACATCTAAAATAGGAAAGCGATAGAAATAAATCTGAGGAAAAATAAGTGAAGACCTATCTAATGAATTTAGAGACCATTTATTTTAATGGAGAGCTATGCCTTATTGCTTACTAAAAAGGGCAGGGCTCTCTAAATTGACAGTTAGTGTAGTCCCAGGAGGCTGTAGTTTTGCACAAAGTGAGTGTCCTAAAATTTATACAGAAATAAAGTAATTGAACTTAAAAGTAGCCACAACGTCTTTGAAAAGAAACAAACAAGTGTTGAAGACTCACTCCGCCCAGTTTCAAGATTTACTATAAAGCTATAGTATTCAAAATAGACAAATCCATTAACGAGCACAGTGGAGTCCAAAAATCAATCCTCATTGATGGTGAACTTCAACTTGGTTTCCTGAAACTTTTTCAAAGTCTTTATAGAAAAACATAAAGTTTTATGGGCTGAAATTTTTCAAGTAAATTTTTATATAATATGTTCAGCTTTCAAAAGACGAGGCCCTACCTACTCAACTTTTTATTGCGTTCCTATTTATCTGCCGTCATACTTCAGTTGATTAAGAGGGTGCATCAGTTGTCTTTGACGTGCTACATCTTGCCTCGTATTTGTGAGGCCAGAATTAACAGGTTCTTCAAGTTAAATGTGTTTGAACTAGATGAAATTGCCCTATTTGTTCCCTGGTAACACACTGTAAAACATGAAATTAAATTTAATATTTGGCATTCTGAAAATAAATGGTGTAGGTTGCCTGACAAGTGTATCAAGCCCATGTGGAGAACAGCCCCTGCCCTGCAGACACACCAGCAGCTCACTGTGTGTATATTGACATTATTTTACCTTATGCCTCCTAAATAGGCGGCTTAATAGATGTAAAGAGTTAGAAGGAAGATTGCTGGAGATCCTGGTCTCCAGTTCTTTCCTTGATGAGAAACGTAATATCACCTGCTGGGTTTATTTTCAGTTCTACACTTAGCAGAAAATTTAAAATTTAAAATGTCGGTGTAATTTGTGTAATTTGTACAGTAAATGGTGTTGTTCTTAATTGTACTAGCTAAAGAAGAGCACTTTGGATCTCATTTCTCACCTAAGGTGATTTCTTATACCTTGACTTAATTATAATTTGGGTAAAGTGATTACTGGTTACAGTTTCTGACTTGCCATAGCTCTTGTTTTGTTTTACTTATAGCTTTTTAAAAAATTTATTTATTATGTATACAATGTTCTGCCTGCATGTACAATTGCACTCCAGAAGAGGGCACCAGATCTCATTATAGATGGTTGTGAGCTACAATATGGTTGCTAGGACTTGAACTCAGGACCTTTGGTAGAGCAGTCAGTGTTCTTAACCTCTGAGCCACCTCTCCAGCCCCCTACTTGTAGCTTTATAAGCTGCAACAAAAAGTACATAAAGCCCTATGAAGTGGATAAGGTCATATATACATATTCTTTCCTATGATGGATTTGTCAATGACATAAAGTTGAAATAAGGATAAGAACAAGAAGCAAGTTAGTTGAGCTGTGGGCCATCTTTCTCTCACACTGATTTCCTGGATCGGTGGCTTCACTTGTCTTGGGGAGCAGGTAGTATGAGCATAAACACTGTGCAGAGTCCTGGGCCCCCTTTCCAGGGTCTGCATGGAAGAGCTGTGTGGCTGAGAAAGCACAGGCCAGTGTTGTTTCTTAAGGAGTTCAAGCTCCTAGAATCAGGCATTTTATGAGTATGTTTAAATCACAGTTGAACATCTAGCCACACAAAATTGTAGGATCTGATGCAGACACAGTGTTCTCTACTTGAATCGTTTAGTGTTTTGGTGGTGAGATGTTCAAGAAAGCCAAAATATTCTTTATGAAGAAATAAAAAACAGCCTTTTTATTTGTGATGTGAAAAGCCCAAATTGAGGAGTTGTCCTCACAGTAGAGTGGGGGTGTAGGGCATCTTTAGAGGCTTGCAGCCTGTGGAATAGAACTGAACTTGTAGACAGATTTGTTTCCGTTTCAAGTGCAGCTGGCTCTCCATATGTGTGAATTCCACTCCAACAATTCATTCAACCTTAGATCAAAGTGAGTGGCTGTGACTGTACTGAGCAGAGGCAGGCTTCTATCTTGTCATGATTCCCTGAACAGTGCAGCAGAGCAACTATTTCCATAGCCTTCAGTATTAGAAGTAATATACAAGAAGATGTGCATAGCTTATATGTAAACGGCATGTCATTTTACAATAGGATTTGAGCATCCCCAGATACTGGTATCCGTGGAGGGTTCTCTAATCAATCACCCAGGGATACAGACAGACAACATTTCTATACATAATGATATTGTTCCTGATCTTTAGAGAATTCATAGTTTCTATCCTTAACCACTTATATTGCAGAAGAAATGTGTAGAATATAGTTATAAAACATTGTATTTATAATTTGTCATAATTTTAGAAGGTGTAATTTTATTGATGATGAAAATTGTTGGGATCATAGTTTGATTTCTGTTGTTGTTTTGTCAACACCATAACCAAAAGTATCCTGAGGATGAAAGGGATTAATTTCCCCCTATGCTTCAGGTACTAGTCTGTCACTGACTGGTGTCAGGGCAGAAACTCAGAGACAGGAACTCAGGGAGGCCAGGGACTCAGGGAGGGCAGGGACCCAGAGATAGGAACTCAAGCAAGGCGGGAACTCCAGCAGATACCATTATGGAGGAACGCTGCTTACAGGCTTCTCTCTAATGTTTACTTAGCCTGCTTTCTTATACAACACAGCATCGCCTGGCCAGGGGTGGGACCACATCAATCAAGAAATGTTCCACAGGCTTGCCTATAATACATAATCATATGGAGACTTTTTTTTTTCAGTTTTGTTCCCTCTTCCTAGATGGTCCCAACTAATGTCAAGTTAAAAAACAAAACAAAAAGCTAACCAAGACAACTGGGAAGCTGAGGGAAAATTAGAGCAGTCTGTTTATTATATCAGAACCCAGGGCATTCCTGGGAGTGCGGTGGGAAGGGAGAAGCAACACCCGCCCCCGCCCAAAGCTGTTTTAGTTATGCAGCCAAATAAAGCTGCCCAGAAAGGAAGCAAATGTTGAGACCTGCTTCCCTCTACCCATGGCTAGACTTTTAAGCCCACTATTTTAAGGCAATATTAGCTCAGATCTCACTAGTTCTGTGTTACCAAGTTGCATGATTCTGGGCTCCCCGAGTGATTCTTGTAAATACTTAACACAAACTACCAGAGGGGTCACAGTGGGTTGGGGCTTAGGTATGCAACTTACCTGTTTGATGGGAAAAGAGAGAAGGGAAAGGGAGAAAGAAAAACGGCGTTTGTGTGGCTTCCATTGTTAAGGAATAAAATATTTTAATTAGGCAGTGGTGGCACCATCCATCCTAGGTGGATCTCTGAGTTCGAGGCCAGCCTGGTCTACAGAGTGTCTTTCAGGACAATTAGAGCTGCACAGCAAAACCCTGTCTTGAAAAACAAAAGAAAAAAAGAAATAAAATATTTTATCTTAGCCCAGTGCGGGGGGGGGGGGGGGGGGGGGAGACTCATAAAGTAAGTAGAACTTTCAAATTAGAGTGACAGTTTTCTATACTTTTTGTTCCAGACTTCTACACCTTCTACTATAGGCAAAACAAATTCAAAAGCTGATACCATGGTGATTAAAACTCAAATAAATATTTTCACTAATAGTGAAGTTCAAGGTAATTGCTAGGTACACTAAAACATCAATTTGGCAAGTAGTATAATTAGCTGCTCATGTACTAATTGGCCTGATTGTCAAACCTTAGACCAAGTGCAGTACCGTAAGGACTTTGCTAACTAGGGATGCTGTGCTGTAAGTAGAGTAATGAGAGAAGAGAGGCTTTCCGGGGAATTTAGTTCTAATTAAAGAACAAATTCACACCTCACAAGACTTCATTCTTCAAGTTGTCTATATTTCTAATGCAATTTGTAGGTAAAAGATGCAAAACTAAGAACGAAAGTCAGAGCCCTTCCCAGACACGGAGAACACCGCAGTGTGATCTGGTTGGTGTATTGTCCAGGGAAACACAAGCAGGGACTGACTTGACTGACTGGGGGCGAATACAAATGGTGACTTTTCTTTGATGTGATGTGCACGCTTCGTGTCTCTGAGGAGCAGGTTTTATTACACAGTAACGATGGAGCTGTCCCGTGTACGTTCCCCAGCGGTCCTCATGGCAGATTCATGAGCGCAGCAGGAAGGGCAGGGAACAAGCTGCTCCTGAGATCACAGCTGGGAGGTCTGAACTCCGGTCAAGGACTTGGAGGTGACTTCCGCTTCAGCCTGACTATGGTGCTCTGCCAGTTACGTGAAGTATGCGCTATACCAACAAAGGAGGCCATTTAAAAGAACAAAAAGAAGCAGGTTGTTTCTCTGGTACTTTTGAACCCCATGGACTTGGGTGATGCCTTTAATCTGAGACCTGATACAGCACAATGCAAGTGCTGGAGACTCACAGGCTCGCCACAGCTTTAATGAAATGCTATTTAGTGATTGGCTATCTCAAAAAAGGTAAATGACATCAATGCCTTCAGGATTACCATTATGAGTTTGCAGATACAGGTGCATGTGAAAGCATTAGTGCAATTTAATCTTCAGAAAGGGACTGATTGTTGTTCTTTTCTGTTTCATATTAGAGAAAGCGACATTTCAAAAGTAGGAACAAAACTTAGGAATAAAGAAGTTCTCAATTTATAATTAATCACTCTGTAGTTAATAATTTATCTCAAAATGTTACTATAAAGAAAGGAAAGGAAGGGGATGAGAGAGGAAGAAAAGAGGAAAAGAAAAAGAAAAAGAGACCAGGCTGGCCTCGAACTCACGGCAATCCACCTGCCTCTGCCTCCTTCTGCTGGAATTAAAGGGATGCGCCACCATGCCTGGCAGTAATGTGCAGTTTCATACACAAAATTAATATGGTATGTGCATAGGTGTCTAAGCATAGCTGTGGCTGCTGTTCACAGGGATGCCTTTATCTGGCTTCATTAGTTAACAAAAGGAAGGAAGATCTTACAAACTGGTCATAAAAGTTAAGTCTGGTTTTATACCGACATATAGAGTTAATAATGCCCAGCACTTCTCCATTGCAGATTCTTTTGAGTGCTCTATGAAAACCAGTTTCAAGACACTGTCTACAAGTATGTACATCCATGTGTAAATTCCAGAGCCCACTGGCCTTCCTGTCGCCTATTTCCCACTATCAGCAACACTGGACTTAGATGGCGTTTATGATGTGTAGGGAGAGGGAACAGAAGTTGATGCTCAGCATCTTCCTCCGTGGCTAGCTCCACCTTATTTTTGAACGATGCCTCTCACTGAACCTTGAGCTCAGCTGGCTAGAGTGGCCAGTGCACCCCAGGATCTCCTGCCTCTGCCAACCCAGTGCACGCTGCCACACTTGTTTTTTGTTTTTAACATAGGTGCTAGGAGTCCAAAGTCAGGTCCTCATGCTGTAGAGTCAAAGGCCACAACAGACTCTGCAGACTGTTGCCTTTCACAAATTTTACATGAATCGATACTAATTTCAGCCAGTGAGGTGGCTCGGTGAGTAAAGGTGCTTGCTGTCAAGCCAGCCAAACAGGTCAACCCCTGGGTTCCATGTGACAGAAACAGATAATTAATGGCTGCAAGTTGTCCTCTGACCTCCAGACATGAGCTGTGGCCCATGCAAGCCCTACACATACATATAAACACACAAGTAAGGAAGAAGTAACTTAAAAATAAAGAACAAATACATATAAGCCACGGTGCACATATTTTCCCGTTAACAGCTTACTCTTCGGTGTGAACAATCGTACACAATCCAGCTAGGAAAATGAATCAAACAGAGTGGAGATGTTTCTCAGAATCTTGAGATGTTGGAGACACTCTGAAAACAGCCTACAGTAAATTATCTTCAAATCACCCACTCAGGGAACAGCACCAGGTGACTGAAGCCAGCGAGCTAGTATCTGTACAAGGAGACGGAGCCCTGCAGCCAGGCTGGCAACAGCAGGACACAAGAGCCTGGCTGCATCTCAGAGAACTTCCTGAAAGAGTGGAACGCGAGGAGTAGGATCTGGTGATGCTAAGGTTCTGGTTTGAGTGACTGGAAAACAGTGTCACAGTGGGGAAGACTCCAGAGAACAGGTGTCACACGAAGGCAGAATGGGTAGGGATGACAGCTCTATAGGGCTTGTTAAATTTAAGACTTCTTAATACTCAAATGGAGAGTTCCCGTAGGCAGCTGGATTGAGCGGGAGATAGAGCTAGGGCGGACAGACATCTCTGGGAATCGCTGGCACCGGCCTGAAAGTCTGCATCAAGGTAACGGCTGAAGACCAGCGGCCTAGTCTTGAGGGGACCTCGAGCCCTGTGGGGACTGCCCGCTCCTCCCCCACCCTTCTCCCAGCAGTCCTCCTAATACCATTTACTGAAGCTGCCTGTCTCACCCTGTCGTCTCAGCCCTCACAGTGGCTTTTCTGTCCAGCTCTCCAGTACCTGGGCTTGATCTTAGAGTCCAGAGTTCTAATCTTCAGGGCTAATTCTATTCTGAAGCAATATTTGCATTTACTCTTTGAAAATGTCATACATGTCTACAAAGGTATCTTGATCTTGTCTATGCCTCCACTGCCTTCATCCGACACTCCCTAGAACCCACCCACCTGCCTTCTGAACTCACGCCTTCCTTACTATTACTGCTATTAGTCATTGGTATTATAATTATTGGCTTCAAGCCCAACTGCAGCTGAGCATGTGTAAGCAGGTGTGGGGCCATCCACTGAGGCGCAGGCAGCCGGCCTGCAGCGCAAGGCCAGTTCTCAGCAGCCCTTGTATTTCTAGATGCTTGCTGCCAAACTGAACTTGCAGATTACTGAGGATCGGGACTGGCACGAGAGCATGAACGCTACCCAGAAGTCTCTCTGCTGTCCTGCTTCCCACGCCAGAGCATGAACGCTACCCAGAAGTCTCTCTGCTGTCCTGCTTCCCACGCCAGAGCATGAACGCTACCCAGAAGTCTCTCTGCTGTCCTGCTGTCCACTCCAGAGAGAGCTTGCTGTCCCCATTCTCTGAATCCTTGACCACAGACCAGCTCTACCTGTTCAGCATAACAGGTTCTGGGGCCAGTCCAGGGTCAGGGATGCGAGGGAGGGAGGGGACCAAGGCAGGAAAACTAGGTTTTAAAAATCCATTACTGGGACTGGAGAGATGGCTCAGTGGTTAAGAGCACTGGCTGCTCTTCCAGAGGACCTGAGTTCAGTTCCCAGCAACCACATGGCAGCGCACAACTGCCTGTAAAGTTCCAGGGGGTCCAACACCCTCACACAGACATGCACGCAGGCAAAACACCAATGCACATAAAATCAATTGCATAAATTACTCTTATTTTTAAATTCATCACTCAGTAGGTGAGCTAGCTCAGCAGGGGAAAGTACCTGTAACCATGCCTGGGGAGCTGGGCTGTAACCATGCCTGGGGAGCTGGGCTGTAACCATGCCTGGGGAGCTGGGCTGTAACCATGCCTGGGGAGCTGGGCTGTCTCAGACCCAATTCCCCAACCTCATCCTCTCCCCTCGCACCCGCGCCTCTGCATGCGCGTGTCCACACACATTAAATAAAAACCAAAGACATAAATATATATGTTAACAATTTTTTTAAAAATCCACTATGGCTTATCACTCTGAACTGAAGAAATGTATTCATTCGCTGGGAGAGGGAGTAGCAGAGGAATGGCACGGAACACGGAGAAGCCGAGTTATAAGGGGGAGGGTCGGGGTTGTTCTCTTTCAGTAAACACACAGAAACACCACAGATGCTTTCAAAGTGATTGTAAAGTGCCATGTAATAAATCTAGAGCAACTGCGACCACAAAATGCATTGCTGTCAATTTCCAAAACATATACATGACATTTAGGTGCTGGACTCTTGAGGTAATGTGGTCAGACCACAGAATACATTTTTCTGTAATTATACAGGCTTCTGCAAACCTCCCAGTGAGGGGACCGAAGGGCTGTGGCTAGAGTCAGTGTTTCCTTCCCACTTCCTGTTTCCTTCCCACTTCCTAACAACTAAAAAGAAGGAACTTAGAGCAAATGTTTGCAAAATCCTTCAAAGAATGTTGGCAGAAGAATATTTAAAAAGTAGATTCCAGAAGCTTGTAGTGCTATGTCCTGTGTTTTAGTTGTGCGCTGACTAGACTCCAAGAATGCTACTATTATGAAAAAGTAAACCTGATATGAACCAATCCCAGTAGCCAGTGTGGTTCTTTTTGGAGACGTCTCCTAACATTCCATGGAGGGGCTGCTGCCCAGAGTTCCAAGCAGCTAGAGCTGAAGTTAGACACACGCAGGCACTTGACATGTAAAGAAACAACTTAAAAGCTGGGTGCGGTGGTGGTGCACGCCTTTAGTCTCAGCACTCAGGCAGAGGCAGGCGGATCAAAGTGAATTCGAGGCCAGCCTGGTCTTACAAAGTGAGTCCAAGACAGCCAAGGCTACACAGAGAAACCCTGTCTCAAAAAAAAAAAAAAAAAAGAAAGAAAGAAAGAAAAGAAAAGAAAAAAGAAAAAAGGAAGAAAGAAACTGCACGTTGCTGTCTGTCCAGGCAGGCTGGATCCTGTTGAGGTGCTTGTAGATGCTTCCAATTCTAGTGTTCACTGGTTACCCCTTTTCTCCTCTCTAATCTGGTGCATGCACAAACAGTGAGCATCACTGACCCGGCTGCCCTGGGCTTCATCATCTCGCCATGGTCGCTGCTGCTGCTGCCATCTGGCAGTGTCTCCTTCACAGACGAGAGTATTTCCAGTCAGGACATGCGAGCATTCACGGCACCAGAAGTTCTTCAAAACCATCCGCTGACTTCTCTCTCAGACGTTGAAAAGGTAAATGTTAAGTCTTCACTTTGTTTACTATTTTGGTAAAAGTAGGGCAGTCAAACAATGGGCTACCCTGACCCAGTCCACGGGAGAAAAGTCCTTTGATTTTAAAATAATATGTTTCAAGATTATATATGTGTGTGTGTGTGTGTGTGTGTGTGTGTGTGTGTGTGTGTGTAACTATGAATAATTCCAGGAAAACATTGACCTGGCAAAATATTTTAAAGGGGTGACTCATTATTAATTCTTATTTAAGGGTGAATTAGTATTAATTCTTATTTATAAGTAGTTTATAAGTGCCTGCTATCTATAAAGCAGTACTTAGGGGAAGAAACAGAAGAAACTGCTAAGTGGACCCTTGGTAAATGCATAGGACAATCTATATTACGTGACAGGATGAAACAGATGCTGTGTAAGGGAGAAAAGTGTTTGTGAGTCTGTATTAGAAGCAGTTAATTTTTATTCCAAAAGACTGTAGCATTTGCTATGAAGAGTAAGCCTAATCAGAAAAGCAGAAATGGATTAGAAGGGTGTGCCACTCACGGCTGTGGGCATAGGCAATGACAGGAGAAAAGAAGTCCATTGTAGTTGGCAATGGCAAATCAGGGCAGGTGGCATTTGCACCAGAAGGGGCCCGCAGGTCAGAGCGCGTCAACTGGACTGAGGGCTGAGGCAGTAGGAGCCCGTGGTATTTATGGGGTGCGAAATATATGGGGTTTATAATTTCATAGGTTAAACTTGATGTGTGTTGATGGTTTTGAGAGCTGTATTTTATGAGAATTGGTCGGGGAACTTCATAATCTAGAGAGAAGAGAGCTAAAAGAAGCATGGTACGTTTGCTGGCCATGGAAGAGGTGGATGGAGAGGACACGGTGGATGGAGGCAGCGCCCACAGCCTGACAGCCCCTTTAATGGAGCAGTGAAAAAGAAGGCACAGTTGTGATAGAGACGTGGTGATGTCGTTGAGCAGCTCAAGTCTAATTTCATTGATAAACTCTGAAGAAATTTAAAGAGGAATGAATATACATTGTGTTGTGTCACAAACTTGTTAATTCAGATCTGAGATTCTAAGTTAGCTGTGAACATCTTCCTCGCAAGTGTAAAAATAGCCTAATACTTTTCTGACGATAAAACTTTAAAGCCTGCACGTTCTGATACACATCTATGATGGAAAAGACTTGTGCACTAGCCTTTCTGTAGATTGATCCTCGAGAGGAGGGAAGGGGAAGTTTTCAGTAGAGGACAGCGAGGACTAAGGCCTCTTGGTGAGGCTTGGCAGGTGATTCCAGACTGACGTTTGTATGACTTTAATGTCCCAAGAATTATTTAAGAAATTAGTGGGAGACAAATATCCAGAGACTGCGGATCTGAAATAGAGGTTATGCCTCAGGTGTAACTCCTGTGAAGTCCGCATGACCTGATGCCAGACTTTGTATACTACAGTCTTTTGTATAGCCACGTCAGTGTCCTCAGCAAAACTCAAGCATACTGGCAATGTCTCATTAAGATGATTGGTATATATATTCTCCTTTGTATTGTATTTTTCACAGCATATATTCATTAAGTACCCTATGCAATTAATTTATTCATGTAATTTTAAAAGATTAGGTATAAAATGTGCAAATTAGCCCTAGGTTTGGAGTTCGTAATTGATCCTGAGTGCCTACGAACCAGTGAAATGGCTTGCTGAGTTGTGTGCGGAGCACTTCGGGGTGAGGGCGTTCCTAGCATCGCCAGTCCTGGTGACTTCAGGGAGGAATAAGAACCATTGTATTATCATGAATAGTATACTTTCTGAAAATTCCTCTAAATTGTAGGAGAATCTCACCCTCTAGTATTCAGTAATTTTTGTAGATATCTATGAATTTGTGCTCAATAAGTTTCAGGTATGTACTGGGGATACAGTTCTATCAGTTGGCTTGCTTAGCACATGTGAGGTTCCTGGCTTAACTGTTGGTATCAACAAGCAGGTGTGATGGAGCACACCTGTCACCCAGCACATGGAGGCAGAGGCAGGAGGATCTCAACGTCAGCTTTAGGAATATAGTAAGTCTAGTCTAAAGCTAGCCTGAGCTACATGAGACCATTGTTTCCCAAAAAAGAAGAGAGAAGGAGGAGGAGGAGGAGAAACAAAACACAGGTGCACAGTAGTTCGTTTGAGTAGTTAGTCAGTTTGCTCTGTGCTATCGGCATTCCCAAATGTACAGGCATGGTGATGCACAACAATAATTTGAGCACTCAGAAGGGAAAGATAGGTTAATAACTTGATCAAGAGCTGAAGGTCAGCCTCTGCTTCATGAGACCCTGTCTCAAAAATCAAATAGCAGTTAATGAAAAGAGGCCAAGAATTTGCTAACAAGGAAAATGTATAGGACAGTTTAGAGGGAGGAAAAGGAAAGGGGAAATGATGTAATTATTTTATAATCTCAAAAACAAAACAAAACAACAACAACAACAACAACAAAAACACACCAAAAAAACTCCAAAACCAAATAACAATTCCCAAGCAGGTAAACGGCTATGTGTGAGTAGTCGCACCTCTGAGCTGCTGTTGTGCACTGTGTGGAGGAGCGGGTGCTAGGGTAACGGGAGGTGGGAGGTTGCTGTCACTCTTAAAGTTTGTCAGGTTAACTCAAACACCTATCTTGTTTGTTACCTCAGTTCTAATACAGAGAAAAGCAAAGGCAGATGCCTTCAGGTTTATTGCTGTGAAGAGACACCGTGACCAAGGCAACTCTTATAAAGGAACATGGTTTGTAGGGGCTGGCTCACAGTTTCAGAGGTTGAGTCCATTTTCATCATGGCGGGCAGACATGGTGCTGGAGAAGGAGCTGAGAGTTCTGCTTCTTGATACACAGGCAGCAGGAAGAGGCTGTGCGCCGCACTTGGCATAGCTTGAGCATAGGAGATCTCACAGTGACACACTTCCTCCAACAAGGCCACCCCTCTGAATAACGCCACTCCTGATGGGCCAAACATTCAAACACATGTGTCTATGGGCCATACCTGTTCAAACCGCCACATTTCACTCCTGGCCCCCATAGGCTTGTGGACATAGCATAATTCAGAAATTTATTTAGTCCAACTTCAAAAGTCCCCATAGTCTATACTAGTTTCAAACTTATTTAAAAGTCCACAGTCTCTGCTGAGAGTCATGCAATCTCTTAATTGTCGTCCTCCATAAAATCAGTATCAAAAAGCAGAACACATACTTCCAGCATATCACGGCACAGGGTATACGTTACCTTGTGGAGGAAAGCAAGCATAGTGAGGAAACACTGGACCAAAGCAAGACAGGAAGCCAGCCAGGAAATCTCCAGACTCTGCATCTCTGTGTCTGACGTCAAAGCTCTCTTCAGAGCTCCAACTCCTTTTAGCATTGCCGACTGCAACACACTTCCTTCTCTGGGGCTGCTTCCACTCCCGATCCCATGCTTCTGGCATCGCCAACATCTTAGGGTCTCCAACACAATTCGGTCTTCACCTTCACAGCTTTGCACAGTTGCCCGTAGGCCTCCATGAAGAGACACCTCTGCTCCATTCCTGGCCTCAGCAACCTTTCTTAGGTGTAGATGGCAAATCCACAACCCATTTCTTCTATCCTTTACTCTAAAGCCAGAGCCACGTGACCAAAGCTTCCGTGTTGTGCTGCTTGCTGGGGCTGTGGCGTGGACCACTCATTCAACTGCATCCTCACTAGCTCTCTGTGTCTGAGGGTTTCCTTCACTGCCTAAACTTGGCTGTTACGGAACTTGCTCTTTTGACCAGGCTGAGCTTGAACTCGGAGACCTGCCTGCCTCTGTCTCCTGAGTGCTGCGATTAAAGGTGCACACTACTACACCTGGACCTAAATGCTCTTTGGTTCCTTTTCACAAAATTGAAGCTTATCTGGGTGGGACCGTGCCTTGAGGTCAGCACTCCCTATGCCCGTTTAATATCTTCAGTCTGTTTGTCTCCTTGGATGCAGGATGTAGCGCCATTCCACTTCCTGGTGCCCCCTTCTCCTTGAACCATAGCTCGGCTTGCTCCTTTTCATCAAAACACTCCTAACACTAATAACAACATGTCGGACGCTATTCTAGGCTGTTGTGAGATTTCCTTTGCCAATGCAATTAATATAAATCTCTTCACTTTAGCCTCTTCAGACTCTCTAGCCAAGGGCAAAAGGCAGCCATGTTTGTCACAAAAATGTCACAAGAACAATCTCTAGGTAACATACTAAAATTCTTCTCCTCAGAGCCTCTTGAGCCAGCCCCCACAGTTCAAGTCACCCTCAGCACCATTGTTTTCATGCTTCTGCCAGGATGGCCCATTAAACAGAGCTTAGAGCGTTCTGCCGATTTCCTAGCCTAAAGTCTCCAAAGCCACATTCTTCAAAATAAAGTCCCGGCCAGGCCTATGACAGCAACACCCCGGCCTCCAGTACCGACTTCTGTCTTAGTTGAGGTTTTATTGCTGTGAAGAGACACCATGACCAAGGCAGCTCTTATAAAGAAAAACACTTAATTGAGGCTGGCTTACAGTTTCTGGGGCTTAACCCATTATCTTTTATTTATTTATTACATATACAGTGTTCTGCCCGCGTGTGTGCCTGCCCCCTCAGAAGAGGGCACCAGATCTCATTATAGATGGCTGTGAGCCACCACGTGGTTGCTGGGAATTGAACTCAGGACCTTTGGAGGAACAGACAGTGCTCCTAACCTCTGAGCCATCTCTCCAGCCCCCAGCTTAATCCGTTATCATCCTTTCTAGAAGTGTGGCTGCATGGAGGAGGACACTGGAGGCGGACACGATGCTGCATGAGCCAAGCGTTCTGCGTCTGATCTGCAGGCAGCTGCAGGAGACTGCGCCACACTGGACGTAGCTCGAGCACAGGACACCTCAAAGCCCACACAGTGACACATCCTCAAAAAAAAAAAAAAGCCACACCTCCTAAAAGCACCACTCCCCATGGGCCAAGCATCCAAACACCTGAGTCTGTGGGACCCTACCTATTCAAACTGCAACAATAGGGTCTTTTGGCTTTTTCATTTTTGAAGCCTCATGTGCTTCAATATAAATATAAATATGGATCAAGGAAATAACTGTATATCCCTGTACCGTCACTTTCCTGAACTCTTTAAATGTATGGCCTGGTAAGTGTTTATTATCAGGCTTGTAATTGTTACAGCAGTACTGTTTAACCCACTTTCACAATCTATAAAGACACAGACGCCTGATATATTTTAGAACAGCCTTACCACCTGGGGCATGGCAGACATCACCTCCTTAGCTCCCCTCCGTTGTCTCCCAGCCTCCATCCCATGCCATCTGCTTCTCATAATTTCTGTTTGGGCTACCTTCCAATCCACAATCCCCAAATACCAAAAGGTTGTTCATCTGGACCATTTCTTTCATGTGGAACTTGAGAGTTCCTCCTCTGGGCCCACATGGGTCTTTGCTGTCCCGTGGGCATCTCCTCAGCTCCCTCCTCCGGTCCCAGCTGCTCCTTCCCAAGATCCTCCTCCCAAAGCCTGAGAACTTTGGCCACACCTACCCCATTCTGCCCCGCCCAGCTTTAGGCTTTTTAATCAGCCAGTCAGGAGTAATTTCTGAGGCAAGGTTAAACAGCAATTCAGGGGGTACCTGACAGTCTGCTTATAAACATTAACATTCTTTGGGGGCAAGTGATTAACAAACATAAAGCACCAGACCAGACTCCAACAAAAAAGTCTCTCCGAAGCCTGTGATAGATGGATTCTCCCCCCACCCCACCCACTCCCCCCCACCCCCCACCCCCCCCACCCCCCCTCCCCCCCGCAGACAGGGTTTCTCTGTGTTAGTCTTGGCTGTCCTGGACTTGCTTTGTAGACCAGGCTAGCCTGAAGCTCACAGCGATCCGCCTGCCTCTGCCTCCCGAGTGCTGGGATTTTTTTTTTTTGGATAGGTGGATTTCTATAGTTACCGATTCACATACCTCTGGCTGAAAATGTTCAGTGGAAACTGCATCTTTACTGGACATATGTAGACTCTTTTATTGTTGCTTTTTGAACAGCACAGTGTGTCTACCATCCGCATATGTAGCTTATGTTGTATGAGGTACTTTGATGAATGTGGAGATGAGTTAGTTATACTGGAAATGTCTGTACATACACACATGCGCAGTACCTTTGCCCTGCGTGGTGAAATGTCCCCTGGAGCCTGACGTGGGGACATGTTCCTTACATTCAGGGAGAGCTTATAAACTGTACACTTATCATCCCTATGAAGGGCACAAAACGAGCAGCTGTGTACATAGGCACATGTCCCTCTGAATAACTAGAAAAGTTAGATGAAGCTTTTGCTTCTCTGACTTTTTTTATGACATTCCCCTTTTACTGAGTAACCTACTTCTTAATATAGTTGTTGTGAAAAATAACATAGCGGTGGCTAAAGAGGTTTTTTAAAAAGGCAGAATTATTATGTGATCCTGCAGAAATTCAAAGAAATAATCACATACCCATGCCTACTGTATCATGCATGATAGCCATGAACTGAAAGCGTCACATGGCCAGTGAAGAGCACACGTGTGTGTAGACATACATACAATGAATGTTATACATCCAATAGAACAAGAAACAGGAAAACATGGTCCGTGCGGCAGCAAGGTCTTTGAGATAAACTTAGAGGACATTTTATCAAGTGCAATAAGCCCAAACATGAAGAAGCACATCCAGTTCCTTCCACACGACCCTCTGAAGAAAACGGTCATGTGAAGTCAAGTCACTCAGGAAGGCGACAGGGACAGGTGAGGGGACATCACTGCTCAGTGGGCTCAGAGCTGCAGCTTTGCAAAATGAACAAGCATTGGTGCTCTGTTGCACAGCAGTGTGTATGTTCTTTACATGGATCAGATACATGCCGTAGTGGTTGCTGTCAGGTGCCTATTTGTACCACAGTAAATAAATGACACGGCATGCTGCAGTTCTAGTAGGCACAAAAGCACTGTCATACGTTAGCTCTGAGGATGAGGAACAGCTAAGTGGTAGAATGCTTGCTCTGCTGCTTGACTCAGTCCCCAGTGACACTCTCACACACACACACACACACACACACACACACACACACACACACACACGGAATAAGCTTTCACTATATTATGTAATACTAGCTAATAAGCTGTTTTCTTAGTTATTCATTTTAATGCCTTAACTTGCTAATCTTGTCAAGTAACATTATTGTCTCAGCTTTGAACTGTGTAGCATCTTAGTTGTGTAAGCCCAGGGCATGGTAGATCCAGATTATCTTACGATGATGAAAGAACAAGCCCTGTTGATGGAAACTGGGTCCCACGAAAGAGAGATACAGGGAGCCCTGCAGAGCGGGCCCCACGCATCCGACTGCAGAGCGGGCCCCACGCATCCGACTGCAGAGCAGGCCCCACGCATCTGACTCCAAGTGGGCCCCACGCATCCAACTGCAGAGCGGGCCCCACGCACCCGACTGCAGAGCGGGCCCCACGCACCCGACTGCAGAGTGGGCCCCACGCACCTGACTGCAGAGCGGGCCCCACGCATCCGACTGCAGAGCAGGCCCCACGCATCTGACTCCAAGTGGGCCCCACGCATCCAACTGCAGAGCGGGCCCCACGCACCCGACTGCAGAGCAGGCCCCACACATCCAATCCAGCAGGTCCATGGACTTGTTCTGCAGGGTGTGGCTCCTCCAGAGCATGGAACGCCTTTTGGGTTGCAGTCCATGTGTACTCATGTTCCCAGACCTGAGAAGCTGAGAGCTAAGAACCTCATCAGATGTATATCTCAAAAGCCAGGCAGGTGTATTTGGGTCGGTAAGGTGTGATAAAAGATAATTAGTGGGTAGAAAAATTAATTTTTAAATGAAAAAATTGACATCTTGATTTTTTTTTTTTAGGGGTTTTTGTTTGTTTGGGAGTTTTGCTTTGGTTTTTGGAATGCATGCTCAGAATTAAACTCAAGGCCTCACATATGCTAAGCTATTCTGCAAAACTGTTTCCTATCCCCTTTACTAAACGTTTAAAATGATTTGTGAGAGGCTTTTTATCATTCTTAGGAAATACTAATACAAAAATAATTGTGAGGACTAGTGTTTAGTCATTGGAAGCAAGGTTGCATACATGTAACACACAGCACAGAATATGCACAGGCTGTGATAACCACGTATGTGTGTGTAATTGCTTCACGTAGCAGGGTAGCATCAGATTCCACAATATCCTCAGAGACAAAGCCCTGGGCTCAGAAGGCCATTTAAAGGTACAACATTTATATTGTGTGAAAAAAGGTGTGCGCTTATTTTTCTGGACAGAGGATTCACATGTTTTATATTATTTTTTTTTTTGAGAGGTTAAGAGTCAGTGGCACAGTGGCACACACCTGTGATGCCAGCACTCTGGAGGCAGAGGCAGGCGGATTGCTGTGAGCTCTAAACTAGCCTGGTCTACAAAGGGAGTCCAGGACAGCCAAGGCTGCACAGAGAAACCCTGTCTCAAAAAAACAAAACAAAACAAAAAACAAAGAACAAAAAAGGGGCTGGAGAGATGGCTCAGAGGTTAAGAGCACTGACTGCTCTTCCAAAGGTCCTGAGTTCAATTCCCAGCAACCACATGGTGGCTCACAACCATCTATAATGAGATCTGGTGCCCTCTTCTGGTGTGCAGGTGACAGCTTCCAGCATCATATGTCTTTCCTTCAAAGCTCTCGTCTTTATATAACTGCCTCTCGAGATATTTTTAAAGACAGGGTCTCACTATGGAGTCCCGGCTTACTAGGCGCTCACTATGTCAAGAACTGTTATTAGAAAATAAAACTGCAGTAGACAGTACAATTCTGTGGAGCAGTGAAGAAAGGGTAAGCTCTCCAGCGGTTAGTGTAGACAGATCTCTGCTGGTGAGTAAGAACCAAGGCTAGAGCACATTTTAAGTGTCACCTAAGAGAAGGGTTAGGAGCACATCTTCACATTTGCTCTGGTTTGCATAAAGAAACTGAGTGAAAGCCAGCAAAATGATTATCGTTAGCAGCCACTCTGAGTTGGCATCGGGGAGTGTGTGTCTAGTTTAATCAGTGCCGTTCTAATTTCCTATTTTAATCTTGCCTGTACTTTTATGTAAGATGCAAAATGGTTTTTCTCAAATTACATATTATGCTTCCTTTGAAGCAAAGAAAGTATTTTACTTGTTACTTTTGTTGTTTCGTTTTGTTTTACCACGAAGTGATTTTTTTTTAATGAAACATTCCATTCCTAGATCCATATTTACTCTCTTGGAATGACGCTGTATTGGGGGGCAGATCATGAAGTACCTCAAAGCCAAGTAAGTTGTTTCACGTTTGGGGCATTTTTATATTGATACACATTCATACTTTTTACAAAGCCTTTGGTGTGATTGTGTGCATTCTGCAGCATGCTGCCAGGCACACAGGCATTTTACACTGGTTGTTCATAGACACACTGTCAGCGTGTCAGAATGAACTGACAGCGAGCCTGGTGGAATTGTGGCAGTCACTGTCTAGTTTCAGGGGCAGCCTGTGAGGTGGAGCTGGGCTCTTCCACGTGGTGAATGCTAGACGACTTCGTTTTTAATCATCTACTCATTGAAGTGTCTGGCGAGTCTGGCTTGCGCTGACAGCTCTGTAGCCCTTTGCCTGGGTTAGGGAAGAGGGGCACCTCTGTTGCAATCAGCCTGTTATGGGGGAAATAGTGCCCCACCCCTGACACAGCCTGTGATAGCAGAGGTGGCACCACTGTCCCAGTCAGCCCGTGGTAGGGAAGGCAGGAGCTCTATCCCTGTTTTAGGCCTTTAAGGCTGTGGGAACTTAGTTACTCCTGGGCTCTTGGCATGTCAGATTGCAGGCATGTACCCGAGGTTAACCCTCAGACCGTGGACTCTGGCAACCACTGTGCCACTTTGACTATTTCTGTCCTGGAATAATTCTGATTCGTGAAATCTCAGTGTAAACATAATGGCGTAAACAGCTTTATTCATCAAAGCTGAGCTGCAACATTTTGTATTTCCTTTAGGGCTAAGGAGATAGCTCAGACAGTAACTGATTGCCCACAATCATGACAGTCTGTCTTGGGGTCTCAGTCACCCACACAAAAGCAGGACACGAGCAAGCATATTTGTAGCATTAGTGCCTGGGAGAGGGAGATGGGTGTGTTTCTAGAACTCACTGGCCAGCCATGTTGTGATTAATGAGTGGGCTGCAGTTTTAGGGGAGAGACCCTGCCTCAAAAGACAGTGTGGAGAGACACAGCACAAACACCACACACACACAGCACAGCACAAATACTACAGACACATACAGCATAAACACACACACACAGCACAATCACTACACACATAAACACCACCCACATACACAAGACACACAGCACAAACACTACACACACACAGCACACACACTCACATGCAGCACACACACACACAGCACACACACACAGCACACACACACACAGCGCACATACACACACATGCACAGCACACTCACACAGAACACACACCCTCACACACACCACACTCACACAGCACAAACACTACACACACCCAGCATACTCACACAGCACACACAGCATAAACACTACACACACACAGCATACTCACACAGCACACAAAGCACAAACACTATACACACAGCACAAACACACAACACAAACACACACACACACACAGCACAAACACTACATACAAACACACAAGAAAATAATAGGAAGAAGGAAAAATGGGCTTGTTTTATTTATTGAGAAATCAGAACCAAAGCAGATTCATTTTTTATTGGATATCAGAAGATCTAAATACTATGAGCTTTTAGTCCAAATTTATACATCTTTAAAAAGTCATGAGATAAATGATATTATTCAGCTTAGCTCAATCTACTTTACCCTTGGGAAATTTCTGCGTATTTTCTTTCTCTCCATTGTTTCAATTCTGTAAATATAAATGAGAAAGTCAGTTGTTACTGGAGATATTGCTATTACTTGTTATACACCATAACTATCACATAAAGTGCAGCACTCCACAGCTAACATACCTGGAAATAAAGTCAATGTAAATAATGCAAAATAGAGGCGCAATATAAGATCACACTTTATTGTAGAAATACTTTAACATTAAAATATTTAATAAACATATCTTATATCAGACAGAACACTGGACTTCAGGCCTGCTGTTGGCCGTACCTACAGAGTCTACTGAAAGACACAGACAGCTAAATAGATAATTACAGCGTAATGTAATGAATACTCTGTTGGGGAAACGGAAAAACAAAGCCGAGGCTTATGATTAGATCCCTACTAGGTTTTACAGGAAATTGCCTCTGCGCTGTAACACAAGGGATAAAATAATACCTCAGAGGATGGGGTGTCATATGCTACCAGAACACCCTCATTTAGAACAAGTAGATGTTGGAGCCTACACAGCTCTCCACAGTGGTTGGCCAATATGTAATGTTATTAGAATTTGAATTTTTCAAATACACTCGCAGGGGACTGGAGATTGAGCCCAGTACCCCACATGTGCTAAGCATACATTCTGCCAAGGACCTGCACCCTGGCCCAGCACTGCTTTTTGTGGTTGTGATGTATTTCTTCAAGCGGAACGATGCTAAGCATCCTTTTATATGTTTATTGGCCATTTGGATGGTGTAACTTAAAAATCAATTTTAGCTATCAAGTAATTTCACACTCTGACTTGTTTCATCAGATTAATGAGACTCTCATTTAGCTGCTCTTGGTGTTTCCTTATCTGGAATCTTCCACCGTATCCTACAAATATCAAATGTATTGAACACTGACTATTGAAATACTATCCCTATTTCTCAGTGTGCCCGAGTAATCAAAGGGTTCCACTTCTGCCAGACACAGTGGCTCACACCTTTAATCCCAGCATTTGGGAAGTGAAGCTGGAGTCTCTGAGTTCACGGCCAGCCTGGTCAAAAAGAAAGGGCCAGGTTAGCCAGGGCTGTGCAGCGAGACCCTGCCAAACAGACAGAAAAAAAGAAAAATTTCCTCATTACAAAAATCAACAGCTTTTTTGGGTCACATTTTATATCTACAGAAGACATATTAACTTCTTTCTATTAAGTTTTTTGATCAAAAGATCAGCAAGATATAATCACCAGTAGAAAATAATCCATTTTCTTCAAATATTTGCTATAGTTTTGAGATTCCTATTTAAAAAAAAAAAAAAAAGAATTCTCTCATAGTAAAAATATTTACATTTATTAATGTGGCTTTCCCTTTAATTTTAGCCCATCAAGTTGGGAGATCATCTCAACAGCATTCTCCTGGGCATGTGTGAGGATGTTATTTATGCTCGGGTGTCGGCGCGAACTGTCCTGGATGCCTGCAGTGCCCACATTAGGAATAGCAACTGTGCGCCTTCGTTTTCCTACGTGAAACAGTTGGTGAAGCTGGTTCTGGGGAATATTCCCGGGGTAAGCTACAGGTCCAACTTGTAAACACATTTTGAAATGCAATAACATCACATGTTTTCTTTAAATGTATAACACAGTTTTCCAAGATTAAGGATAAAGATGGAATTTGTTGTTTTAATGTTGATTGTTTACTCCAAACAATACTTTAAAATTTAGAGCTGGGAGCTGTGGCGCACGCCTTTAATCCCAGCACTGGGAGGCAGAGGCAGCAGATCGCTGTGAGTTCAAGGCCTGGTTTACAAAGCAAGTCCAAGACAGCCAAGGCTACACAGAGAGACCCTGGAAAAATAAATTAATTAATTAATTAAGAATTCTATTGTAGTTAATTAGTCTTCCATATTTTCTGAAAGCTACCTTTTTTCTTTCTTTGCTTTCTTCTCTCTCTCTCTCTCTCTCTCTCTCTCTCTCTCTCTCTCTCTCTCTCCCTCTCTCCCTCTCTTCTCTCTTCTCTCTCTCTTTCAACTTTATCCTAGCAGCACTGTCTGCTTTTCCAGAGGTCCTGACTTGAATTCCCTTCAACCACATGGTGGCTCACAGCCATTTATAATGAGATCCGGTGTCCTCTTCTGGTGTGCAAGCATACATACAGGCAAAACACTGTATACTTACTAAATGAATAACTCTTAAGAAAAAGTAAAAGAACTTTATCCAAGAAGAGTCTAGAGCCATGGTATTAATAAGCAGGACTAGTCCATCCTTTTCCATTTTCCTCCTCTGATCTTTTCCCACAGAGCTCTTGCAGAAATCCTGAATGTCCCTCCTGCTTATTTCTAGACTTCTTTCCTGCCCCTCATTGCCGGGCTCCCCGATGCGCTTCTCAGCACTCTTCACTGTAGGGAATCCTTGCATCTGCTGCTGCCTGAGACTCGAATGCCTCCATTTTCTCTCATCCAGGATGTGAGGAACCCAAGAATAAATTCTGAATCTAATAATCTGTTCTGCCGATTCTCTCTGGCTGAGGCTGTCGCCGGTCTGTGGCTTTCTGATGGGCATATATACTTACCCCTCTCCCTGTGTGGTGGCCCCTCAATGCTTGTCCCTTTTCTGTGTGGGCCACCATTTTGTGCTGGCTTCCTCTTAATTCTTTTGTCCTCTAGAGGTTTAGTTCCTCCATCGTAACCAAAATACTGCCTGGTAAATGGATTATTTACCTATTTCACACACATGGCCATATATCGTGATAAACAGGCTCAGAGGTCTCCTGGACAAAAGGTGAGCTGTCAAAATCCCAGCAGACGGCAGTGACAGCTGTCACGGGGAGGCGTGCAGGCAGTGGGGCCGACCGATAGTGTTCTCTTGCTGCTGCTGCTCCTGTTTTATTTGTTTTATTTCCATATATTCTTTTCCAAAAACAAAACTAAAGCTGCTGAAATATGCTGTGACACGTAACAGAGTCACGGTCAGAAGAAGCTGACCCCAAGGCCTTGCTGTTCCTGCGCCCACGCACATAGCTATAGTCAAAGCCCTTGCTAAGGTTAATTAGCCGTGAGCCCAAGTGCCTTGGTTCCTCAAGTATCACCTTCACTCTGACCAACTGTAAATATGATTATCAAGCAGCATAGCCATCCACGTTACCAGACAGGTGCCCTGTGAAGGTGACTGAAGCGCTTCCAGGTCCTTCTGACTGTGGTCAGAGCATCTGTAATAGTTATGAAAGTCAGAACACTGTGCGCCACACAAGGCCGCTTTCAGAATAAGCTATAACATTCGGAATGAACGGTGCAGTGCTCACACAGCGTCACTGTCCTCTGAAGGGCAGCTGTGATTGGCTGCGGCCCCAAAGCAGACATGCACGAGTACCTGTAACAGTCACCTTCACTGTTTCCTCTAAGCAGCAGTGAGTGCACTGCGACTGATGCCGATTGTGCAGTTCAAGGGCAGCGTCATTTCAGGCATACTTCATCTAAATCTTCTCTTAAATAGGATTTTTTCTCTATGCTCGAGCTTCAGTAAAGGAGAAGTCGTATGCTGTGTGCGTGTAGATGCAAGCGAGGGCACATGCCTTTTGAACTACATTTAACTCGGCATCACAGTTCTCTTTCCAGTTTTATTGTATGTTTTCCCTGGCTCTGCTCATCCACATAGGCTCCTGTTCTAACTTTCCGTTCTGTATAATGTACAGTTCAACCTAATGTGACACGGGATGTTTTATATAAATACTCACGGTTAGAGTCATTGAGATTTCAGAGTGCTGGGGCACTTTTGTTATAAAGAGGATTTCATAGAGCATCAATCTAAACTGTCACTTGCCAGCATATCCAGAGTAAAAGTTTAGCAGGCTATGTAATTCTGGCACACAGTATCTGGGGAAATACTTCTGAAATAGCATAAACTGGTATTCTCAATATATAACTGCAACCAGGAGAAAATGTTATTATACAAAAATAAATGTAGCTTTAAAGTTGTATAAGTCTAATTTGAGAGATGAAAATAGTTATCAGAAGGAGAAAACAAGAATGCCTCAAATTACTGCTTTCAAATGGAGCTAATTTTAGCCTGAGTCTGAGGCACAGTACTCTGAACCAAAACACTCTGTGTTTTGTTGCCTTTAAGTTTCTGAAGATGGCCGGTCCTGGTCCACATAACGTCTCATCCAGACCATAAAGATTACAGTCTCTTTCCGTGGTACAGAACTCTCAGGATTGGCTAACGTGCTATTCTGTGGACAGTTACTGACCAAAAAAGATGATTTTTCTCCATCTTGGTTTTTGATTACCTGTGTGCAGACAGATCAGCTCTCCTGTGGCAGTGAGGAAAAGCCTGATCGAAGTCAGGCGATTCGGGACCGGCTGAGAGGAAAAGGCCTACCCACAGGTAAGCGTGCTCTAGTAGCACACTTCCAGGCCTTGACCGTGTTCTGTCTGTGGACATGTGCTGTCCTGGCCAAGAAATCTGATAAACTGTGACTGTGGCTTGTGAGAGTACAAGTATGCAGGGCAGGTGACAGGGGACAGAGAAACACATCAGGCGCAGCAATAAACAAACATTACAGTCTGTAAAACCGGAAACTGTCAGAACCGCGCACATGCTGTCCTTTCCAACAGTCTTCACAGGACCATCGTTCGCGTCCTCTATCAAGGTAGTTTATATCAAGGTTAGATTTCAAAGCATGGCCGATGAGCACACACAAGTGTTTATGAACGTTAAGGTCACTGAAGCAAAAGTTCCAGAAGGCAGGATCGTTCTTACTGCATGCTGCTGCCATTTTCTGTTCTAGCTCCTGTTCATGGTAGTGAGGGTCTACTTTTGATTTCATGTAAATATTCCCTAACTTGGGACTTGCGAATACTGTCATAGTTTATAGGATGCTCACTAAACAAAAGTGAATCGTAGTTGGTTATGTAACGTTATGTACTTGGACCTATAATGTACTTGGACCTATAATGATTATGTACTATTTTTTAGTTTTATGTATATGAGTACACTGTCTTTATGCACACCAGATGAGGGCATCAGATCTCATTATAGCTGGTTGTGAGCTACCATGTGGTTGCTGGGAATTGAACTCAGGACCTCTGGAAGAACAGTCAGTGCTCTTAACCACTGATCCATCTCTCCAGTCCCCGTAATATTTTTTAAATGCATGGAAATCCTAAATATTTGTTTAAAATAGATATAAAAATTTATGAAATTTTTTAGGTGCTAAGAATCTGGTTTGGCTTATTTATAAAATAAATCTTGATTTTTATAGATTATGTTTATTATTTTCTTTTTACTTATCAAGAATTATTGAACATTACGGTGATATAAACATTAGCAAGAATATTTTTTTAAAACACCCAAATATATTCAAATATATTCCAATGTATGTATGTTATACAATAATTAGAAAAATTAGCATTTCTAACTTTTACTTTAATGAGACAACTAACATGTAGCTATCGCATTCAAAAAGCAAACATCAACAAGAAAAAAACTCAAGAAAACAAACAAACAAAAACTCGCCTTATAGAATTGACCCTTGATTATCTGGACTGCTTGTAGAGTTCACAAACCTCTTAAGCAAAAAGAACGTTCTATAAGCCAGGGCCCTGTTTCTCCTGAAGTCAAGAAGAGCAGCACTGATGTTGTGTGGGGTTTCTGTGTGGTGCTGTAGCTGGTTAAAAAGCCCTTTTGGTGTTTCGTTTTACTTGCTATAAATAAAGATTATTATTGTTTCTGCAAAAGCATCCTAACTTTTATTTTAAGATAGTAAATTTATCTTTCATTAGATGAGGATTCTTTCCTAATATACATTATTTATATGTGGATAAAAGGTACAAAGTTTGTCTAACTTAGCTTTCAGGGTGTTTTGATAGTGCTGAAGATGTCTTCATGGCCCTGAGATGTGCGGCACACTGTGGTAAAAGTCTGCTTCTCTTTGCCCCATACCAGGACTTAACTAGGATATAATGTAGGCATTGGTGCAAAGAACCCATCCATTTTAGTCACTTTCCTTTCTAAAACAGAATAATCATAGACAATTATTTATGACTGTCAGTAGCAAGGTACAGTAATCCCTTTTCTTAGGACTCACACCAAGCACTTACAAAGTGAGACGCTCAATGAAATATACTTATAAAGTGAGATTAGATTGGCAAGACTTTCATTTCTCCAATATCCCCCTTCTGTTTGTCTTCCCACTACTCCCCGTCCCCCTCTCCCGCTCTCCCTCCTGCATTTCCTCCTCCTGTGGTTCCCTCTCCCCTTCCTTCTATGCCTCTTCCTGTCTCCTTCCTGGAGTGTCCACTGCCCCCCTTCTGTCTCCTTCCTGGAGTGTCCACTGTCTCCCCTTCTGTCTCCTTCCTGGAGTGTCCACTGTCCCCCTTCTGTCTCCTTCCTGGAGTGTCCACTGTCTCCCCTTCTGTCTCCTTCCTGGAGTGTCCACTGTCCCCCCTTCTGTCTCCTTCCTGGAGTGTCCACTGTCCCCCTTCTGTCTCCTTCCTGGAGTGTCCACTGTCCCCCTTCTGTCTCCTTCCTGGAGTGTCCACTGTCCCCCTTCTGTCTCCTTCCTGGAGTGTCCACTGTCCCCCCCTTCTCTCTCCCCTGGAGTGTCCACTGTCCCCCTTCTGTCTCCTTCCTGGAGTGTCCACTGTCCCCCTTCTGTCTCCTTCCTGGAGTGTCCACTGTCCCCCCCTTCTGTCTCCATCCTGGAGTGTCCACTGTCCCCCCTTCTGTCTCCTTCCTGGAGTGTCCACTGTCCCCCCTTCTGTCTCCTTCCTGGAGTGTCCACTGTCCCCCTTCTGTCTCCTTCCTGGAGTGTCCACTGTCCCCCCTTCTGTCTCCTTCCTGGAGTGTCCACTGTCCCCCTTCTGTCTCCTTCCTGGAGTGTCCACTGTCCCCCTTCTGTCTCCTTCCTGGAGTGTCCACTGTCCCCCCTTCTGTCTCCTTCCTGGAGTGTCCACTGTCCCCCTTCTGTCTCCTTCCTGGAGTGTCCACTGTCCCCCTTCTGTCTCCTTCCTGGAGTGTCCACTGTCCCCCTTCTGTCTCCTTCCTGGAGTGTCCACTGTCCCCCCCTTCTGTCTCCTTCCTGGAGTGTCCACTGTCCCCCCTTCTGTCTCCTTCCTGGAGTGTCCACTGTCCCCCTTCTGTCTCCTTCCTGGAGTGTCCACTGTCCCCCTTCTGTCTCCTTCCTGGAGTGTCCACTGTCCCCCCCTTCTGTCTCCTTCCTGGAGTGTCCACTGTCCCCCCCTTCTGTCTCCTTCCTGGAGTGTCCACTGTCCCCCTTCTGTCTCCTTCCTGGAGTGTCCACTGTCCCCCCCTTCTGTCTCCTTCCTGGAGTGTCCACTGTCCCCCTTCTGTCTCCTTCCTGGAGTGTCCACTGTCCCCCCCTTCTGTCTCCTTCCTGGAGTGTCCACTGTCCCCCTTCTGTCTCCTTCCTGGAGTGTCCACTGTCCCCCCTTCTGTCTCCTTCCTGGAGTGTCCACTGTCCCCCCTTCTGTCTCCTTCCTGGAGTGTCCACTGTCCCCCTTCTGTCTCCTTCCTGGAGTGTCCACTGTCCCCCCCTTCTGTCTCCTTCCTGGAGTGTCCACTGTCCCCCTTCTGTCTCCTTCCTGGAGTGTCCACTGTCCCCCCTTCTGTCTCCTTCCTGGAGTGTCCACTGTCCCCCCCTTCTGTCTCCTTCCTGGAGTGTCCACTGTCCCCCTTCTGTCTCCTTCCTGGAGTGTCCACTGTCCCCCCTTCTGTCTCCTTCCTGGAGTGTCCACTGTCCCCCCCTTCTGTCTCCTTCCTGGAGTGTCCACTGTCCCCCTTCTGTCTCCTTCCTGGAGTGTCCACTGTCCCCCCTTCTGTCTCCTTCCTGGAGTGTCCACTGTCCCCCTTCTGTCTCCTTCCTGGAGTGTCCACTGTCCCCCCCTTCTGTCTCCTTCCTGGAGTGTCCACTGTCCCCCTTCTGTCTCCTTCCTGGAGTGTCCACTGTCCCCCCTTCTGTCTCCTTCCTGGAGTGTCCACTGTCCCCCCTTCTGTCTCCTTCCTGGAGTGTCCACTGTCCCCCCCCTTCTGTCTCCTTCCTGGAGTGTCCACTGTCCCCCTTCTGTCTCCTTCCTGGAGTGTCCACTGTCCCCCCTTCTGTCTCCTTCCTGGAGTGTCCACTGTCCCCCTTCTGTCTCCTTCCTGGAGTGTCCACTGTCCCCCTTCTGTCTCCTTCCTGGAGTGTCCACTGTCCCCCTTCTGTCTCCTTCCTGGAGTGTCCACTGTCCCCCCTTCTGTCTCCTTCCTGGAGTGTCCACTGTCCCCCTTCTGTCTCCTTCCTGGAGTGTCCACTGTCCCCCTTCTGTCTCCTTCCTGGAGTGCCCCACTGTCCTCTCCTGCTGCAGGTTACGTGGTCCTGTCATGCATGTGACTTGCTCATTCAATACATATAGTTTTATCACTAATTATTAATTCTTTTTTAAATGGTTTGTGTTGTTGCATGACCTCCCAAAGCTGATGTGATAATTTTGTTCTCATCCATATTTATCAGGGATCAATTGGGGAAATAATCCCCCTTGCCATTCCACGTGTGCTGTATGAGGTTTTAAAGGCTGAAAATATTAACATAGTAATTTTTACCTTTGGTGGTTCCAAATTTTAGTGTTTCAGACAGTAATTATTATATGGTCATTTCAAAAGTAACAAGTATAGACTGAATTGGATCTATATCTACTCTGTAGGCATATCCTAACTAGCAGGTTATTATGTAAGTTCAGCTTTCTGGACATAGGAAAAAACCTGCTGATATATTAAGTGCAGTTGATTCTATAAATGTTCAACAAATACCTGTGGACCGTGTGTGCATGAGAAAGATTTTATCGTAATGTTGGACAGTGAGGTGTAGTAAAACCCCGCTTTTTATAGTACAGCCTGTTAATGTTTTCATAAGGAAATACATGAGACACCTATGAATTCATTCATCTTAAACCTTGGGCGAGATATGAACAAAAGGAAAAACAGAGCGTCCTCCCTTGGGTTAAATTAATTTGACTATTTTTTTACTCCAAAAATAAAAGCATCACAAGTTTGAAAATAAGTTTTAATCCTTTTTAATTATGACTTTGATTTTATACCAAAATGACTTCTTGACCTTGTTTAATAGCTCTTTAGAATTATGATTCAGGTAATAAAGGAATGATCATGATTTCACAAACAGAAATCATTAATAATACAGATTTTTCTGTAAATGTTGGAACAGAATAAAATCTGTATCTGACCTGAAGAGAATTTGTAAAGAATTACAATGTGTCAGTCAGGTGAAACCAAATTTTTTTCTATCTATATTTTGGAGTAGAAATAGAACCAAGCGTTTCCTCCAGTAATTTGGGGTAGAAATTGCCCCCTTATTTGGTTGAGTATAACAGAGGAAGAGTCCTCTGATGTTCCTACCCAGTGCTTCCACAGGATGATAATATTATACAGGAGCCCTTTCAAGTCCGTTTTCAGTAGTATAAAACCTCACCAAACAAAAGTATGCTAACTAAAGCCTGCACGAGGCAAAAGCAGTCAGCAGCCAAGTGTCTGTAGCATACACTAATTTCAGAATTTAAGACTGGAAAAATATTAGCTCTTGAGCAATAGATATTCTGGGGCTGGAGAGACAGTTCAGTGGTTAAGAGCGCTAGCTAATCCTCCACAGGTCCTGGGTTCAATTCCCAGCAGCCACACAGTGGCTCACAACCATGTCTAATGTGATCTGATGCCCTCTTCTGGCCTGCATGTGTACATGCAGATAGAGCACTGTAACATACATACATAAATAAATCAATCCTAAAAGGATACATACTATTCCGGGATGCTGATATTCCATTGGGAATGCTAGCGCACTCCCTGGTTATGGGAAGCCAAGAGCTGTGAACCCTACATTGCTTGTGGAACATTCTTGTCAATATTCACCATGTGGAAGTGTCTGTGGGCCGTAGCTTCAGTATATCAGGAC
The DNA here is from genome assembly GCF_964271855.1 of Acomys minous. NCBI lineage: Eukaryota > Metazoa > Chordata > Mammalia > Rodentia > Muridae > Acomys > Acomys minous. Next base: position 93,234,441 of record NC_140497.1, read on the forward strand.
CCTGACAGTGTTCAGTAAGGAAAGCATAAGACGGACAGGCAGTGAGACGCGGACAGGCAGTGAGACGCGGGTGAGGCTGACAGGGGCAAGCCAGCTTACGGGCAATGTCTGTGTCCGCTGTTTGATTGCTGAGGTGTTACCGTTTGCTACGTCATGCACCAGTGAATGACCTTGGAGGGTGTCACAAAAGTGAGAGTCTAAACTGGTGGGCTGTCTGCCCCTACTTTGCGACTTAATACTGCCGGAACTGATAACATGACTTCAACACGCACACACACACACAAGTTTCCTGCCAAGCTTCAGGAAACTAGCAGTGTGGACAGTCGGCTGTTTCCCTTTTCTGTGCACCTGAGCACATTTTAAAGGAGCTGGGGAGCTGAGGAGCCTCTGTAATATTGAAATGCTGTTTCAAAGTTTCCTTCCCAGAGATATTGTGATTTTTTTTTTTTTTTGAGTCCGTGTTTGAAGGGGGAAAGTGAATGGTGGTATCCAAATGAAGGATAATATTACGTCACATACAATAAAAACAGCAGCAAGGCCTTTAACCCCAGCACCTGGGAGGGAGAGGCAGGTGGGTCTCTGTGAGTTCGAGGCCAGCCTGGTCTACAGAGTGAGTCCAGGACAGCCAGGGCTGTTAAACAGAGAAAGTCTGTCTCAAAAACACCAAACCAAACCAAACCAACCAAATAAACAAAACAGGGGAATGTAGCTAAAATATGTTGAACTTTACAAAGAATCTTTTTTCAGCTTAATTGAAATAAACAGGAAGCACTCCATGAAGACTTTTTCTATTCTTAGATCCACCTGCTCTGGCTCCTGAGAGCTGGATGGAAGAGTGTGCCACCTCTGCCCCGATTTTCTCAAATCTTTTATTTCTGGCTCTTCATTCTATGTTTATTGCTCCTTATTTGGGTTTTAGCAAACTGTACATCCTCCAGAAGGAGAGTGTTTATACTTTTGTTTTTAAATTGGATGCTTATAATTGGTGGTAATGTGTACCTGCAAACTGAGCTCAGAGCCTCTGAAGAGGCAGGAGAATCTCCTCAGAGTCACCTGGACCCACTGGGAGCAGCGTGGCACTCCATTAAAGAGTAAACCTAAAGCTTTTATGAGCACCTTCTGATCTCTGGCTTTATTATTTTCTCTCAAAAGAACTTATAGGTAATCATAAGCCTGGGAAAACAAAGCAGCAACAGAAAAGAGACAGAGAATGTATTTATATCGCTGTTGTGCAGAGTGCTCAGCATGGTTCATCTGTGTGTCATCTCCAGAAGAGGGCGTGGGGAGCGTAGCCACATGGTAGATGGAGGAAATGAGAAACACCGAAGTTGCCTGGTCTGTGCAAGCTTGTGGGTTGACTTAGAAAGCTGGAATTAAAATCAAAGCCTCCCATAGTAGTCTTTCTGCTGAGAGATACTGCCTAACCTGGATTTTAAAGCCCTATAATCACTCACTCGGCCATCATTCTCTTGGAAGCTATTTCACAGGGAATTATAAATATAAAACTAATAAGACATAGTCTCTTACTGTCCTGCTTGGGAGTAACGGCCTGGAAGGCTTGGAAAGTGGATAATTAGGTGTCCTAGTCCATGTCGGCAGGCTGCACTGCTGCTGTGATAGAAGGCAGGACTGTCAGGATAAGGGGCTACTGTTGTTTCCTCTGCCTCAAAGCCCAAGGCTAGATGAAGCGGTCCAGTAGGAGGAAAGGGTTGCAGAGTCAGAGACAGCCCCGGCCCCTGCTGTTAGGAGTCCCACAGGAAGGCAGAGCCACACAGCTGTTACACATGTGCAGAGGTCACTCCCATGATGCTCTCCAGTTGGCGACTCAGTCCCTGTGCGCCCCTACGGGCCCAGGTTAGTTGCTTAGTCTCTGTATTTTCACTAGCTGTTGGTCTCTATGGTAGTCTGAAGAAGCTGAGGACGGCTACACTTATCACTGAATATAAGAATATTTAGAGTAAAGCTTGGAATCGCACTGATTTAGGGAGAGGGCGTTGTAAGTTTAACTCGTGGGTTTATGGCTTTTCCAGTCTGATCAGTCAGCCGTGGAGTTCAATCAAACAGTCATTGCTTAGCCCTCAATGCACACGCCACTGTTGCCCTTTGGAGATAAATTGCCAGGTCAGCCATTGTGATAATAGGCTTTACACCGAGTGTTTGTAGGTTTCGTGCTGCTTCCTAGGCAGGTTACTAACACCTTCCCAGACTGTAAGAGCCAGTCCCCAGGGAAACTTCCTAGGGCATTTTCAGCTTTATTTCTCCAAGTCCCGTGTCTGAAGCGTGTGGTGTCTTCCACAGTCGGATCTTACCTTCAGGTCCTGGAAGGTGAAACGAGGGAAATGGCACTGGCCTGTATTGTTTCGGAAGACTCTTGCGTTCAAGGGGAAGGGGGCGGGGGTCCCAGGCCTGATGTGGGGGGTGGGGGGGCACATAGCTTTGGGGGGGGGGATCACATCGTGACTCCATGTGACAAAACTCCATTAAAAATACATGCATGTATGTATGTATGTACACATATAATTTTAAGTGGCTTATATCATATCATGGTGTTTTCCTGGGGGTTTTTTGTTTGTTTTGTTTTTTGAGACAGGGTTTCTCTGTATAGCCTTGGCTGTCCTAGACTCTCTCTGTAGACCAGGCTGGCCTCTGCGTCTCAGCGACCCACCTGCCTCTGCCTCCCAAGTGCTGGGATTAAAGGCGTGCGCCACCACACCTGGCCTTCCTGTGGTTTTAAAAATACTCTCAGTGTTCCTCAGCTCTCCGCCCTCCTCCTGCATCCTCCTTCCTCCTCCTCCCTCCTCTCATTGCCTCCTTCATAGCACTTTCTTCTACTGTTTGCCTCTTTGCTTGTATGTGTGTGTGTGTACCATGTGTGCAGTGACCGCAGAGGCCAGAGAGGGTGTCCAGTCCCCTGGAACATTTGTAAGCTACCATGTAGACATTGCAGACTGAACCCAGGGCCCCTGGGAGAGTAGCAAGTGCTCTTAACCACCCCAGCCCAGCCCACCCTCTTTCTCTGAGACAAGGTTATATTTTACAGCCTGTGTTGGCCCTAACTGCTTGGATTTTCCAATAGATGTATACTGAAATGTTGTCATCAAAACCACAGAACCCCATGCCTGTAAAGCAGTGGCTCTGGGAGCCTTGTAGTTAGTGTTTTCTTTAGGCCTGAGAAGCCATGCTTTCTAGAGCTGCCGGGACCCACTAATATATTAGCAAACACTAACAGTAAAGAGAAAATGCACTTACCTCTTACAAGGCAGAGACTTGCAGTGCATTTGGTAAGTGACAATGTTTATATTACAGTGACATTAGGATCGGGGACTTTAAGGCAGTCCCATTTAAAATAAAACTATTGGGAGCCAGGAGAGGTCGGCTGCTCTTGCAGAGGACATGAGTTCAGTTCCCGTCACCCCTGTAGAGGCTTTCACAGCCTTCTGTGATTCCAGCCTCAGATGGCCCCACATCCTCTTCTGGCCTCTGTGATTAGCTGCACACATGTGGTGCACATACGTCCATACAGGCAAGACACCCATATACATAAAGACACACACATTAATTCATTTTTGAAAAGATTAAAACTATAGAATGCAAAGAAACTAGACATGAGAGAGATCTGGAAAAGAAGAGGCCAATAATCATTTTTATTTGTAAGAACTCAACAGAGGAAAAACCCATGGCTTGGATATAAAATAAGAAGCTGGATAGCCGACGTAAAGAATTCAAGCGGCAGACCCGGGCAGTTTTTATTCAACCGACGCCGAGCTGTCCTTGATGTGATCTGTTGAAAGAGGCAGTGGCACGGTGGGGTTTACCTTCTAAAAGGTTAGTCCCTGGTGTTGAATGGAGTTGTAAAAGCAGCCAGTCTAGGGGCACTGCAGAAACCCCGTAGTCAGCGTCGTTGACTGCATGTGATGCAGTGGCGGTGTGACTGGATAGTGGCCCATGACGTAAGGCATCTTTAAGACTCTTCAGCAGCAGTAATTGCTGATGGGACTAAGGAATGTGAATCATTTCAGGACGGTGTCCATATTTCCGTTTTGAGCAGTTGAGTAATCATTTGGATGACAGTACTGCTTGCAGTAATAGGAAAGACTGGACAGAGTGGACGCTGGATGCAGAGGACGGAAGATGAGCTTGGACAAGTTGAGGTGCTTCTGGAATACAGCAGCAGGGTTCCAGCTGTGTAAGAGTGGAGCTGCCCCTAAATGATCGGAGTTAAATAAGGACATTTGGGAGTTTTTCAAATCCTGATACTATTTTAAGGACTGTTCATAAAATTTTATGAGAAAAAGACAAAACTAAAAGAGAGCGGGCAATTCTGAACCTCATATTGAGGAAACCGAACATTTAGAAATTCATTGAGGGCTAAGGAAGGGTGAGCAGCACAAATGAGAGCCGAGCATGAAGGAGAGAAAGGGGGAGCCAGGGAGAGCCCTGCATCCAGGGCAAAGTGGCCTCTGTGTGTGACAGTGTGGAAGCCACGAGTGATCACAGTGAGGGCCACCCAGGCACAGAGAGCCGGAAGCTGACCAAAGTAGGGGCGAAGCAGTGAGTGGAAGCAAGGAACTGGAAAGACGCCGATGGTTAAAGGGAGACGTGGTGGTGAGAAGACTTGTCCTGGCGTGGTTTGGTTTGTCATTCGAGAAAAAATAGATTATATCTGTACGCTAATGGGAGAGGCTCGGTAAAAGGGGAGAGATGCTGGGACTGTGTGTGAACAGCAGAGACGTTAAGCAAAGCCAAACACTGGTACGGAAGCGGAGAGGAAATCAGAGCGCGTGCTGGGGTCTGGACGGCACTGCTTGGAAGTGTCATGCTTTGAGACAGCGGGGAAAGTGTCTGAGCACAGGTGGGTGGGCAGCATGGACCCGTGGGGCAGTGAGAAGCATTCCTGGGAGATGCTGTCTCCTTGGTGGGAAATGGGGTGCGATCGTCAGCTGAGTAACTGTGAAAGTGGGGACTATGGAGAGTGAGGGAAAGAGAAAGCCGTTGTAGAAAGTGAGTGAGCTGTCTTTCAACATGTTATCCAGGAAGCCGCAGCTGCGCATGAATCTATGGTGTATAAAAATACCTTGCTTGAGTTTTCCAAAGGCTGTCTGCTTATCTAGAGCCAAGGGGGCAGAGAGGAGGAGGACAGCTGCCCCCGTGTGTGGCGTCTGACCCTCAGGCCTCTCAGTCCTTCTGGTTTTTTTAGCTTATGTATTCGTTCAGCTTCCAAGACCGTGTCTGCTTTGAAGTCCATACAGTTTTAAGTTTGTTAGTTTCAAAATGTGGTGTGTGCAAGAATGCCACTTACCCCGAAAGGGCTGCAACACAGCCATGCCTGCCGCTTTCCAATTTAGATTAGAGGCTAGATTCTGTAATAGCCCGCCTGGGTGCGCTATAGTGTGTTTCCTTAACGTCTTGTGGTTCCAGTACCTCAGATATGGAAGCTGTCCATAGTACATTTAGATGGATCCACGTTCCCACAAATATGAAACAGTCAGCAGGATGTTTGTGTTGTTATTTGTTGCCTCAACTGATACAAATTTACTTTTTCCTCATGCTGTAAGGGTAAATTTGTTACCCCAAGGAATTAAAGTATAGTTATTACTGTGTAGGGACAACTGATAGCTTCATATGAATTTGCAAGCAATTTTCTTGTGGCTAAGAAAGATGTAGCCATATTATACAGCATATTTATTTTCAAAGAGAAATCACAGAATATATGTGAGAAAGTTGGCAGTGTTCTAGCACTATTGAGCTAGTAACTTCAAAATATTTCCTACCTTTTTTTCCAATACTGGACAAATAGCATTTTGGGCTTGGACTCTGTGGATTGACAGAATTGCTATATCTACAATTCTGTTTTTGGTATGTCTCCACAGAGCCATAAGCGCAGGATGACACCTGATTTCAGTTCTGCTGCATCCTGAGGAGATAGGTAGAGCTAGTGTTGCCGCCAGCAGGTGCTGATGGGTCCTGTGCAATCATCTGTCATGAGACATTGGATTTCTTTAACAATCTAAATGGAAGAGATCTGGGTTTAGGTTTCGTAAAGTTTTCTGAAAACATATCTAGTTATAGTAGAGTCTTGAACTTAATAATTCCAAGCATTACAATTTTCTTCCTGTACAGAATAGAAACAATTCTGGTTTTTAAAAAATTAAACATATTTATTTAAAATATCAAAATATACCAGGACTTTTTATTTTTGAAACACATTAAGTTATACTTTTAGAAGTTAAAAAAGCATTTTAGGGCCGGGAGTGGTGGCGCACGACTTTAATCCCAGCACACAGGAGGCAGAGACAGTTGGATTACTGTGACTTCAAAGCCAGCCTGGTCTACAAAGTGACTGCAGGAAAGCCAAGGCTACACAGAGCAACCCTTTCTTGAAACAAAAAGAAGTATTTTAGTCATTATAATATCCCAAATCATTTCATAAACTATTTTAAAAAACCAAATAGCTTACCTTTGATGATAGAAATAACACTCTTTAAAAGCAATACATTTTAGTATTGCTGTTTATGTTGTTCTGTAAGAGGCATTGTGAGCAGGCAGAGCTCGGGGTCGAGTCCCTGCATGCACAGGGCCTGGGCCTGTCCCCAGCACTGCAGAAGGAGACACTGGGCTTGAGAGCTTACGCACTGGGCAGCTGTGCTTTCACGCCCACTGTCCGTCCCAGCCCCCGCTTTACTGTCGTCGCGTCAGCGCCTGTCCTCCACTTGGATTAGCCTAAGGAGCTGGCAGCACTTGGTTATCAGTAGTGGGTACATTCTAGCTGACTTTCTGAAGTTCTTATCATTCCAGGAAGAAGCTCCACTTCCGATGTCCTAGACACGCACAAGGCTCCCTTCTCTCAGCAGACTTTTCTTAACAAAGGGCTTAGTAAGTCTATGGGATTTCTGTCCGTCAGAGACACACAAGCCGAGGAAGATTATTTCAAGGATATCCCATCTGATAGTAATGCCAGGCATGAGGACTCTGAGACTCTCTCTTCCCCTTACCTGTTCAAGACTAGCAGTCCACAAAAAAAGGTCACCCCTGGAGTTGATGTGCTTTCCAAGAAGAAGACCTGGGCTTCGTCCATGGACTTGCTTTGCACAGCCGACAGAGACGTTTCTGGGGAGACTGGCAGGTACTGTGACGCCGAGCCAGTACAGGGACGGACTTCAACCGCCCCTAGAAGAAAAGAGGGGAGGTACTCTGACGGGAGCGTTGCCTTGGATGTCTTTGGCCCTCAGATAGCTGAGCCGGTGATACACGCCCGAGAACCGCTGGCCTCCTCCGCAGTGTCAAGTGCTTTGGACCGAATCCGAGAAAGACAAAAGAAGCTTCAGGTGCTGAGAGAAGCCATGAATGTAGAAGGTTAGTAGTCTTACGTGTGTCCGAGAGATGCGCGAGTTAAAATACTAAGCCACTCCGCATGTGTAATGTCCGCTGCCAAGCTGGTCACGGTGACTGCTGTGTTCCTCCTGTTCACGCTCCGGCAGAACTCTGACCAGAGCAAGCAGCAAATCCCTCCAGCAGCACAGCGCACACACTTCACAGGGCGCTTTTAAGTCTGAGCCCCTCAAGGGTGGAGCAGCTTTCTGTGTCGTGTTCTGTCTCCTTATAGGCCTCAAGGAGTGCTGACTCCTGGTTCTGAGAAACACTGGGTCACATCAAGCCCAGTGAGTGGAGTGAGCTCGGTGCCAGGTGGGCTCCGAACCACCAGCTTCTAAAACAGGCTGCAGAGTGCAAGGACAGATAGAGTTGGTGAGAAATAAAGTTCAGGATCTCGTTTCCAAAATCATGGTACTTAGGTGTATAGACTTAATGTCACTCTGGATAGACTTTTCATGCCTGTGAGTTGAGTGACCTTCCTTGGTCTGATTTGCCACCTGTAAAATGAACCTAGCAAACATAGATTAGATAGTGACTGTGATGTGATTAAACAAGGCACTCACCACATACTTAATTTGAAGAACATGAAATCGACCGTGTGAGATATATATATATATATATATAGCAAGGTCTCACTGTGTGTCACTTTGGCTAGCCTGGCATGCAGAGGTAAGCTTGCCTCTGTCACACCCAGCAGTGCTGCATTAAGTGTGTGCATGTCCATACCCAGTGCATGCTAAATTATTACCCTTCTGTGTTATAGCTATTGCCAAAACATCTGAGTCACGTGTGGAAAAGATCAGTACATTAAATTGAATAAGTTAGCTTGATACATATGGATAGTGGCTATTTTAGCATAAATAAATGCAAGAGAAAATGTGACTTTTCATTAAACATACACACATACACACACAGGGACACACAACACAGAGACATGCCTGCTCTGGAACTCTTTTGTAGACTATGCTGGCCAAAACCCTTGACTGTATTTTAGTATGAAAGTTTTGTAACTTCCCCTGTTTCTTAGCCATAACTATATCACCCTTTGCCATAGCCATTTGAGAAGAAGTTTATAATGCTTTCTGTTTAGAATAAGGAGTAACAGAATTCAGGACGTACCTATCATCTGTGTGAGCATGTGTGTGCAGATGTGTGTGCCTTTGTGCACATCTGGAGGCCAGAGATCAACTTTGGGTGTTGCTCCTCAGGAGCCATCCACCTTTTTTTTTCAAAAATGATTTTATTTTCAGTTGTGTGGGAGGAGTGTGGGTGTTGTGTTCAGTACCCTCAGAGGCTGGCCAAGGACATGAGATCCCTTAGAGCTGGGAGCCGGTACATACGGCCTCGGAGCCCAACTTGGTTCCTTCAAGTATGTGCCAAGGCTGCTGAGCCATCTCTGCAGCCACCACCTTGTTTTCTGAGACAGGGCTTCTCAGGGTATCTAAGGCTCTCTGGCTAAACAGCACGCCCCAGGCATCTGCTAATCCCCCCTCACCCCTGCCCTCCCCATCCCCCTACACCCCTCCTCCCCACAGACAGTGCAAGCCTTGTCACCAAGCCTGGCTTTTATGTTGATGATGCAGATGAAACACAGATCCTCATGTGTGTACAGGAAACAGCTGACCAGGGAGCTACCTGTAGCCCCCAAGCCCGCAACCATTTTAGGTAGTTGTTCCCATAGTCAGTCCACATACAGCCTTCTTCCTGCTAAAGGACTGTTGGAAGCATGTGCTGCCTAGTAAACAACACACAGCAGTGTTTTCAGTAAAGACCCTAGAGCTAGGGAGGAAATAGTGGGTATTTAATTGATGTTGTGAGCGTGGATGTAATAATGTATCTTATAAAGCATTAGGCAACTTTATAAGGTAATTCAATATATTCTTTACATGTTTGTGTGAGTGCTTCATGTGTGTCTTCATGCCATGTGTGTGCCCGGTGCCTGTGGAGGCAGAAGAGGGCAGCAGATGTGGAACTGGAGGTAAAGAGAGGGTAAAGCTGCCGTGTGGGGGCTGGGAACCACACGCAGGTGCGCGGCAAGAGCAGCCAGTGCTCTCACCTGCCGAGCCGTGTCTCCAGCCCTCGTGCTGTGTGCTCTGTACCTAAAATGGTTTTCAGTCTCAAAGATAGGAACTAAAATTGTAGGTTCGTTTTAGCTTTTAGAATTGTGACAGGTAAGAGGAGGCGCCTCTTGTAGCTAAAGAGAAAGGGCTCCGTTTCCAAAGTCGTGTCATTTCCCCCTTCAGTGTTACACAGCAGCAGTTCACATGTGAGTAGTAATTTAGCCCGAGCTTCTTATGGCTGCTCGTGAAGACTCACGTAAAGAAATGTATCCAGGGCTGGAGAGATGGCTCAGTGGTTAAGAGCACTGTCTGCTCTTCCAGAGATTCTGAGTTCAATTTCCAGCAGCCACATGGTGGCTCACAGCCACCTATAATGAGGTCTAGTGCCCTCTTCTGGCCTGCAGGCCTAATGCAGGCAAAGCATTGTATATACATAATAAATAAATAAATCTTAAAAAAAAAAGTATCCATTGTAGGAAAAAGACACTGTTAGCCAGTCAAATAATTACTACATGCAACCTGTGATTGAATAATGAAGACATAAGCAATCAAATGAATATTTCTGACATTTAGAGTGAGCAAAATCTTTTCTTAACATGAATATTAAAATAAAACCATGGAGCCGGGCATGATAAGTTAAAATTTTAGTCCCAGCATTTAGATGGCAGAGGATGGCAAATCTCTGTGAGTCTGAGGCCAGTCTGGTCTACATAGTAAGTTCCAGGACAGCCAGGGCTACTTAGTGAGCCTCTACAGCAGTGATGATGATGATGACTGATAATAATAATAATAATAAAACTATGGAGAGATGGCTCAGTGGGTCAGAACATTTGTGAACACTGTAAAGGATCTGGGTGTACATAGCATTCCTGGAACCTCCTTGTTGGGATGCAGAATCCCGCAGGTCCCAGGAGCGTGCCGGACAGCGATTCTGTCAGCCAGCTTCCAGTGTTGTCAGAGACTCAAGACATAAGGCGAAGAGCGACAGTGGAAGGACCTGTTGTCTTCTTCTGACCTACACATGCACACACGCAGTCACACGCACTTGCATACCTACCTGCATGCACTGCATATGCCACAGATCTAGTGTATTGGTTTTAAGAGATTGTTTGCCTTAATATTTTGAAAGTTAATATTAGCATTCATTACTAAATTTTTTAAAGATTTATTTATTATTTATTAAATATACAGGGTTTTTTTTTTTGCCTGAATGTAAACTTGCATGCCAGAAGAGGGAACCAGATCTCATTATAGATGGTTGTGATATATATTTGAGAATTGGTTTGAGAATTAAAGAGTTAAAATACTAATGGGTTGAAAAATCTTTAAATTGTACTATGTCTGTTGGTTGAATATTTTTTGTCTGAGTAACTTTCAGTTTGACTGCCTGTAGCGAAATGCACACAGCGCGTGACTGTTTGTCTCATGAGGTGGTGGGCCTCATGCTTGAATAGAACTCGGATACACCAACTTGAGCTTACACAGGTATTCTCGGTGATGATAATACACAACATTTTAAAGCGTTGCCTGCTGGTGTAACTAGCTACAATAATGCTAATATCATAGTGATATCGTAATTTCATAATGATAATGCAGCATATCCAGGTCATGAGGGTATACACACAGGAAAAGCGCTTTTAGCACACAGCTTGCTTTGAGTCGTTTAGTAACTAGACACTCCTACTCTGAACCTTTCCACTGTGGATATTTCAGAAGCATTTGCTGTCACTAAAAACAAGCAAAACCTGAGGATACGGGTTTGTTGTGCAAATACCGACACGGTCTTGATTAAGCTTCCATTGTTATATTTGGAGGCAGCGATAACTTATGCTTGCCTTACTAGCATATTATTCGTGGGAACCTTTGAGGTGTGGAATTCAAAAGCAAGAATTCTGACTCGTTTTTAAGTTTAAGGGCTGACTCTGCAGATGAGGTAATTTACACAAGCTCTGCAGACAGAATTGCAACCAGTGTTTTAGCTAGTGCACAAAGAAATAAAAGACTAGAAAATAATCCTATTTGTCGCACTGAATTCTCATGAAAACGGGGCCTTTCTGTTTGATAAGCCAGGCAGAACAGTCTGTCAGTAATGTAACACTATATGTACTTCTTGATAAATATTCATATTTTTGGCATTTTAAAGTGCTCTGTAGAGTCCGTTGTCACCTTGATCCCGATGGCTGCTAACGGATGTGGTGATTTTAGGTTTGGATGGTGTCTTAGGTCACACCTATCCAGACACGGCCGCAGCGTTTAGCAGCCTGCTCAGTGTCCTGGAACCAGCTGATGATTTTATCTCTGACAATTGGAGAATGATTGTTTCCATCGATTTTCACAGTCCAGCTAAAGATTTCCTGTTGTTACCTCACTTTAAAAGAAAGTTCTGGGGCTGGGGATGTAGCTCAGTGGCGTAGCACACCAACCTTAAGTTTTGTTACAATATTTAAAATGATTTGTTACAATATTTAAAACAACTAAAGCAATGAAATTGCCACTTTTGAGCTGCTCTGTTGGGTGTGTGAGGATCACTGAACACAGTGATCACGGAGATCTACATCAGCCTTAGGGCTTCTCCGATGCAGGCAGGACCTTTTGGTGTTGTTTTTCGAGACAGGGTTTCTCCATGCCGCACTGGCTGTCCTGCACTCTCTTTGTATACCAGAGTAGTCTGGAACTCACAGAGATTAAAGGTTCATGCACCGCCACCCAGCCAGACAGGTCCTCTTGAAAGGGTCTTTTCATCAGTCAGCTCTGTAGCACCTCAGCTGATGCTAGCCGCCCAGCTCTGCCACTGCAGCAGACCAGACCTGGAAATCATGGGTTTGCCAAAGGAGATATGTGATTCCCTCCTTACAGTCAGCCTGTGCTTTGAGCCCTGGTCTCTTGAACCCTGTCATACGAGTCTTACGTTGATCATCCGATTTCGGGAAGAGACCAGACACATTGCTAGTGTTGTACTGCCTGAGAACATTGGCCCACCGCCTAACAAGCCCAGGTCTCTCCACAAGTATATAGCTTTCAATATAACAAGACAGGCTAGGAAGGAAAGGTGGGAAGGAGACGGTGGGCTGTCTGCGAGCTGCCTTCCTGTGCTGAGGCTAAGACTCCACGGCAGCCTCACTCTCTTGTCATGGGTATTCCAAGGAGGGCTACCAGTGGAGGATTATTAGGGGCTAATCCTGCAGCTGAAGGCACGAGGAGAAGACATACCAGAAGCAGCAGTTGACACTGAGCACTCTAATTTCTCTGGGAACAGTGAGAAAGACAGAATCAACAAAGTTCCTATGCAACTATAACCACAGCTTAAAAAATACAAATTATTACTGTTTATTAGGTTGACACTTAAGGTTTCAGGTAGCTCCCTACAGGATCCTGGAAAAAGACACAAGGTTCCTGTGATAAGAACCAGCTTTACATTTTAATGGCACTTTCTTTTCTTCACTCTTAATTTCACTTTTTAAAAAGGGGAGCTGGAGAGATGGCTCAGCACTTGCTGTTCCTCCAGAGGACCCCGGTTCGTTTCCAAACACCCACATGATAACATATAAATGTGCCTCCAGTTCCGGGGGATCTGACACCGATGCAGGTAAAACACCCATTCACCTAACAATACAAATAAAGGATTTGTAAAAGATTTGTTTACCTTTATTTTCGGGTACCACATGTACCACATGTACCCACGTACCCATGTACCCATGTACAGTACCTGCTGAAGCCAGAAAGGGCAATTAGATCTCCTAAGACAGGTTACCGGTGGCCGTGAGCCAACATGTGGGTGCTGGGAACCCAACCCCAGTCCCCTGCCAGAGCACGCAGCGCTTCACCCCAGCTGTCTCTCCATCCCCCCGGTCTCCCGTGTTTACTTGAGTGTAAGTCTTCTCCTAGACTGTTCCTTTTGCTTTCTTCTTTAGAACAAGTGTTTTTCATTTCGACTCTGAACTGCGTCTTAATGGCTGTGAGGTTGTCACTGGGGGTCTGTCGGGTTGTAATCACCATCCACGGTGGGTTCTTCACTGTAACAGATGGGTGTGGAAATGAGACTCAGGGCCCTGGTTGTGAGGTTGTCACTGGGGGTCTGTCGGGTTGTAATCACCATCCACAATGGGTTCTTCGCTGTAACAGGTGGATGTGGAAGTGGGACTCAGGGCCCTGTGCGTGGTTCCCTGCGCCCTGCTGGCGATTTGCACCGCTCAGCTGCCATGGCTACTCTGTATTTTGCACAAAACATAAAGTATGGAGAACAAGTAAAGTACTTTTCTACAAAAATGACAGTTAGTGCTATCAGTCTACCTCAAAATTAAATATTGTGTCATCCTTTCAAGTACTGTGACATCTGGTCCCGGCCCAATTTTGTTGGGCTTTGTGGATGGGGCTGAAAAGCTGTTGGACAGCTGGAGTACGTGAGTACTTACTCTAGTTGTGAAGTTATAACATTTCATTTGAGCAGGTTTAGTTTTCAGTTCTTAACTTTATAGTTAGATTTAAGAAAAGCACGGGGTGAGTTCACAGTGCTGTAGTCCTCAGCACCGTTTGCCTAACACGTTCTTGCTAAGATCAGGATGCTAGCTGTGAACTGTTTCAGTTTTTGTTTCTCTGCCTTACTTCCAAGTAGAAAAGAAAAGAAAAGAAAAAATATGGCCAGATTGTCATCTTAAATCATTCCATGGGCTAAAATAGTAATTTTTCGTTCCTCAGAAGTAAACACCAGTAAGCAGGAGTGTTACATTATTAATAAATAGCCCATGGACTCTAGATACCAACAACGTCATTATTATAGCCGTAAGATCACAGGAGGGCGCTGGGTTTGAAGCCCGCGACTGTGGATGAGCCTACTTGTTGCCTGGGAAGCACCAAGGTCTGCAGCGCTCCAGACTGGCGTCGTGGGGCAGAGCTGTAGGGTGAAGACGTACCGTGCGCACGCTCCACCTTCGGGGCTGAGAGCCACATGGGGCCAGTCTGCACCTGCTGTGTGCCTGACGAAGCTCAGGAACTGGCTTGTCTCACCGGGCAAGCCACGTTGTCCAGTGGCCAGCGTAGTAGTCGGTGCACTTAGAGCGCCGCTACATAAAGTTAGTCCAGAGTAACTGAGCCGTTTCTTGGGAGACTGGCTTTAGAAGCACTTGTGATGGGGGCAACAAATTACTCTTTGATATACGTCAGAATACAACTGACAACAGAGGCTTCTCTTACTTCATCAAATGGAGAAAATACTTTCAACCAATAAGGAACATGACAGGTGCGAGCTTTTTTGTATCTGTGTTCCTACTAACAAAATGTTGGTTTCACATCCACAAAACAGCTCTTTTTGTTCAGAAAACAAGGATCTAAATTAATGTAGCCATAGAGCCCCTTACAAAAACTCTGTTTGCCCTTGGCACAGCCTCCTGAGATACACAGACTAAAAGGTTGATCTTAAATATATATAATATATGTATCTATACATATATGTATGTAAATGTATAGATACATATATAATACACTATATTATATAATATTATACACACACACACACACACACACACACACACACCACAAACGAGTCTTGCTAGCAACAGGTCCCACCACAGTATTTAAGACCCAGCAATGCTTTGGTTTGTTTGTTTCATTGGTTGGTTGGTTTTGTTGTGTTTTGGTTGTTTTGTTTTGTTTTGTTTCTGAGACAGAGCTGGCCTCTGACTTGCTGCACAATTTATGTGATCTGCACACCACACCCAGCCATGACCTGTTTTAATCCACAGTCTGTTTCCTTTTTCCCAAGTCCCTTCTGTCTCTTCATTTTATTGGTTACACCAACCTGAATCCTTCTGCCACCCGCCCCTCGGCAGTGCTTGTCAAAGGTGTAGGCTAAAGGTCCCATCTTTCCAGATCCTCCCTGACTCGCTCCCCGCCTCATCCTTTGGGCTTTGCCATCTTCCTCACGCTCTCTGCCTCTTTCTCCTTTTACCTCCCTCCACATGTCTGTATGCAAAGAGGGAAATGAATGTACGTATTCCTGCACATTTATGTATACATAAAATATGTAGAAAGAACTTACCATGCATTTCTACATATGTATTGCCTGTACAATACAAGAGATTCCTACCGTCTGTCTAACTGTGGACCCATATGAGGCCTCGCTTCTCTGTCTCCATTCATGTGGCTCTCCATCCTGCAGAATGTCAAATGTTCCGGGCATGGCCTGTTTCAGAAATACTTCTCTTGCCTCCCAGTTCAGTATAGTGACCTGTATTTGTGTAATTTTTTACTGGTTATTTTTAAGTGTTTCTTTCTATTTCTGTAAGCCTCAGAAATTCGTTCTAATTCACAGCTGCATCCCTTGCATATATTTCTGTTACTTCTGACATACCTTAGGTACCACATACATCCTTGTTAATGTAATCCATGTATCACAGCGAGACCATTAAAAATTGTAGCATACTTGCTGATGCTGCTTTGGACATGGGATTTAGTAATATTCTCTGGTCCATTTGAAAGCAGTGAGAATTATCTGTGCGTTGTGAGACTCTGCATACTCTGTTGTCTTACTCTGAATGTCTTAGAAGGGCTGGTGAGCCAAGAACGATGGAGCATCCTGGGTGACACTTGATGAGCACCCGGAGTCACCACATGAGGCTCAGATACACCCCCACATTGCTCTGGGACCTGGGGGAGCCAGAGACTGTTCTTTTATCAAGCCTAGCTCTGCATAACCTTTACACATTTGGAGCGGTTTGGGTCACGGAGTCTCTACACGTATCCGTCTTCACTTGCATGTAGTCATACTTTCAAAGTTTCTCTTCCAGGTTAAATTCTGCGTTTCCCACCCTCATCTCTCACAGGCTCTTAGACCACGCTCTACTGATCAGAGCACAGTGTGAGGCAGAAAGATGCACGAAACACACAGGATCTGGTTTCCAGAAGTTCCTGCTCTGAAACAGAAGCGCAGAAAGGTTCATCCAACATAGAAACACCCAGCAGCTCAGCTTGTGTCTCTCTGTTGTTTGGGAATCAGTGTTTCATGCATTAGGGCTGTTTCCTTACAAGGCGGGAGGTCTTTAAAGTGGATAATGGTGATGAAGAGCGAAGCAGTCACTGTTGTAACCTCTAAACTGATGTCTGTGACTTGAGTAGCTCATGTATCAAAGTCAAAGAGTGCCGAGCTAAACATGCTTCCTGTTGCCACAGTTGGCCATGTGGCCCCTTCTGTATGTCAGTGGTCTGCAGCTCACTGCCCCTGTGCCTCTTGGAATGCTGCCTTTAGCTTAGAAAGTCATTGGCTTCATGTAAGCCTAGATTCGTATGCAAATCTTCACACTTGAAGTCTGATGCCTAAACTCTTAAACCACTGTGTTCGTGATCGCCTGCCACGATTTCAGGCATTTACGTCACGAAGCGTGCTGTCGCAGTAGCCGAGCTTGTGTCTCTTGGTAACGAAGGCGATGCTGCTTGTTAGTGTTCAGTGTGGTTGGAGAGTTGGTATCAGTTCTTTACAGGGTGAAGCTGTAACTAAAACATCAAAATGCTCTTACTCTGCTGAAGCAGCGTGAGAAACTCAGCGCTCTGCTTTTTGAAAAACTACTGTGTGTGTAGTGTCATAAACGTCACTGAAGTTCTCACAGTCATCCTTCCCAGATGACTTTGGGGGGGGGGGGGAACGGGAGTCTGTGTCTGTGTCTGTATCACAAGCTGACTTGGATCTCACTGATGTGACCCTCTCTTTGCCTTTCACTCTTACTGTTCTTAACACTGATGAGTCCCAGACCTTCATCTTATGTGTCTGAAAACCACACGCAGACAACCAGTCACACACACACACACACACACACACACACACACACACACACACACACAAAACAAAGGAAGTTGTCTGAAGAAAGAGACAATCTAGAGTAAATGGAGCCTTGTATACCACTTCCTGCATTGTAGGTTTCATCTATAAAGAGGTGAAAAAAAAATTCTAAATCAGCAAGTGAGATAGGGAAAGCGGCTTACCTACCCCATTGAAAGTGAGTGCGGCTTCAGTCGTGACCGCGAGGGCAGAGTTCTGCAGGAAAGGTAGTGGCCACTCACGTGTGAACTTAGCCAAGTATATTTTAAGTCCATTACATATGATCACAATTTTAAAAATATATTTTATTAATTTATTCATATTACATCTCAAATGTTATCCCATCCCTTGTATCCTCCCATTTCTCCCTTACTCCCCTTCCCTAAGACTGTGACTGAGGGGGGCCTCCTCCCCCTGTATATGCTCATAGGGTATCAAGTCTCTTCTTGGTAACCTGCTGTCTTCCTCTGAGTGCCACCAGGCCTCCCCATCCAGGGGACGTGGTCAAATATGAGGCACCAGAGTTCGTGTGAAAGTCAGATCCCACTCTCCACTCAACTGTGGAGAATGTCCTGTCCATCGGCTATATCTGGGTAGGGGTTTGATGTTTACTGCACGTATTGTCCTTGGCTGGTGCCATAGTTTGAGCAGGACCCCTAGGCCCAGATCTGCCCACCATAATGTTCTTCTTGTAGGTTTCTAGGACTCTCTGGATCCTTCTATTCCCCCATTCTCCCAGGCTTCTCTCACCCAGAGTCCCAATAGGATGTCCTCCCCTCTGTCCCACTTTCCTGGTCACAATGTTTGTTGTTAGAAAACTTTGTTATATTCTGTAAATGCATTCTTAGAAGCATCTTTTGGGTTTTTAAGCAGAGTGAGATTTAGGAGTGTAGCTCAGTTGTTAAATGCTAGTGTTTATATGTGTGACAGTTTAAGTCCAGACCTTAGACTCCAAACAGAGGCAGGGCAGGGCACGCTAGCAGTCCCAGTGCTGGGGAAGTGGAAACGGACAGATCACTAGGCTCGCTGCCACCCTGCCTAGCCAGATGCAGAAGTGCCACGCCAACAAGAGCCCCTGTCTCAGGAAACGGGATGAAGGATGGATCACGCCTGAGGAACAGCATCCGAGGCGGCCCTCCAGCCTCTACAGGCACATGTGCACATACACAAACACAAAGGGCCTGATACCCTTAAATTACTGGTTGGTAGTTACTTTTAAATATGAAATATGATGCCGCACCACATACATGGCATAAGATTGATTGTAGAAACATGGGGGGAGAAGGAAGGAGAGGACACCCCAGGGAGAGCGAGAGAGAAAAAGAGACAAGAGGAAAGCAACAAGAGAGGGGAAAGGGGTAGGAGAGGTACAAGGTGGCTTTGCTTGTTTATATAGTCCTGGTCAGGGGCACACCTACTGGCAGGCAGGTAATGACATCATAGGTTGCTAGGCAGACTGGGGGCCAGCATGCTAACATTATTCCCTTTTCTTATAATTAAAAATGAGACCAGGCAGGGGAGGCACATGCCTTTAATCCCAGCACTTGGGAGGCAGAGGCAGGTGGATCTCTGTGAGTTCGAGGCCAGCCTGGGCTAGAGAGCGAGTTCCAGGACAGCCAGAGCTGTTACACAGAGAAACCTGTCTTGAAAAACAAAACAAACAGAAAAATAATAACAACAACAAATGAGGATATTGGATAGCTTTTCATGTAAGGTGAGTTAAAGTATATAAATGTAGGTTCATTGGAAGCAGCTCTTGGCTGCCATGTCAGGGGCGGGGGGGAGGGGCAGGGGCGGAGAGCAGTAAAATGTCCAGATTATATGGTGAAGGGAAAGGAAAAGCTCCGACCTAGAAAGTTCAGGGCAGAGGACAGGGTATGTCGGCCATGTCCTGCAGCAGATAGGGACCAAGGAGTGTTGGGAGGACCTGGAGCTGTTTGTCCTGGGTCTGAATCACATCATCCCAGCCTTATGTCAATGGATAAGGGATGAAGAGATCAGTATCTTTGACTTCTTCGTGCTGACAGTAGCTCAGCGATGGTGGGGGGGGGGGCAGTTAAAAGGCTGAAATGTTGGCCAGGTCCAGGAAGAGCAGGCTGCTGTATTTGCTGTCCAGGGTCTGAGAACATCTGCGGCTAGGAGGGGCAATGCAGGCCCAGCAGACAGGATCTGTGAGGTTGGCCTGGGGCACCTGTGAGTGGCTGCTTAGTGCTGTCTTGAATCTAGGAAATCTGGCAAGATACTGGAACATATATGTGGGCAGAAGACAAAGTTAGTAGGCTGGGGAGAAAATTCCCTTTAGGTGAACATTTGAAACTTTTGAGAGAGCAAACAGAGACAGAAGTTTTGGAGCAAAGAAGAAAAAAGTTTGCATGTAAGGAACTTCCTTTTATTTTACCCGATTGCTGGTGTTAATTAAAAAGGTCCCGCTTTGGACCTGTCCAAGTTTGGTTGGAGAGGCGTGTAAGCTTAGCAGCCCTTAATGTGGGCATAGGAGTTTGAAATTATCCAGAAAGCATCCCAAAGGAGCCCAGAGAGACGGCGAATGGACTATTTCTCATGGGGATGTGAAGTCAGTAATCTGTTAGGGCATCCCCAGAAACGTATTGTGACACAAAAAGGCAGGTTCAGACTATCCCAGCATATGAGCCACACAACAGATATGATATGGAGAAGTCTATTATAGGTGGAGGGGTGCCCTGGGGAGAGAGAGGGGAGGAAGAGGAGGAGGAGGAGGAGGAACAAGAACAAAAGAAGGGCAAGAGGACAAGTGAGGGAGAAAGAGGTGAGAGACAGACAGACAGACACAAGGTGGGTTTGCCCTGTTTATTTACTGGGCAGCTAGCCCATCTAGTGGCAGGCAGGTAATGATGTCATAGGTTGCTAGGAACCTATGCAGTATGCCAGCAGTTACCCAATTAATAAATACTACAGATCTGAACCAAATACAAAGTGCTAGAATTAATGCATTGAAGTATGCCTGGTCTACACAGCAAGTCCGAGGACATCCAGGGCTACATACAGAGACGGACTCAAAACCCCCCAAAAAACAACAAAGATGAATATAACTGGCACCAGGGTCTTGTAAAATCAAGGTGTCCAATGATGCTAAGAAGCTTCACCAAAGAGCAGGTTTTACCTGCCTGCTGCAGACCAGAGCAGAGGAAGAAAACCGCCTCTTCCTGGTGCCTTCTCTGCATGTAGAGCATCACAGAGCCAAGGATGAGGGGCACAAGCAGGCTGTAGGGTGGAGCCCCGGCTTCTTCATACCACGTAAGGCGGCCTTGGCAGGGGCGTGCTGCTGTCTTACATTTCTGCAATGGTTGGTTTTATTATTTAATTTAGAAAAGGAGAGGGCATGCTTACAAAGGTTAAAGTTTTAATTTTTTGTTGTAAGCATGACTATCTGGTAAATTGTGTGTTAGAGCTTTAATCTGATTATAAACCTTTTTTATAAGCATGCTGAGTCCACAAATACTGTGTGGGAATTTTAATCTAGTTATCTCTAGCATGTTACTACATGAAAAGAGCATGGCTGACAGCACTTTAATGACACCCGAATATGAGACGAGACGCTTTCAGAATTAACCCCTTCCATTTCAGTTGCTTGTAACTCTTGCTACCTTTTCCCCAGTTGTAAACAAAGAAAACATCTCTGTAGTCTCCGCAGACAGAGCTTGTCCTCTGGTGTTTCTAGAGAGCTGGCCCTCCAGCACCGTGCGCTCCCCACCTGGGTGTGGTCCTGAGAGGCATCTGTAGACAAAGGCTTATCAAGGGAGGCTGCATTGACAATAAGCTTTTCAGGAGGATTAAATAGAGCTGCCTTTGTCTTCTAAGAGGAACCCTGGCTGAAGAGGCACAGCACAGACTACGAGCTAAAGCAAGCGGACACAAAACCAGATGCAGAGAATGGAAGTCAGTTGCAGCCTGCTTAGAATTACACCCACTTTGCAGAACTAGCTCAGAAGCAGTAGGCCTGTGTGCTGCTTTATACAGCTCTCGAAGCTGCCGTTGTGAGGCACACCACCAAGTGCAAGGGACCTCTCTAGTCAGCTTATTGAACAGGTTCACGGCCCCTTCCTACTTTCCTTTGTAAGATAGCAGAGCTATATTCTCTCTAAACCCAGATCCTCTCCTGGGCCTTGCTGCTATAGCTGGCCTGAAATCTGCAGCTCTGGACTTGTGATTTGGTAGGGGTTCCCTCAGAGAGAATTCACAAGATGCTACCCAGAGAGGCTGGTAACAGTAAAACAGTAGCACTTGAGTGCCTTTGAACAAAACAGTTCTTCTTATGTAACTATCTAACTTGTACATAGTTTATTATGTTATTAAATATAACGTAGTATTAGGTGAGACTATTGTTTTCATTAAAACTACTGAGGATTTTTGTTACTCCATGACCCTTTCACATCACATTCATATTCAAGCAGAGGATTTGAAAACTTACTTTACTACGAGCTTTCTCTATAGTAGAATGCAGCCCTTTGCAGAGGATGGGAAATGCTTCTCAGGTCTCAAGCCTTCCCATTGGCTAGAGTGTTGCTTAGCACCCCCGCTGAGGCTCTTCATCAGCTCGGCAAGTCTTGTTCTTCAGATAACTAGTATCCTAGGAACGTCCTTCCATGGAGGTCTTGGCCAGTCAGCTGTTTCTCTCTCGTTGTTTTTTTGTTTTTCTCAGTGAGACCCTGCTCTGCCTGGATTCTTCCAGCGCATTGCTCCTGCTTCCATAAGCCTGGCTCTTGTGCCACTTAACGTCTTCCTCACTCGTCATCAGCATCTCTCGGACACCTTCCAGCACAAACAGTTCACTGTGTGGTGTTCCTGTCCTCGAATTTGCAGACCTTGGGGGAAAGCTCCCCGACTTCTCTGGGTGGCCTGCACTCAGGGTCTGCTGCTCTTCTCTTCAGGACGGTGGCCATGGACTGCTTTCTCCCAAAACCAACAAAGCCACAAAACAGTTTCCCTAAAAACTCATGCATCCTAGCCTCAGCACAGGAGCTCAGTGTGCAGAACCTCAGCACGGGAGCTCAGTGTGCAGAACCTCAGCACGGGAGCTCAGTGTGCAGGACCTCAGCACGGGAGCTCAGTGTGCAGAACCTCAGCACGGGAGCTCAGTGTGCAGAACCTCAGCACAGGAGCTCAGTGTGCAGGACCTCAGCACGGGAGCTCAGTGTGCAGGACCTCAGCACGGGAGCTCAGTGTGCAGGACCTCAGCACGGGAGCTCAGTGTGCAGAACCTCAGCACCGGAGCTCAGTGTGCAGGACCTCAGCACGGGAGCTCAGTGTGCAGAACCTCAGCACAGGAGCTCAGTGTGCAGGACCTCAGCACCGGAGCTCAGTGTGCAGGACCTCAGCACGGGAGCTCAGTGTGCAGGACCTCAGCACAGGAGCTCAGTGTGCAGGACCTCAGCACGGGAGCTCAGTGTGCAGGACCTCAGCACGGGAGCTCAGTGTGCAGAACCTCAGCACAGGAGCTCAGCGTGCAGGACCTCAGCACGGGAGCTCAGCGTGCAGGACCTCAGCACAGGAGCTCAGCGTGCAGGACCTCAGCACGGGAGCTCAGTGTGCAGAACCTCAGCACAGGAGCTCAGCGTGCAGGACCTCAGCACGGGAGCTCAGCGTGCAGGACCTCAGCACAGGAGCTCAGCGTGCAGGACCTCAGCACGGGAGCTCAGCGTGCAGGACCTCAGCACGGGAGCTCAGCGTGCAGGACCTCAGCACGGGAGCTCAGCGTGCAGGACCTCAGCACCGGAGCTCAGCGTGCAGGACCTCAGCACAGGAGCTCAGTGTGCAGGACCTCAGCACGGGAGCTCAGTGTGCAGGACCTCAGCACGGGAGCTCAGTGTGCAGAACCTCAGCACCGGAGCTCAGTGTGCAGGACCTCAGCACGGGAGCTCAGTGTGCAGAACCTCAGCACAGGAGCTCAGTGTGCAGGACCTCAGCACCGGAGCTCAGTGTGCAGGACCTCAGCACGGGAGCTCAGTGTGCAGGACCTCAGCACAGGAGCTCAGTGTGCAGGACCTCAGCACGGGAGCTCAGTGTGCAGGACCTCAGCACCGGAGCTCAGTGTGCAGGACCTCAGCACGGGAGCTCAGTGTGCAGGACCTCAGCACGGGAGCTCAGTGTGCAGGACCTCAGCACGGGAGCTCAGTGTGCAGAACCTCAGCACGGGAGCTCAGTGTGCAGGACCTCAGCACAGGAGCTCAGTGTGCAGAACCTCAGCACGGGAGCTCAGTGTGCAGGACCTCAGCACGGGAGCTCAGTGTGCAGAACCTCAGCACGGGAGCTCAGTGTGCAGGACCTCAGCACGGGAGCTCAGTGTGCAGGACCTCAGCACGGGAGCTCAGTGTGCAGGACCCCAGCACGGGAGCTCAGTGTGCAGGACCTCAGCACGGGAGCTCAGTGTGCAGGACCTCAGCACGGGAGCTCAGTGTGCAGGACCCCAGCACGGGAGCTCAGTGTGCAGGACCTCAGCACGGGA
This sequence comes from Acomys minous, assembly GCF_964271855.1. NCBI lineage: Eukaryota > Metazoa > Chordata > Mammalia > Rodentia > Muridae > Acomys > Acomys minous. The sequence goes on from NC_140497.1 coordinate 93,258,160, forward strand.
GCTCAGTGTGTAGGACCTCAGCACGGGAGCTCAGTGTGCAGGACCTCAGCACGGGAGCTCAGTGTGCAGGACCTCAGCACGGGAGCTCAGTGTGCAGGACCTCAGCACGGGAGCTCAGTGTGCAGGACCTCAGCACGGGAGCTCAGTGTGCAGAACCTCAGCACAGGAGCTCAGTTTTCATTTCTCATATACAGTTAGTTTAGCTAGTGGCTAATATAAAGCAACATTTATTCTAATCCTCCAAGATTGAGTATGTTCTTTTTAAAAATTGTGTGACATTGCTCATAAACTTTCTTATTTTTAAAAATTCCTTTAGAACCAGTTCGAAGATACAAGACTTACCACAGTGATATCTTTAGCACCTCCAGTGAAAGCCCTTCTGTTATTTCCTCGGAATCAGATTTCAGACAAGGTAAGAGTTCTCTGATATAAGCAAAGTATCCTTTTTAGGAAGCAACTATTTTTTAATACTATTTAAATAAAGGTTGTTGAAATAGTAAGATTGTAAAAATTCCTTTCAAAAGTGTTATATCAAATAATAGCAGTTCCATAAAACAGTGATAATCACTTCATCTTATAGGAAAATAGTCACTGTCTATAAAGCTTACCATGTTGGGCATGGTGCACTCAGGAAGCAGAGGCAGACAGATCCCTGTGAGTTTAAGGCCAGCCTGGTATACAAGAGCAAGTTCCTGGGCAGCCATAGTTACCCAGAGAGACCCTGTCTTGAAAACCAACAACAAAACCAAAAACCTGCCATGCCTTAACCTCAGAAGAGTCTTACAGCATGTCATGCATTCGAGTACATGATTGTAATGTGCAGAAATCATCTTCCCCTACTGCTTGGATATCTCACGAAAGTGCTTTTGCATTTCTATCACCTCTACCACTTCCCTGTTTTTATTCAAAATTAGTGAGAAGAAGTGAAGCTTCCAAGAGGCTTGAGGCCAGCGGTCTTCCTGGAGTGGATGAAACCGGTCACGGCCAGTCACGACCAAGGTATGGCTTTAGAAAGCACTAATTGCTCGTCACAGGTGGTTGGTTCTGTTTTGACAGTTTGATTCTCATTAACTATGGTTGGCTTCTTAAATTGTCAGAAGGAATAGATACAACAATCAAGAGGGTTAAGGCAAGGCATTAAAAATCTGTGAAAACACAGTAAGCTTTTGTTTCTAAAGTGTAACTAACAGTAATATGTACTTTGAAAGCCAGGCAGGCTCAAGCACTCAGTGTGAACTGGTTGAATGAGTAATTAGATTCCCACTGTGTGAGCTATTGTGTAAGAAGTTAATTATTCACTCACTGCTTGGCTTCTCTGCATAGTTCTAAAGCCATTAGGGGCTGTGCGGTATTTGGTCCTGAAATACAAGCTTCTTGTGAGATGTGAGTGTATGTGTGTGCTAGATCTGGGGTACTTGGGCTCTAGTTACGTGTACTTTGCTTTGTTCAAACTGAAAGAATTCCCAGACAGGTGCTCAGTGGATTAATATGCATCACTGTCATGTGTGCACAGTTGCCTTGCCTGAACACTGAATGCCGACTTCACATTTGTAAACTGAAAAGTGAGATCCAACATGGGCTGGAAGTCTATTTCTAAAACATAAAAACCTTTCACACTCACTTAGTTCAAATGCTGCCGGTTAGGAGAGAGTCTTCGGGGAAGTTTCAGATATTTGTCCTTTAGCTACTGAACGCGGCAGACCACAGCCATGCCTGTGAGCTATACCAGACCAGCTATGCGCTTAAAACAGTTACTCATGGCGTAGAGCTCAGACAGTTAAGCTCCTGTACTAAAAAGTTACTGCCTAATTAATGTCCATAGTTTTTTTCATTTCATTTCTTTTCAGTAGCTCTGATATTTTTACTTTGTAGAAAATAATTTTCTATTTACACATGGCTTTTAGTTACTACTTTATTACAACAAACTCTTCGGTTGTTTTAAAACAAGTGGGAGACAAAGATAGTTTTATACTCAGTATTATCTGCTTTTTCGGTGAAGCCCAAACATTGGGGATGAACGGGAAGAAGCCCAGTGCTGAACCGAGGGATAATTTTTTGCTGTTAAGATTAGTTCTAGTTAGTGAAATCTGCTTAATGAAGATGCACCATGTGCATTAAAATGCAGAGACTCAGAGACTGACTACTTTTGACTCGGGTGAAGGTAACAGTTCACTCAGCAGCTGCTGGGACCCAACACATACTAGATACAGTCAGGTACCAAGACAGCTGTGCACAGCAGCCACAACAGCTCCGCCGAGAGATCACTAGAGATGAGATAGCCAGCCGACTGTGCAAAGAGAAGGACGCAGCACACTGCCAGGCAGTCGTGGTGCTCTGAGGCAAACCGAGGCAGGCTAATGCAGCAGGCAGGTCAGAGTGTGGTTTCTGTGTCCTGCTTGCTTCCTGAGGGGAGTGTGATCAGAGCAAGTGTCCCTCTCGGGGCAATGCTGAGTGTAAAAGAGTGGTCCTTACAGAAGCCAATGGGAGGGCTGTTACAGTGCAAAGGTGCTGAAGTAGGGGATGGTGTTGGCTAGTTTTATGTCAACTTGACATAAACCAAAGTCATCTGAGAGGAGGAAACCCCAATTAAGAAAATGCTTCCATAAGACTGGGCTGCAGGCAAGCCTGTAGGACATTTTCTTAATTAGTGGTTGATGGGGAAGAGCTCAGCCCGTTATAGGTGAGTCTATCCTTGGGTTGATGGCTCTGGCTTCTATAAGCAGTAGAGTGAGCAAGCCAAGCCAGTAAGCCGCACTCCTCCGTGGCTTCTGCACCAGCTCCTGATCCCAGGTTCCTGCCGTTTGGGCCCCTGCCCTGACTTCCCTCAGTGAGGCGCTAAGATGTGGAGTGTAAGGCAAATAGACCCTTTGCTCCCCAAGTTGCTTTTGCTCATGGTGTTTCATCACAACAATAGAAGCCCTAACTGTGGCAGGGGACATGCCGTCTTCACTGTAACAGAGAAAAGGCAGTGTAGCCACAACAAAACGAGTTACAGGATGAGGTGCACTAGGGATGGTGACCAAGTAATCAGTAATTGGTGATGTCACAGATGCTGAGGTAGGGAAGCCATATGTGACTGAAAGCATAAGAAGGCAAGATGTCGCATAGCATTACAGTGACTTGTTCCGTGACAGTAAGAGCAGGTGGCAGTCGGGAAGTACTAATGCAGATGGTGCAGGCTTCGATGGTCAGCGTTGTGGGAAGTCAGATATGCCTGTCTTACAGGAAGTCAGCTATGCCTATCTTACAGGAAGTCAGCTATGACTGTCTTACAGAAAGTCAGCTATGACTGTCTTACAGGAAGTCAGCTATGCCTGTCTTACAGGAGTCAGCTATGACTGTCTTACAGGAAGTCAGCTATGGCTGTCTTACAGGAAGTCGGCTATGGCTGTCTTACAGGAAGTCGGCTATGGCTGTCTTACAGGAAGTCGGCTATGCCTGTCTTACAGGAAGTCGGCTATGCCTGTCTTACAGGAAGTCGGCTATGGCTGTCTTACAGGAAGTCGGCTATGGCTGTCTTACAGGAAGTCGGCTATGCCTGTCTTACAGGAAGTCGGCTATGGCTGTCTTACAGGAAGTCGGCTATGGCTGTCTTACAGGAAGTCGGCTATGGCTGTCTTACAGGAAGTCGGCTATGCCTGTCTTACAGGAAGTCGGCTATGGCTGTCTTACAGGAAGTCGGCTATGCCTGTCTTACAGGAAGTCGGCTATGCCTGTCTTACAGGAAGTCGGCTATGCCTGTCTTACAGGAAGTCGGCTATGCCTGTCTTACAGGAAGTCGGCTATGGCTGTCTTACAGGAAGTCGGCTATGCCTTTCTTACAGGAAGTCAGCTATGACTGTCTTACAGGAAGCCAGCTATGCCTGTCTTACAGGAAGTCAGCTATGGCTGTCTTACAGGAAGTCAGCTATGGCTGCCTTACAGGTTGTGCCTTCAGGATTTGATACATAATGAGATTCGCAGTTTAGAAGGAAGAAGAAATAGGAATGAGTTGTGTCCTGGGCAACTGGTAAATAATTGCAAGAAGGTTAGATCATAGGACAAAAGTAAAATGGCTTTGGTTTTGGAATGTTATGCTAAGAGTGTACATTGGTAGGCAAGTAGGGTGCTTGCATCACTTTCTTTTTCAGTGAGAAGAGTAAGTAAAGTCACCTGTTGAGAGGAGGAGAGAGCATTAAAAAAAAAAAAGGCAAGAGAGTCGATGCTGAAGGTGGGCCCAGCGAGATCAGGGAGCCTGGCTCCACAGTTCCCTGGGTGGTGAGGTCATATGCCAAGGAGTGACTGTAGTGATGGACCTTAGGTTCCGAACAAGGAAGGACAGGAGGGGAACAGTGACAGAAATGGCAGTGCTGTGAGCCAGTGTCTGGCCAAGGAGATTAGAGCGCAATAGACAAAAAGATTATAGAGAACGTGGGCAAACAGAAGCGGGGACTTTCAGAGGTGGCGTGGTGGTCTGCTGAGGAAGAGGGGGGCAGAGGTGGCGTGGTGGTCTGCTGAGGAAGAGGGGGGGGCAGAGGTGGTGTGGTGGTCTGCTGAGGAAGGGGGGGCAGAGGTGGCGTGGTGGTCTGCTGGGGGGGGCAGAGGTGGCGTGGTGGTCTGCTGAGGAACAGAGGGGGGCAGAGGTGGCGTGGTGGTCTACTGAGGAACAGAGGGGGGCAGAGGTGGCGTGGTGGTCTGCTGAGGAACAGAGGGGGGCAGAGGTGGCGTGGTGGTCTGCTGAGGAACAAAGGGGGGCAGAGGTGGCGTGGTGGTCTGCTGAGGAAGGGGGGGCAGAGGGCTAGAAGACTCCCAAGATGCACATATCATAGCCCTGAGTGATGGCAAGGGTAGTGATAGGGAAAACCTGAGTCAGACACCAACATCTGCAGCTGATGAAATGGAGTAAGCGTTGGACGGTAAATGCCAGGGCAAAGCAGGTCTGCCTGTGTTGTCCCATCGCTTGGGAAGAGTCGGCTGTTTGAGAAGGAGGCAGTAGGTCTGGAAGCTGAAGTAAGAATTACACAAAGGGGTTGAGGAGACAGGTCATTGGGCAAAGCCTCTGCAGTGTAGGCACGGGGACATAAGTTTGAACCCAAGAGGCCCTGGCAAAAGCCAGGTGTGGCACATGCTTGGCTTTCGGCTCTCAGAAGGCAGGTGGATCCATAGAGCTCACTGGTGGGCCTTGATAAATGTCCAGAGACCTTGTCTCATAAAACATGGTGGACAGCTCTTAAGGAACAATACCTGAGCCTGACCTTTGACCTTCACCTACATGACCACATGCATCCACACATATGAAAATACAAGAAAAGCAGACTCTCACTGATCATCAGAGTGTAAGTCTATATGACTAAAAGAGCCCTGTCTCAGGGCTGGAGAGATGGCTCAGAGGTTAAGAGCACTGACGGCTCTTCCAGAGGTCTTGATTTCAAGTCCCAGCAACCACATGGTGGCTCACAACCATCTATAATGAGATCCGCTGCCCTCTTCTGGCCTGCAGGTGAACATGCAAGCAGAGCACTGTATACATAATAGATAGATAGATAGATAGATAGATAGATAGATAGATAGATAGATAGATAGGCAAGCAAGCCAGCCAGCCAGCCCTGTCTGGTAGGACCACAGGGAAAGCAGATCTTCAGAGGACACTGGGACTTTCCTCTGTACTCAGAGGCTTCAGGTCCACCCTGTGGGACAGCAGTATAGCAGCCCTTGGGAATACAGCAGAACATTGCTGTGGACCAGGATGCCACCTCCAAAGAGTATTCTGACACCAGACACAAGGGACATCCTTACATCAGCAGGCTCTGGCCCCACTGAGTGTCCTTCTGGGAGCAGCAGCTCCACCTTGGGGTTCTCCTCACAGTCCGGTACAGATGCCAGATGCCAGCTGTTGTCCTGCAGAGCAGCCACTGATCAGGTCGCCATAGCCTCCCAGACCTGCTGCTCTGTAAGGGTGGACTAGGGGCTTGTGTAGAAGTCATTCCATAGGCAAGACTGATGATTAACTCTCTCCGTCACGCTCCCTTGTCTTTCTGGGTCAGCCCTGCACTAGAAACTACCGAGGGTTCTACCAGGCTCTTCTTCACTGTAACAAAAGAGCAATGGTTTCCAGAAAATGCCAAGGAATTTAAGAGCTCTGTATCAGGAAAAGGAGACTCAGCCTGTAAAACTTGGGTGTTGATTGGTTAAGGAGATGTGACCAGAACCAAATTCAAACAACAAACATTAAAGCAAAGATTCTCCTATCACTCTTTCTCTCAGGAAATTACAAAAGATAGCAATCTTTTGTATCAGGAACTGGAATACAAGTGTGTGTGTGTGTGTGTGTGTGTGTGTGTGTGTGTGTGTGTGTGTGTGTACATATATATCATGTATATAATTTATAGAAGATTGTATAGATTGTTCTCTTACTGTGCTACACCGTGTACTACCAGCTCAGGTTCGTTTCCTAGCACCTGCGTTCAGCATTCTATAACCACCTGTAACTCCAGCTCCAGGAGATCTAGTGCTCTTGGCCCCCACAGACACGTGCACACATGTGGTGTACATAAACGCACACAAGCACACAAATACATACATTAATTAAAATAAATATTTAAAAATAATAGGTAAATGTTTACAGTCTTTTTTTACTTTTTTTCAAGGCAGGGTTTCTCTGTGTAGCCTTGGCTGTCCTGGACTCACTTTGCAGACCAGGCTGGCCTCGAACTCGCAGCGATCCACCTACCTCTGCCTCTGCCTCCCGATTGCTGGGATTAAAGGCGTGCGCCACCACGCCTGGTGTTTACATTCTTGATACCTTACTTGACATGGGACTTCCTACAACTGTTTTCTTGCTGGACTTCGTTCTTTTCTCTTTTCTCTGTCTTAGGCAATATGAACCCTCCCTTGAAGGCAACCTGATCAATCAAGAGATGATGCTAAAGCGACAGGAAGAAGAGATGCTGCAACTGCAAGCCAGGATTGCTCTCCGACAGTCCCGCCTGAGTCTGTACCCGGGGGACACCATCAAGGCGTCCATGCTGGACATCTCTAGAGACTCACTGAGGGAGATCGCCCTGGAGACAGCCATGACCCAGAGAAAGCTAAGGGTAAGGCTGCTCGCGGGCCACCGCGTCCACACATGCTCTCTGTGAGCCCTCCCTACACGCAGCGAGTCACAAAGAACAGATTTTTTTTTTTTTTGGAGGTTAGAAGTAGAAGGAATAACTAGTTGGGAAGAGGGTGGGTTGAGAAGGCGGGACAAAGGAGGGGGTAATGGGGTGCAACTGGGGCCAGACTACATAGTCTGTATGTATGCGGGTGTCATGATGAAGCCCATTGTTGTTTATGATTAAATGTGATAATAAAAAGTCACTATAGATGTCTTAAAGATGTGTGTAGATAAAATTGAGATTACAAATTAATTCTCGTTTGGATTAAACATCTTTTTTACATTAAAGTCAGTATTTAGCTGCTTACATTATTTCATTTCCAAAGTATCATTAGGTGGATTTGGACTGTCTTGACTATGCTTTTATGATTTATATTTGTTCCTAGTCACAGTGCCACCTGCCTGTAATCTCAGCACAGTGCCACATGCCTGTAATCTCAGCACAGGGCTACATTCCTGTAATCTCAGCACAGGGCCACCTGCCTGTAATCTCAGCACAGGGCCACCTGCCTGTAATCTCAGCACAGGGCCACCTGCCTGTAATCTCAGCACAGGGCCACCTGCCTGTAATCTCAGCACAGGGCCACCTGCCTGTAATCTCAGCACAGGGCCACCTGCCTGTAATCTCAGCACAGGGCCACCTGCCTGTAATCTCAGCACAGGGCCACCTGCCTGTAATCTCAGCACAGGGCTACATTCCTGTAATCTCAGCACAGGGCCACCTGCCTGTAATCTCAGCACAGGGCTACATTCCTGTAATCTCAGCACAGGGCCACCTGCCTGTAATCTCAGCACAGGGCCACCTGCCTGTAATCTCAGCACAGGGCCATCTGCCTGTAATCTCAGCACAGGGCCACCTGCCTGTAATCTCAGCACAGGGCCACCTGCCTGTAATCTCAGCACAGGGCCACCGGCCTGTAATCTCAGCACAGGGCTACATTCCTGTAATCTCAGCACAGGGCCACCTGCCTGTAATCTCAGCACAGGGCCACCTGCCTGTAATCTCAGCACAGGGCTACATTCCTGTAATCTCAGCACAGGGCCACCTGCCTGTAATCTCAGCACAGGGCTGCATTCCTGTAATCTCAGCACAGGGCCACCTGCCTGTAATCTCAGCACAGGGCCATCTGCCTGTAATCTCAGCACAGGGCCACCTGCCTGTAATCTCAGCACAGGGCCACCTGCCTGTAATCTCAGCACAGGGCTACATTCCTATAATCTCAGCACAGGGCCATCTGCCTGTAATCTCAGCACAGGGCTACATTCCTGTAATCTCAGCACAGGGCCATCTGCCTGTAATCTCAGCACAGGGCTACATTCCTGTAATCTCAGCACAGGGCCATCTGCCTGTAATCTCAGCACAGTGCCACCTGCCTGTAATCTCAGCACAGTGCTACATGCCTGTACTCTGTACACTCAGGAGACTGAGGCAGACATCATGACTTTGAGATTACCCTGGGTAACAGAAACTCCATGGCCTGCACAGTGGACTCACCCGAGCCTCTGCCGTCAGGGTCAGTTCCACTGTGTTGCCCAGGCAGGTGCAGCACCTGCCCTTCTGAGTGCTACAGTGAGTGAGGGGCAGGGTTTGCTCTCCTGTTCTCACGCCTTTGGGGCCAGCTCTCCCAGTTACTGCAGGTAGCAAGAGGGGGAGAGCGTCACACCCACCCCACCTCACAATAGGTGGGTTGTGGGGCCAGCTCTACTGTGATGTCCAGGCAAGGTGCAGGCCCTGCTCCAGGAGAAATATTTTTGAAAAAACAAAAACAAAATAACATACACATGATCCTTGAGAGCAACCGGCTTTGTTGAATATAACAGGGAGTTAACTTCTTAATAGTAAGAATCTCGTTAACCCACAAATCGAGATGAGTTACGGAGTTCAAAGCTAATTCAGAACAGGAATGGTTTTAAGTGCATTCCACATTTTGTTTTGTTTTGTTTTTTGTTTTTGTTTTTGTTTTTCAAGATAAGGTCTCTCTTTGTAGCCTTGGCTATCCCAGACTCACTTTGTAGACCAGGCTGGCCTCGAACTCACAGAGATCCGCCTACCTCTGCCTCCCCAGTGCTGGGATTAAAGTCATGCACCGCCACCATGCCTGGCTGCATTCCACATTTCTACTCAGCCATTCTCAGAATTTTGGCACTGATTCCCCTTTTCCATAAGATTCTATAATCATCCTCATCATCTTATGTATATGAGTGTTTTGCTTGCATATTCGTCTGCACCACGTGCACACCCAGTTCCTGTAGAGGCACTAGAGCTACGGAAGGTATGAGCTGCCCTGTGGGGGCGGGAGCCTGAGCTGGGGCCTCCGCTCCTGACTGAGGAGCTGTCTGTCTCTCCAGCCGCACTGATTCTCAGAGACGACCACACAGAACTCCAAGCATTGGGTCCTCTCACTGCAGTGTTCAAAGTTTTAGATTGACAGTAAAACATAAGTAAATACACTGTAAGCTAAAATGGAAGAAATTTAATGAAAGTTTATCAGTTAAATATTCTAACCAACTTTGTGTCTAAATAAGGCGAGCAGGATGTCACACAGTACACTATGGGCTTCAAGTGTGACAGTTCCGAACAAGCATGGAGGGCACGTGCATGTACAACCTTTTTTTCCTAAGCCTTAGTACCAGACGGCTGTAACGCATGCTCCACTTATGTTCTAAGCAAAACTCTTCACCAAAGGCTTCTACATTGCTTTCGTAGCACCTAGTTGTAATATGTGATGTATTTTTACACTGTTTTCCTTTCAAAGAAAGACCTAGGATAAACAGTAAAAATAATTCATTCTATCTCTATTATTTGCAGAATTTCTTTGGCCCTGAGTTTGTGAAGATGACAATTGAGCCATTTGTATCTTTGGATTTGCCGCGGTCTATCCTCGTAAGTAGTAACGCAGGCTTTTGTCCCTCTCAGAAAGTGAGTTCTGAGGCAAGTCTACCTGCCAGAATGCTTCTTTCAATCAATGACGTCATTGCTTCCTCAATCGTAGACCAAGAAGGGGAAGAATGAGGACCACCGGAGGAAAGTGAACGTGCTGCTCCTGAATGGGCAGAAGCTGGAGCTCACCTGTGACACCAAGACCGTATGCAAAGACGTCTTTGACATGGTCGTGGCTCACATTGGCTTAGTGGAGCATCACTTGTTTGCTCTCGCTACCCTCAAAGGTATCTTCCTGGCTTCAGGATGATCTGCAGCCCTTACCATGCCAGACTTCCTGGCTTCAGGATGATCTGCAGCCCTTACCATGCCAGGCTTCCTGGCTTCAGGATGACCTGTGCCCTACCATGCCAGGCTTCCTGGCTTCAGGATGAGCTGCAGCCCTTACCATGCCAGACTTCCTGGCTTCAGGATGATCTGCAGCCCTTACCATGCCAGGCTTCCTGGCTTCAGGATGAGCTGCAGCCCTTACCATGCCAGGCTTCCTGGCTTCAGGATGATCTGCAGCCCTTACCATGCCAGGCTTCCTGGCTTCAGGATGATATGCAGCCTTTACCATGCCAGGCTTCCTGGTTTCAGGATGATCTGCAGCCCTTACCATGCTAGGCCTCATTTGGCAGGTCAGTGTTGAGAAACAGAGTGGGGTTACGAACTTTCCCAGTTTAATTGTGTTTTGAGGCTTCTACTTTATCTATGGAGATTTGTTGTTTAATGCTTGTGCCTTAAAAGCTATTCATTCTGTAGAGTTAACCCGTTAAGTGTGCAATTAGTACTCTTTTTTTTAATCCTGGCTTAAAATTAAGAAAAGTGGCCCCAGAGGGGTGGAAAGAGCTGTGGTTTAGGTCTAGGCCTTACTCACCCTCCTGCCAAAAAACTAACCTGGTAATATTGTCTACCAAAAGATATTTTTGAGATAGATCCCTATGTGTTATTTCTTAAACATTTTGTACAAATCAGGCTTTGTAGAATAACCATTCAATTAGTAAATAATAGTTAATATTTAATAAGAACTGTGTTTTAATGGTTGCCTTCCATGGCTTTTCATACCCATTTTGTCATATGATTTTTTATAACAGCTCTACAGCACAGGAGCCAGCATTATCCTGATATTACATACAGGGAAATTGATGTCTGGGATGGAAAAGTAATTTATTCACACAGGCAGTAAGGGATGTGGCCAGGAGCTGAGTCCAGGTCTGTCTGTCTGATCCTGGATTTGAAAGCCTGATCCCCGGTGAACCTGGCCTGCACGGCGCTCAGAGCCACCGCTGGATTTCCATAGACCTTGTTATTTTTTTAATGCATTCAACAGAAATGAAGACATCAAAGGAGAACATCCCGTACTTTCTGAGTGCCTTTCTCATTCTGTTTCAGAGAATGAATATTTCTTTGTTGATCCTGACTTAAAATTAACCAAAGTGGCCCCGGATGGATGGAAAGAGGAACCAAAGAAAAAGGGCAAAGCCGCTGTTGACTTCACTTTGTTTTTCCGAATTAAATTTTTCATGGATGACATTAGTCTGATACAGTGAGTGCACAGGGGATGCTCCTGCTCTTTCCGGCCCTGCTCTGCTGCCCTCTAACCTACTGGCACTGAACCCCTCGATTTGGATCCCCAACCATTTCTTCATCATTTAAAAGACACGCAGTGGTCTCTCTTCTCCTTTATTTTTTTTTTCTGCCACATTTTAGTTGCTAGCACTTACGATCAGATAACTACTCTATGGAAAATTCCACCAACAAACAGTTCTCATTCGTTGTAAGTTCTGTGTAGTTCTGAGTGTTTTGATGAAATCTGTGTCACCCTTTCACACCCTGCCTAGGGCAGAAGCTATCCCTCCATCCTGGGCCCCCGTGCCTGTACACCACCTGCCCATTAATTGCTTAACCGCATTACGTTATCAGATCAGTGCCGCTGCAGTGCTTGTATTCACATAATCTCTACTTGCCGGTGGTTCCAGAGCACAAGCATGGTGCCTGGCAGGCTGGGGAGCTGTGGTATCCCTGTGAGGGACGGGGGCTGTGGTGGCCATGGGGGGCAGGGGGTGTACGGTGCTGCTGCTTCTAAATGAGCAGGTAAGAGTTCTTAACTTAGTAAGGAAGCAAGACACCCAGACCGCTGAGTTCTCTGTCATATGTGCTCACTCTCTGACTGCACCTAAACTGTGAGTCAGCCTTTATCCTGCAAATGTATGCTTGGGAAAATACAATGTACAGGCTCTGGAACTTTCCATAGCTTCAGGCTTCCACATAGCTCATGTAATATATTCCCTACAAGCCAAGGGTGATGTTAGTATCACCCTCAAACAATTTCTTTTTTAAAAAACATTTTTATTGAAAAAAAAAGTAAACAATAAGTCTTAATTACACTTTTCCCCTCCCCCAGCTCCCCCACTGACTCAGCTCCATCCCCTTTCTCTCTCTTTAAAACAAAAACAAAAACAAAGCAAACGAGAGAAACAAACAAATAGACCCACAGAAACAAAAAGCGAAATACAAAAAAAAAAAAAAAAAAAAAAAAAAAGCCCAAACAAAGAAAAATGAGAGAAGGCCTACAAAAATACCTGAGTTGGTTTTGTGTTGGCCAACTACCTGGTCATGAGCCTACTCGTCAGTGCAGTGGCTACACCCAGGGAGACTCCAGGCAGGTATCAATTGCACACGACCTTTCAGTTAGCGATAGGGGCCTGTGTCTAGCCCTCTTCTCAGCTCGGACCCTACCTGGCTTGAACCTGTGCAGCCTGTATGTGCCGCCTGTCTCTGTGATGCATACGTGTATCAGCCCTCTCCTATATGTACGACACCAGTCCCTTGGGGTCATTCATTGTACAATCTCCCACCTCTTCTTCCATGTAGTGCCCTGAGCCTTGAGGGCGGGGCTTGATGGACACATCCCGTTTTAGAACCGAGCGCTCCAAAGTCTCTGGCCCATTGTCCAGCTGTGGGTCTCTGTGCTAGTTCCCATCCCCTACAAGGAAGAAGCATCTCCGATGATGGCAGAGCGTGGCACTGATCCATCTCACAGTTCGCTAAATGCCTTAGAAAAGCTCAGTGACAACCGCAGTTAGAAATATGTTGGAAACCATGCATACAATCAGAATCGCCCCACAGCTCAACATCAAAAGTCAAGGTGTCTCCGTGCATCTGTGTTTCACCAGACACAAGCTCACCTGTCATCAGTATTACCTTCAGCTGCGGAGAGACATCCTGGAGGAGAGGGTGCACTGTGAGGACGAGGCGTGCCTGCTCCTCGCATCCCTGGCTCTCCAGGCCGAGTACGGAGACTATCAGCCAGAGGTGGGCCTGCTTTCCTTGTCCAAGATGAGTTTTGTGTTGGTAGATTTGTTGGTTTGCTTTCCATCTGTGTTTGTTTCGTGTTGCCTTGCTGATGGGGATCCAAACCAGGGCACACCGGACAAGCGTTTCCCTCCGAGTTACGTCCTCAGCCTTTGTGTTGCTCCTCTTATCCTTAGAGAAATCATGTGTGGCTTACCGCACACAGCCCCACTGAGCTACAGGTCATAATCAATACACCAGACCCAGACAACTCGTGAGCTAGAAGAACCTCAGACCGCAGCTAACGCATTGAAACCCAAACAATAAAATAATGGCAGAGAGCTTTCCAAATGTGGGGGGAGGGGGCAGCAGATACCCAAAGCACATGATCACGTAGTGTGTGAGGCGCATTTTTCTGCTTAAAATGATCTTGTTTTGGAGTTTAGGGCTATCTAGCTCCAAACCCTCCATCCTTGTGTTCTGTGCAGCAGAGAAAGACTCAGCAGAGGAGGCGTTGGTCAGTCCTGGGCTGGAGGACCCTGGTAGAAATCACAGGGTGAAAATCTGTTTGAAGCTTCCTGTTCTGAAATGAAATAGCCCCAAGAGGAAGCAGGAAGAGGAAGAGACTGCCCCCCCCCCACACGTTACTCCTTAGCTGTAAAGACACAAAGCCCTCAAATGCTTTCTCTTGAAACTTCTCAGTCAGCCCCGCTGTTCTCCCTCACTGAAGAGGATGCACTCTGCAGAGAAAGGCAGAAGTGTTTTACCTCTCAGCAGAGGCAAGAACTGTAAGACCAGAGAAGCCGGTTAACGCCGGCCATAGGCAGGCAAGCTGCAGTGCTCACCGCAGCCCTCTTCCTCCTAGGTTCACGGGGTGGCCTACTTTCGCCTGGAGCATTACTTGCCTGCCAGAGTGATGGAGAAACTTGACGTATCCTACATCAAGGAGGAGTTGCCCAAATTGCACAACACCTACGCAGGCGCCTCTGAGAAGGAGACAGAGCTAGAGTTCTTAAAGGTAAACATGCAAGGTGGCCAGCGGTCCTAAGTTCAAGATGGGCAAGAGTTGGAGGACACATCTGAAAGCTGGGTGGGGTGCGGTACCTGCCCCACTGCAGCCTCGGGCCGCTTGGTTCCTGCCTGCAACCACAGCACTTTAGTTCTTGCTTGTGAAAGAGAAAATGAGGCTCAAAGAAAATATGATATTGCAAGGTCAGTGGCACTGCGAGGGGCAAAATTCCTACCTGAACCTGTGTCTATCTGGTTATTAATGTCTTTATCCTGATCCGTTCTCTCAAAGCACCAAGCTGCATCATAGAGAAGAGAAGGTTGAGTCTGATGACTGAGTAAATGTGAGCGGCAAGCTCCTGCCGGAGCTGGAACTGTTCACCCTTGTCTTTAGGGTGGGGATTGGTCTTTGACCCAAATGGTACTTAATTCCATAGATGCAAAGAGTCAGAAAAGGTTTTGCCATCAAGCTCCCTGTTAGCCTGCAGGTAAATGCAGTGTGTTTTTGATAGAAAGGATAGAACGAAGTGAGCTTTCCATATAGAAAACTTCTCTGTTAAGAAGAGAACCTTGAGGATGTTCTCCTGTCCCAGCAGTGCAGGATGAGGACACCTTCGGATTGATGACCCTTGGGTAGGGAGCTGAGTTCTCAGCGCCACAGCCTTCCAGAAGGCCTCATTCACTGGCCAAGAACACCTTGAAAGTTGGGTTCTTGGTACGAACGCCGAAATGGTTTGCTGTGAGTCCACATTTAAAGTCAAGCTGTGAACTCGGTTTCCCGTAGCCATTGTGTTCAGTACTTGCAAGAGCTAAGTAGCTGCGCTTATATTTTCAACCTCCTCGCAGGCAGCACAGGCCCTGCTGTTCCGCCTCAGCCACAGCCTTGTTCGTCCGTTTCTGCCCTTTCCACCCTTTAGGCATAGTTGAGAAGTGGCCTTAAGATCTTTACAGATGGCTTTTGGATTTATTTATTTTTAATACTGCTTATCTGTGCGCACACGAGCGCGCACGCGCGCGCGTGTGTGTGTACATACATGTATATGAATGGTCATGTGCGTTCAGGTGTCCATGGAAACCACAGGATCCACCTACGGAGCTGGAGTTATGGTTCACCGTGAGTCACCCGACCCGGGTGCTGGGAATCAGACTCCAGTCCTCTGCAAGAACCGTGTGAGAGCTTACGCACTGCACCATCTCTCCAATCCCTGCATTGTAGTTTTAGTGTGTCTCTCCTGATTGCTACTTTCACTGGCCATTTTCTTAACCCTTTTTACAATTTCATTCCCGTCTGATTGCCTCTCATTGATGTAGTGTGGCTGTCCCTCCTTAGGCAGATGCACGCCTCACATATGCTTACTCCTCAGTTGGAACCTGTCCTCACATTTTGTCACCACCTTCTCATGACCAGGTTTGTAATTGTCACCGCCATGACTTCTTGGTGTTTCTTTGGAGTAAACTTGCTGATTCTTCTCATGTTTTTCGTGTCCCATCTTAGCACTCTCGGGCCTAATCCACCTTCACAAGCTTCTTCCGTGTTAGGTCCGTTGTCTTTAGGCCTGCGATGCCTTCTGTGTTCACCCACGTCCAGCCCCTCCCCTGTGCATCCTGTGGACGGAAGTGCACCACTCTGTATGTTCCAACAGGTCTGCCAGAGGCTGATAGAATATGGAGTCCATTTTCACCGAGTGCACCCCGAAAAGAAGTCCCAGACAGGAATACTGCTAGGAGTCTGTTCCAAGGGCGTGCTTGTGTTTGAGGTTCACAATGGAGTCCGCGCCTTGGTCCTTCGCTTTCCGTGGAGGGAGACAAAAAAGATTTCCTTTTCAGTATGTCTATTTTAACTTCTTTTCATTGTGTTTTTAACTGGTGTAACCAATTTTAATTGTAGCATGTTGGCTGACTTTGCAGAGTAAACCTCAGTATGATGTAAAGCCATTTTTCCTTTTCAGTTCTGTGTGGTTTTGCTGAGATCTTATTTGTCTGGTTTTTGGTTTTGTTTTGTTTTTCAAAGCATAGGATGCATTTCTAACTGGTTACATGCTCAATTAACCTGAGTTAAACTACAACCAAGTTGAACATTCAGCTACATAAAAACTTAGAGCCATAAGCTCTGGGTTAGCGAAAGCTCCTCATATCTTTAAGACAGATGGTTTTCTCCTTCTGCTAAACGCTGTCTCCGTCAGGAGTGCCTCTCATGGCGCCTGTCGTGTGAGCTCAAAGGTCAATGGACCCTGAATTTTGTAAACAAGTCTCATGACTTTCTGCAGTTTTAGATTTCAGTGTCTACTCTCTATGGTGATTAAAATTAGAAAACTGATTTTTAGGGAAAAAATTTAAAAAAATAGTGAACTCTAAATGCATATTCTGATTGTGAATGTGAGGTGTGCAAAGATTGGCCTGTCATCTGGCAAACCTCAAAGGTGAACAAAACCCGTTAGAGCATTTGTTTTCTAATAGCATTTGAGGATTATTGAGATTTGTGCTGACGAATACAGTGTAAGTATATAGAGGTTATGCTGGGTTCTGAATAAGATATATTTAAAACGAGCTCCAGACCTAGTGGTTGGTGGCTCCCTGTGAGATGTAGACGTCCCACTGAAGGCTGCCAGGAAATAATCCATTCTCCTGGGGAAACCCAGAAGTAGGAAATAACCTGGGTTTCTTTTATTTTTTTCAAGTGCAAATGTAAGTAGACCAAGTATTTGGAGGAAACTTAAATAAACGTCGCCCTCTACCCATCTCAGCTCTCACAAGAGTTCCCTCGGTGCATTTTTTTTTTCTATTCAGTCAGCCCACAGAATCAAACATTCTTCTGCTTGGTCTCAAGCTGGCACACCATGTGCAGTGCCACCGTCCGTAATTGCTCTGCACCTCTCAACCCCTGTCCTCTCTGCCTTGCACTGCTCATCACAGACCTGAGTCCTGCAGCATGTGCACAGTTGTCTAAGTATGTCCCACCTTCCATGTTAATGCTTTCTTTTATCAGTAGATTTACACATGTGGGTTCTAGTGTCTTTGAGAACTACTTGGCAGTAGCTAAGTCATATCTTTGTTAGAGGAAAAAAAAATACCCAGAAGATTACTAGGTGTACCCATAAAGAAGATTCTGGTTTGATGTTGCTGTGGTTTTAACCTATTTTAAAAATTGTGGGCTTCATTTTTAACAAAGGGAAACCGGGTTCAGTCCTAGAGATTCACAAACAGCATGAAGTTCTACCTAGAACTTAGGAATGTTATTCTAGGGGCTAGAGAGACGGCTCAGTATCTTGTTAACTCTTCTGTATTCATGGAGTAGAATACATGGTTACCATTTTTATTATTATGTGTAAACATGTAATATAAAAATATTATGATCTTTTAAAATTCATTTCAGTTGGGAGGAACATGTTCAAAATACATACATCCATAAATACTGCCTTACATAACCTTGGAACTTTTTTTAAAAAATTCTTATTTGAGCAGGGTGCATGCCTTTAATCCCATCACTTGGGAGGCAGAGGCAGGCGGATCGCTATGAGTTCAAGGCCAGCCTAGTCTACAAAGTGGGTCTAGGACAGCCAAGGCTGCATGTGAAACCCGGTCTTGAAAAACTGGAATATATATATTTGTTTTTATTTTATTCCTTTGGGTATTGTGCCTACATGTATGTCTGCACCACCGGTGTGTTCTGGCTATGGAGACCACAAGAGGGTGTCAGTTGCTAAAATCTGGGTCCTCCAGAAAAGCATCCACTGTCCTTAGCCACTTAGCCATCTCTCCAGCCCCCGGGTAATATTTAAAGTTTCCCTTGATGATGAATAGAACACCATGTGATTTAAGCTGCAATTGCTGAAAGTGGCACCTAGTGCTAATTCGTTTGTCAAGTGTCTCGTTATAGAATTATAGTTCCTGTACTCATATGTGGTATCAGTTAAAAGGCGCTCATCCTAATAACTGGAAATACACATATCTCTACTTACTAATTGCAGTTTAAGATTTTGATCATCTAAAAAGTCATAGGAAAACTTCCTAATTACTGATACCTCTGATTAATATTATAGAAAAAGAAAATCACGTTACAAAACACATCAGATGGAATCAAGCACGCGTTCCAGACGGACAGCAGCAAGGCGTGCCAGTACCTGCTGCAGCTGTGTTCTTCCCAGCACAAGTTCCAGCTGCAGATGAGGGCGCGGCAGAGCAACCAAGACGCCCAGGACATTGGTGAGGGGAAGTGGGCTGCCTCACGGGACTCCAGGATGTGCCCATGGTTTTCGCCACAGATTTTTAAAAGAAACTCAGAAAGTGTCTAGGGTGCAAACTTCCAGGGTGTCTCTTTGCTAAAAGTCTGTTTAGTCTGTAAAGTTATCAAGTCAGCTTCCTAGTCCCTTGGAAAATAGCACTGCAGATCATCACAGACTCTGCAAAAAGTGTTTAGAAGGCTTACGCATGTTTTAGGCTGTAGCAATGAAATGATAATATGCAGTAAGGTCTTTGAATATTTTATTTCGTATGTATGGGTGTTTTGCCTGATTGTGTGCAGGGCCCTCAGAAGAGAGTCTCGGGTCCCCTGGAGCTGTAGTTGCAGATGACCGTGAACCATCCTGCATGTTGGGAACCAAACCTGGGTCCTGTGGAAGGGCAGCTAGTGCTCTTAGCTGCTGAACTGTCTGAGCAGCTCATACCACGTGGGCGCTAGGATCCACATAACTTACAAAAGGAAGGTCTGAGACAGACAGCCGACCTGGATTTGAAAGACAAATGCTTACATAGTTTGGAGATTAGTGTGGCAAAGATCATACAGAAACGAACAAGGAGGCCAAGTGGCATCCGGCAGCGCAGTCAGGCAGTCACATGGCACATTTACCACTGCTAGTCCTCTTTGGGATCATCGCAGTCTGGAGGCTGTGATACGTAGCCATGGCAACCAGGACAGCGTTTTCAGCTGCAAAAACAATCCAGCCCTGCACAGAAGTCTCTCAGACAGAGCTCCTGCTGCACGAGTTGAGGTTAAAGAGTCTTGAAATTGCTTCTTTCTAGTAAATCCTACAGACTTAGGTGGATCGCTCCGAGGTATGTGAGTTAAAGTTCAATAACGTACACGGTGACCCACATTTCTGAATTCTCTGGAACTTTCTCATTCTGAAGTGTTAGAGAAAAGGTTTCCCTACAGCATGGGATGGGGATGACAATTTAACCAGATGCTGGCCTCTCAGGAAAAATGGAGACCATGTGTTCCCCTGAGGTGGAGAGCTGGGGCCTGTGTGAACCTGTAAAGTCACAATTTTTGGAAGTTGGGTCCCCAGAGTTTTAACTGAGTTTCCTCATGAATACTTTTTAAAAATATGATAGCCATGACTATTAGCACATTACCTTTTATTTTCCTAACTTGCTCTGCTAAAGATGGTGTGTGCTTTTATATATTTAAAGTGCAACAAAGTAGCAAACCTATTAAAGCTGTCAGCATTCCTACTTGGCTCATGTTCAACACAAACCATGTTTGAGCAGTGAGATCGGACCTTTCTAAGTGTGATGGAGAATCAGAAGATACAGGTGTGAGACTGGTCCTCGCTCAGAGCTTCACATGAAGTACAGCGTGGTTGTCTTCCATCCAGATTTTGAGGAGGACCAGAAATGATTCAGATTTTTAAGTTTTTAAGAGTTTAAGTTTTAAGTTTTTAAGGAAATCTGTGTGTCTCATTCTCATCTTCCATGCGTGAGCCTACAGGTGTTTGTTTTGTATTTCGAGACAGGGTTTCTCTGTGTATCCCTGCCTGTCCTGGACTCACCTTGTAGACCAGGCTGGCCTCGAACTCACAGAGATCTGTCTGCCACTGC
Organism: Acomys minous; assembly: GCF_964271855.1. Lineage (NCBI taxonomy): Eukaryota > Metazoa > Chordata > Mammalia > Rodentia > Muridae > Acomys > Acomys minous. The sequence goes on from NC_140497.1 coordinate 93,278,337, forward strand.
CTCCCGAGTGCTGGGATTAAAGGCGTGCGCCACCATGCCTGGCTTGCCTGCAGGCAATTTTATATACTATTTTTTTGTGTTCTGACTGAGCCCTGTCAAGTGAAGTGAGTTTCCATGTGAAATGGCTGGTCATTAGAGGAATGTTTCACCTATAGTCATGCGTGATTACCACTGGGAGTAAATCTTCATGTTTAAGCCAGACTGTTACAGACTCGCAGGCCTCAGGCGCACCACACAAGTTCTCCGTCTTAGTTGCTCCGTCTGTAAACTTACTGTCACAGCGATAATCCCCATACCAGAAGGTTGTTAAGTTAATTCCTACATGTAGAGCACTTTCAGCACAGCCAGCGGACCAGGCTTGAGGACACACATGGGAGCCTGCGTTCCGGCCTCCCACAGTGTCACCACTTCCTCTGCTGCTAATGAGCAATAGCAATGCCACTCTCACAGCCTTCAAAGGAGCTGTGCCCCCACTTCGAGTTGGGTTAGAAATAGCCATGTACTTGCTTACCCACGCTAGCTAAACAAGTGAATTACTGCTGAAATCCATGGAAGGCTGCAGGACTAGCACACGTATGTTACCTGCTAATACTGGAAAATGTTAATTCTGTAAAGAACCCAAATGGCCAGAGTCTCTCAGTTTTACTATAAGGAAATAGGTTCAGAGTAGAAACAGTGTAGGGTGCAACATTGTCTTCTCGCTCCTAGCAGTGCTAATCCTGTTTGAGAGTTTACACGCAGCTAATTCCCATGGAATGAAGGAATACATAAACAATTGAGCTCTTACTATTCCATAGTAAGTGTAAGGAATAACAGAGTAAATGAAGTTATCCTCAGAATAGCCTTCGGGAAGGTCAGCTGAGGAGACGGCCCAGGAGCAGCATCGGCAGATTAGAAGGTGTAGGTTGCGAGCCGTGTGCAGATAAAAGGGCTGTGAGCTTCAGTCTGGACCACAGCACTGGCTTTAGACTCCGGATCCTGCTGTCTTTAGCTGTTGGTAGAAGGCAGTGGGGCCGGTGTGATCAGCTAGCACGTGCACTCATGTCCTGCAATGGAGGCGGTGCGTTGTTGGTGGGTTTGAGAGGGGCAGTCCTTGCTACGCTCAGACGACAAAGGCCAAACTGAACTGATTGCCCTTGTTGCTGCCGGATTTTGGGTGTTGAGGTGTTGCCTATCTTTGAGTTGACTGTTTCCTGTGTACCCTCTCATGGTAACAGAAGCACAGCAGTGTTCTCCGCTCTAGTGAACACGTACTACGTTTAAGATGATTCTGGGAATCCTTGGGTACAAGTGAAGATCTTGAGCTGCACTTCCCCCATGAAGGGGGCCATTAATTCAGGGCCCTGGTGACTGTTAATTCGGGGCTCAGTTTGATGCAGGAATACTAAACTCTCAGTGCATTTCTACCTGTCATTCTCCCAAAGTGAGATACTGTTAATCTTCTAGGCAAGAGAAGATAAGTGAAATGGAATCTTACTACACTTCACTGCAAACAGACTGCACCCCTATCTTGCTAGTTACAGTCGGGCCCCGCAAGTGACTTGTGGTCCAGCTTGCCTAATTCACAAATGACAGAATCATCCAAAGCTCTGTTCCTCGGTCATTTGCATGAGACACAGTGGTTTTGCTCATAGCTTCAAATGTCAAACACTGCTTTGATGATATAGAACATTCAAAGGCTTGACCAAATTGAACTTCTAAATGCAGGCTTTGGTCTTCATTTAGTAGCAGGTGAAATTTAAGCATAGACAATCCCGCGCTATAGACAGAAATCGAGAAGCCTGGAGCTCTTTGACTGTCCCTGGCTCTCGTGCCTCATTGAATCATAAGGTGGCGGAGATGGGAAGGTGGGGCTGGTGTAATAGTGAAATAACACAGAAGTTGTCCTAAAGGCTTTTTTGTTTGGCTTATAATAGCATTATTGGTCTACAGCTTACATAAAATACAATTGTGATGCATTCGTGTGTGGCGTGTGTATGTGTATGGGTGTGTGTGTGTGTGCGTGTGTGTGTGTGTGTGTGTGTGTGTGTGTGTGTGTGTGTGTGTTACTAAGTGGTAGATCATATTCCCAGTCTATAGTTTTTAAAAATATCATAGTAATCAAGGGCGTCTTTCTTGAGCAAAGCTTTCTTCTGCAGAGCTGCCTTTTCAGACATGGCAACCCATCCTGGTTCCATCTCCCCATTCCTAGTGTGCTGATATTTTAGCAGAAACAGTATGAGGGTAAAAACTTTCTTTGTCAATGTGGAAAGCCATAAGGAATTTGGGGTGTGTCGGCCTAAGACCCAGACATCACAGGGTGAAAGAGAGTTAGTAGGCGAAGTAGGAAGTGTTCAGGCTGAAGCTGGTGAAAGCTGAGAGGATGGAGCGATGTACGCGCTCCGGGACCTTCTAAATCTTGCCTAAAGCCCTCAGTTGCCAGCTATGAGAGCTGCCGGCAGCTGAGATGAGTAAAGCCTGCTTGTTGTGTCGCGCCTGTTAAAGCAACTCTTCTCATTAGGGCACTGCGCTGTTTCCATCGTGTAAAGCAATCCTATTTCCTTGTAGAGAGAGCTTCGTTTAGGAGCCTGAACCTGCAAGCAGAGTCTGTTAGAGGATTTAATGTGGGCCGCGCAGTCAGCACTGGCAGCCTGGCCAGCAGCACCATCAACAAAGTGGCTGTCCGACCCCTGTCAGTTCAAGCTGAGATTCTGAAGAGGCTGTCCACCTCAGAGCTGTCACTTCACCAGCCATTGCAAAGTAGCTCGAAAGAGAAGAGAGACAAAGCCTCATGGGAGGAGCAGCCTAGAGCGATGAGCAAATCCTACCACGACCTCAGTCAGGCCTCTCTCTGTCCTCATCGGAAACAGGCCATTAACACGGAGTCCCTGCCACCAGCCTTTGTGGAGCTGGTGGGGAAACCATTGTACCCGACGGCAAGACCTGACACAGACTCACTGGCAGGACTCCCAAAGCTTAATAAGTAAGAGCACGGTCGACTAACCCAAGTGGATGCTTGTAAATTCCACATGTCATGTGTTTGTTTTTGTTTAGACGTTTTTATTATTTTCACCATATTCTTTTTTACATTGACACCTTCCCCTCCCGCCTTCCTTTTCCCTCTGTAGTTCAAAGTCTGTTGCCAGTTTAAATAGAAGCCCCGAAAGAAGGACACATGAATCAGACTCATCCACTGAAGACCCTGGTCAAGCATATGCCATAGGTCAGCACTACCAAGCTTTCCTTTTTCTCCCGGAGCTCGTGCTTCTAGTGACGTGAACAGACCACGTTAACTGTCAATCTGCTGCTGTGGAGTCTGTCCTCTGATTACTCAGACTGTGAATACTAACATGACTTAACGTACTTCAGGGTTAAAACCTAGTTGACCTTGGGATAGGTTCATGACAGCAGGACTAACTTGCTTCCTAGAGTTCATGGGCTTCCTGGAGTACCTGGGCTTCCTGGGGTACCTGGGCTCCCTGGAGTACCTGGGCCTTGCACACCACATTGCATTGCCTTGCCTTGCCTTCTCCCTGCAAGTCCATGTGAGTGGGCTCTGATAGAGCTATATTTTCTTTTTGAAAGATAAATCTTGGCTTCTTTTAGCTTAAAAGCAATAGAATGGCCCCAAACCCTCAGATCACTCTATGAAACCACTATGGTTGGTAGGTGACAATTTTTAATTGGTTTGAGGCTCTTTGGGTTTTTGTTGTTGTTGTTGTTGTTGTTGTTGTTGTTGTTGTTGTTGTTGTTTCGTTTTCAGATTTTACCAGCTTGTTGCTTGGGGCCTATTAATTAGCTAGGTGTTGAAATTGTACGCCTCTGGGTGCAGTGGTATACTCCTGTAATCCCAGTACTGAAGGAGACTAGGTCAGAAGGTGGTGAGTTCAAGACCAACATAGCAAGACCTTGTACTCATCAGAGGGTGGAGGTTGTACATATGGAAGTGTACGTGCCCCTGTGTGTGTACCGGGCCCATCACTTTAAGTTGAACAGTTCTTTGCCTTGTGCTTCTTAAAAGGGACATCCAGCAAGGAAAGTTAAATTACTGCTCAGAATGTGAGCGGCTGAAGAGACAGGGAAACAGGGTACCTTCCTATTGCATCACCAGATCCCACTCACGTCTCTCCTTAGACCCGGAGTTGAGCCCTAGTTATCTGGTCAAAACTTAATTTTCATTTTGTAGTTGGATTGGGGATATGTAAAATAAGTGACGTGGCAGGAGGACTGTACACTGGGGAGCAGCATGGCGCTGTGGGTGGAGACATTCTCGCCTCTCGAGGGTTACTCTGTGTCAGTTGAAATTGAGTCCGTGGGAAAGCCTGAAACAGACAGAAGGCAGGATCTCATCCCGTATGGTAACGCCATATTGAAAGTTAGGGGACAGGCACTGATCAGCATTTTAGGAAATGATTTTCAGGACATGCTTACATACAGTGAGATCTCACCAACTGTAGGCTTATCCCATTAGGAAGGCTTTGTTCTACATGCAAAACCTGGTGTACACCGAGGACTCACAGCTGTCCCGTAGGAGCACCTGGGTGGCCTCCTGTGGAGGTGCGTGGCACACAGTCAGTGCCAGCACCTGTGAGGTGCAGGCAGCCGGGTCAAGGCCTTACGGCCAGCCTCAACCTGTGTATTTTCTGAATTAAATTTTATTTTATCCATTCTCATTGAATATTACATTTTCTTTCAACATTTTGACAACTGTTTTTGATACTCGTTTCATTATAAATATTGAACATTCGATGTGTGTGACTGTCATCATCAGAAACAGCACATTTGAGTTTAAATTTATGAACCAAAACAAGTAAATGTGCCTAATTAATATTTAAAGATAGTGAGTGTGCCCTTTGTGGTAAGACATTTCTCTCAATGCAAATCAAAGAAAACAGAGCTGCCTTTCTACTTCATTGATGTGTGTGTGTGTGTGTGTGTGTGTGTGTGTGTGAATTTTTCAGAAAAAAATTAATTCTTAGTTTGTGGCCATTTTATAAATTGTCTGATAATTTACTTTATACAGCAGGAGTGAGTTTGCGTAGTTCTGGGAAACCTTCACCCCAAGCTCACTTTAAAGACAACGGTAGGTTACAAACATGCTCCCTGGCTTGCCTCATATCCTTTTTCTTTTCTCATGTCTTCTATAATGATCTGGTCCTAAGTGTGGAGACGCTTCATTCCATGCCAAGAACTTAGGCCTCACAGCATCTCGGCACTGACAAAGGAAGTGAACGCGAGCCTAGGGGAGGGCGTTGCTTGGAAGGCTACGGCGGCGGTAGTTGAGGGAGGGATAATCTTTGAGGTAATTTGAAGAGGATGCTTGAGCTAAGTACTTTGTTGTTGGTTTTTTCCAAATGCCAAGGATTGTGCTCAAGGCCTCACCAGAGGTAGATTTCCTCATAAACAACAGCAGAGATGAGCATTTCAGATCTAGGGCACAGTTTAGTTAGAGAGGTGGAAACACAAGCAAGGACAGTGTCAGGAGTGTCAGTGCCGAAGCAAGCAGGCGGGGCAGCATGAGGTTGCAGGGCACCGTGGGGCCAGTGCTGAGTCTTCTCCTATTAGCAGCGGAACTGAAGGCTTCAGCAGTGACTCGCTCAACTTACAGCTTAAGAGACGAATCCGGAGGAGGAAGGCCAGGTGTGGACAGCCAGTTTAGTCTGTATTTAGATTTTTAATTATTTAAATTTAAAGTGTTTTTATATCTTATTTGCTCTTTCGAACAGCTTTATAGGTAGGAAAAATGCCATCATTATCTGTCTATACATGGTTTTGCTCCAAGTCTTACCCTTAAATCCTGAAGGCTGAATTAGTCAAAGGCTGATGAGAGCGAAGCAGGTTTGTAGTGAAAGTGATGTCACTGGGGCTGGAGAGATGGCTCAGCGGTCAAACACTTGCTCTTGCAGAGGACCTGGATTTGTCCCACTCACCCTCATGGTGGCTCACAAAGGCCGGTAACTCCAACTTCAAGGGATCTGATACCCTTTGCCAGGCTCTGCGGGCACCTATACTTCCATATAAATGCCCACAGACAGGCACATGGGTACATAATTTAAAATAATAAATAAGGAGGTAGATAAATTTGATAACTCTTGAGTTTAGTTCTAATTTTCCTGATAGTAGAGACAAAAGAGGAAATTATGAAGTAAAGGCTGAGCCATAGAGTATTGGTGAGTTTGTACTTAAGTTTCATTCGCCAGTTGAAATAAAAATACTGATAATTCAGGAGAATAAAATTTGTGTTGCAGGTAAAATTGTTTCAAAAATTATTACTATGAGTGCTGTTATAAGTACTCACGGGAAATAAAGAAGGGGCTGTGGTCTTGTTTGTATTTTTCATCCCCATTACCAACCCTCAGAAAAGCTGAAGGCGTGTCACAGAGTCACACTCAGTGAGCTGTGCACGGCCAGGGTCAGGCTTTTTACGTGGACTGGGTTTTGATCAGCCTCTCAGCACACGTAATTTCACTGTTGACATGTCCATGTGGTGATCATGTGGATTAGCATGTCCCTGCAGGCTTACCGTACCCTCACACCATTCTAAGACTTCCTATTACTTCTCATGGCGAGTGCTAAGGCTACTTCCTTTTCACAAATGAGAAACCAGAGATAAGCTCTGCAGAAGGCGGCACAGCTGGAGAGCAGGGCAGTCGGGAACCAGAGTCTGATAGACCAAGCTCCTGTCCACAGTGCAGTTCAGACCCCTCTCGGCATGATACCGAGAACCGTTAGCAGTCGGGCACCTCCCTGCCAGGCTTCAGGAAGGGTTGCTAATCATCAATGCGTGTGCTTTGACTTAAACTCTTACAGACAAGAATATGAATTTAGGCCAGGCGAAGTGACGCATCCCTATAATCCCCAAGCTCAGGGAGGCAGAGGCAGGCGGATCTCTGTGACTTGAAAGCCAGCCTAGTCTGCAAAGTGAGTCCAGGACAGCCAAGGCTACACAGAGAAACCCTGACTCAAAACCAAACCAAACAACAACAAAAAAGGAAGTTATTCTGGTCCAGAGTAATATAGTGCAGGCCCTGATATTAATTTCATCCTATTTCAATGCTAATTATCATCCTATGGCCAGCCTTGTTTTGTTTCGTTGTTTAGTTTTTTGAGACAGGGTGTTGTCTGTGTTATCTTAGTAGTCCTCCCTAGGCTTGCTTCGGTCTGTGGATTGTGTGCATCCAATGGATGTGGTCCCAACCATCTTAGCCAACATGTGCTAACACAGAGAGTAAAAGATAGATTTTCCTATCATAGCGGAGCAGAGCCGAGCACGTTGGCACACACCTTTAATCCCAGCACTTGGGAGGCAGAGGCAGGTGGATCCCTGTGAGTCCGAGGGTACCTAGTAAGAGCCTGCCTCAAAACAAATAAACAAGCAGCAGCACGGTGATGACAAGAGCCTGGTTTTATACCAGTATGGTGCCACTGTCTCGTCAGCCCCAAGATTTGAAGTAGGCCTTGTCCCTGGAGAACGCTGCCCACAGAGTAGCCGGCTAAATGACCCTGCTGAAGTCACGGTCAGGCATCCTTGAATAAGAGAGCTCTGTTGCTTCTAGTTAGGGAGGATGTGGGCAGGCGTGCACAGACACACGCATTCGTGCATGCACACAACTCAACGTGCACACACGCTCACACCCTGCTGACCAGGTGAGTGTTACAAATAGCCCTGTTGACAACCTACTGGAAGTGGAAATGAAGAAGCTTCCTGCCTTGTTCTTTAAAGGAACACTTAGTGGCTCCTCACAGACCCCTCATAAGACTGCACATGGGGGCTGTAGCCAGGTTCCTTCACCGCTGCGAGCGAAGTTCCCATCGAAAGCCTAGCAGCAAAACGCCTCTTTAAAGCTGCAATAACCAAGAGAGTGACTACATTTCCCCCAGTCTACTTTTTATTGTGTTTTATCTTGTTCATACTGGCAGGGAATTTGCTTTTCTACTAACTGCATGCATTTGGACTTACCAAGGACCATGGGATAATGAATTCCACCAGTTTCTAAATATCCACGCTCCTGTGCACTGAGAGTTTCAATCTGAAGCGTGGGGAGGGGTGGGTGGAAAGTTCAAAGCCACTGTCACCATTTAAACCGCTTTACAGTACATTTTTATTATATATGGTTTTTTTTTCTTACCTCCTTAGTTACTATTTGATTTTAGTTACTAACATGGCCTTTCATTTACTTTATTTCTTATGGTCTTGTTCTGTGTTGTTTTATGTTTATTCCAGCTGAAAACTAAAGCTCATTACCTATTTTAGGAAAAAAATAATTGAGGATGTGTAGATACGGTTATAAAAGCTGCTCATGAACCGCCTGGGGCTCCTCTTAGGACCACCTGTTTCAGACTGGTCATCACAACCTTATCCAGTGACATTCTGTGTGACTTCATCAGGAAGTCATTGGCTAGCACATTACAACCACTGTTACCAATGACCAATGAGGTTGAGTTGGAAACGGGTGTGTGAGCTACAGAGAGCATCAAATGTGTATTAAGATGGTCCTTAAAGGCACAAGGCCAAGTTCGCTGCTGACAGCAAATAAGGAATATTATTTTGTCAGGGTAAAATAATGTATTTCTAGACCTTGAAATGTACTTTTTATTACATCAATACATATTGTGGTCAGTTACTAGCATATTAACACTAATTTAAGTCCGTGCATGGTATTAAATGTTGAAGCATACAGGAAAAAAAAAAGGTCTGCGTTGAGGGTGGTTTTGGTTATTAGAAAATAAATATGGAGGTTTAAGGAAAGTCTGTTCTATGATTTAGTGAAGATAGAGTGGGTTTGTTTGGTTTTTTTTTAAAGACATCAATATGCTTAAGAATAATAGAGACTTAAATTTGAAAATTCAGTGTATAAAAACATATTTCTAAGTGTTAAAACTCACCACCATGACCACTTTCATACACAGACCAGTTTACTCTGTCTAGTTGTAGTCCATGTTAACAACTCATTTACGTGTGAGCATGCCTATGTGTGGCTGCATGCATGTGTGCTTATATGTTTGTACATATGTGCACTTGAATTGTTGAATATATTTGATTAATGTGGTAATTAAGTGTTCTACCTGCTGCTTTAATTAAGGTTTTTTTTCCGAATGATTAAAAAAATTAAGGAGAAATTAGAAAAAGCAAATTGTAGTTGAGATGTTGAAATTCATTTAGATAATTGCGCTAACTAGCCCGCACTAAACACTTAGTCGTCATTCTGGATGGTGACTGGTGCCAGCAACACGGTTGAGAAAGCAAACGGTTTACCTTCGTCTGCAAATGGTGGCTGGGAGTCTTTAGCATCTGGGTGTGCTAAGCGAGGTACTACTTTATATAAAACCTGCACAAGTAGTGGAATTTTAAAAACTAAATACAGCTTAATTTTATTGCTATTTTATTCAGAAACTTACTAATACTATTTTACTAATTTATAAATAATGTGTCAAACATATTTGAGAGAAATTTGTATTTTTTACAGATTTTAATTTTCTTTTATGTATATGAGAGTATTGCCTGCATGCATGTCAGTGCAGCACATGTATGCAGTAATGCCAGCAGCTGCCACGTGGTGCTAGGAACCGAACCCAGGTTCTCTGCCAGAGCAACACCTGCTTTTGACTGTTTCTCCATCTCCCCAGGCCCCAAGAGAAAGTTTTAATATGATAATTGTCTAATTGAAACAATCTATTGTGATGCAACAGAAAGATGAAATCAGAAAAGCCAGTTGTGGAGTTTGGTGGCCCTGCAGCACCATGGTGGCCACAGCCTCTCTCCCTGAGATGCACGTACTCATTTGTAACCGAAACATAGTGTTTCAGGAGGAATGGTTTATAGTGAATAAATGTGATGCTGTGTGCTTCTAAGTGACAAATCACTGAAGTTTCATTTTTAAGTGATCAAGCAAATCTAGTAATAGTTTGTTACTGTTTAAATTAGAACGCACTGATAACCTAAAATCTAAGCTTACTGTGCTTATTTTCTCTTTAAATTGCAAACTCTTAATAGATACACTACACAAAAGATGGAGCGTTGTGTCTTCACCCGAGAGAGAGATCACACTGGTGAACCTGAGGAAAGATCCAAAGCATGGCTTAGGTGAGTCACCATGAGACGCCACAGGTGAGGGGGAAGCACAGCCTGGCACCACAGGTGAGAGGGAAGCACAGCCTGGCACCACAGGTGAGGGGGAAACACAGCCTGGCACCACAGGTGAGGGGAGCACAGCCTGGCACCACAGGTGAGGGGGGAAACACAGCCTGGCACCACAGGTGAGGGGAGCACAGCCTGGCACCACAGGTGAGGGAAGCACAGCCTGGCACCACAGGTGAGGGGAAACACAGCCTGGCACCACAGGTGAGGGGAGCACAGCCTGGCACCACAGGTGAGGGGGGAAACACAGCCTGGCACCACAGGTGAGGGAAGCACAGCCTGGCACCACAGGTGAGGGGGAGCACAGCCTGGCACCACAGGTGAGGGGAGCACAGCCTGGCACCACAGGTGAGGGTGAAGCACAGCCTGGCACCACAGGTGAGGGGAGCACAGCCTGGCACCACAGGTGAGGGGGAAGCACAGCCTGGCACCACAGGTGAGGGGGAAGCCCAGCCTGGCACCACAGGTGAGGGGGAAGCCCAGCCTGGCACCACAGGTGAGGGGAGCACAGCCTGGCACCACAGGTGAGGGGGAGACACAGCCTGGCACCACAGGTGAGGGGGAAGCACAGCCTGGCACCACAGGTGAGGGGAGCACAGCCTGGCACCACAGGTGAGGGGGAAGCACAGCCTGGCACCACAGGTGAGGGGGAAGCACAGCCTGGCACCACAGGTGAGGGGGAAGCACAGCCTGGCACCACAAGTGAGGGGGAAGCACAGCCTGGCACCACAGGTGAGGGCAGCACAGCCTGGCACCACAGGTGAGGGGGAAGCACAGCCTGGCACCACAGGTGAGGGGGAAGCACAGCCTGGCACCACAGGTGAGGGGGAAGCACAGCCTGGCACCACAAGTGAGGGGGAAGCACAGCCTGGCACCACAGGTGAGGGGAGCACAGCCTGGCACCACAGGTGAGGGGGAAGCACAGCCTGGCACCACAGGTGAGGGGGAAGCACAGCCTGGCACCACAGGTGAGGGGGAAGCACAGCCTGGCACCACAGGTGAGGGGGAAGCACAGCCTGGCACCACAAGTGAGGGGGAAGCACAGCCTGGCACCACAGGTGAGGGCAGCACAGCCTGGCACTACAGGTGAGGGGAGCACAGCCTGGCACCACAGGTGAGGGGGAAGCACAGCCTGGCACTACAGGTGAGGGGAGCACAGCCTGGCACCACAGGTGAGGGGGAAGCACAGCCTGGCACTACAGGTGAGGGGGAAGCACAGCCTGGCACCACAAGTGAGGGGGAAGCACAGCCTGGCACCACAGGTGAGGGCAGCACAGCCTGGCACCACAGGTGAGGGGAGCACAGCCTGGCACTACAGGTGAGGGGAGCACAGCCTGGCACCACAGGTGAGGGGAGCACAGCCTGGCACCGGAGCCACCGGCCACCCCCCCCTTCTTGTTTTTATTTACTTATCATACAAACAGGTGGGTTTCACTGTGACATTTTCAAGGGTATGTGCCATTGTGATTGTTACCTCTGGCCCCTTGTCCTGCCCTTCCCCTCTCCCTTTCTCCTGGGCACCAGGGCTAACCAAGATGCTGGCCAGCCTGGTCATCAGTGCCGGAGACAATGTGCAGGTGGCCCCGTCTCACGTGCTGTCATTGCACTGAGTATCTACATCTGTTTCAAGCAGATAGATCATGAGGCGCTTTTTAAAAAGTGAGCATCATAAAATTCTTTTTAATGTTCTATTTTACAGGGTTTCAAATTATTGGTGGGGAAAAGATGGGAAGACTGGATCTAGGTGTGTTTATCAGTTCAGTCACCCCCGGAGGACCAGCTGATGTGGATGGATGCCTGAAGCCTGGTACTTCTCGTTTTAATAATGTCCTACGTAGTTTCTAAGACATGAGTTGAAGCAAAGCAAAAATAGTGAGAAAGGGTAGAGTTTCTAAGGTTTGGTGAGACTTGCGCTTTGTTGTTGAACATTCTGGATGGTGTGTTTCCCAGGAGACCGTTTGATATCTGTGAACAGTGTGAGTCTGGAAGGCGTCAGTCACCATGCTGCAGTTGACATTCTGCAGAATGCACCTGAAGATGTGACACTTGTCATCTCCCAGCCAAAGGAAAAGCTATGCAAAGGTAATGCATCTCAGGGCCTTGGCCCCATGCTTTGTCACGTGCCCGCCTAATTGTTGTAATCTGTGCGTCAGTATAACCTGTTCTATATGGCTCATCTTCAGTAAGATGAACAAAGCATCTCAGTTATTCTCTTTTGCTTTATAAAGGGAGGAAATACGCAAATTCAGAGTAAATTCAATCCCCTGCTTCCTCCTCTAAAGGGTTTGAATTATCTTTTAATAGATGTTCTGTAGGAAAACATATCCGCTTGTTCAGATGTTTGCTGAGTGTGTAGGATGTACAAGACACAAAACCCGTGCGTGCCTTCATGGCAAGTAAGCTTTTATTAGAGGAAGCGACACCCAACTAGACAATTCTGTGAGGAGTCAGGTGATAAAACAGCATGTGATAGAAGAATGCTCCTTTATGTCGTGACTGAAGAAGGCTGTTTTGTTTTCCCTAATTGAAGTGTGATAATGTAAATGTTTTTCTTCAGAAAGTTAGATTCATTTTGTCACGCTGTGTGTTTATCCCATTAGTTGAGACAAAACTCAGACAAGCTAGAAGTTTTACCAGGGTGTCCTCCAGGCTTTCCTCCTCAATTATGTCACTAAAGAGGGAGATGTTCCTCCTGGTCCATCTGCAGCTGCTGGAGCAGAAGATGACAATACCCGCGCCCAGCTATCCTCCTGCATTGGCCCCTCGAGCCCCGGCATTCTAGGTGTGCACCACCGTGCTGGCCATGGGACAGGTGATTCAGAGAACAGGTTTCTCTCCCACAGCTCTAGAGACTGGGAACTGACAGTCAAGGGACCTCATCTGGTGGGGAGCTTCTTGCGATGTCATCGCACGGCAGAGCTCAGGCACAAGAGATGCTGGAGTCTCCGCGTGAAGCCATGCAGTATCCCATTTGCGACACCTCTGTCATGGGCTGCGTGCCCCTCTTCACAGGCATTTCAAGGACGCATTCCTATTTATAGCCCTGCCCCCACCCCACCTCCCTGCCAGTTTCTTTTAAGTGACGTATTAAAATGAACTTGGTGCTTTATGTAAAGCACCAAAATAGGTACTATTTAGGTTCCATCTCCTAAGGAAACTGTCTGGTACATATGTTGTCTTCTGTGTTGTTGGTATTTGTGTGGTTTATATATTACAGTAATGTAGAAAACACCACCCACATGCGTTTTACACAGCTGTATGCTAGTCTGTCATTCTGGTTTGTGTGTATTCATACGTGCATTCAGGTTGCCTTGCAGAAAGTTCATAAGCTTTGAACTTCGTGATTGTAGTTATCTTCTTAACATGGCATGATATCTTTTCTTATGAGAAACATAATAGCTTAATTTTCTGGGCATGGTACTGTATGCCTTTAATCCAAACACTCATGGTACTGTAATCCAAACACTCAGTAGGCAGAAGCGAGCAGATCTGCGAATTTGGGGCCAGCCTGGCCAACATAGCAAGGTCCAGGCCCGCTAGACACTAATATGTATCTGGTTAACTTGCTTATAATAGGATCAGAAATATAAATGTTTCTAGAAGTTAGAAATAAAACTAAAAACAGGAATATGTGCATTCAAGTTCTGACTTAGGCTACCAATGGCCTTGCAGAAAGTTTTGTCAGTTTGTGGCCTAACTAAGTAGACAGGACAGCCCTCTTCATACTTTAGTGACACTAGAAATACCACATTCTCCTAGGCAGACGCAGTGGTGCACACCTTTAATCCCAGCACTCAGGAGCAAAGGCAGTTGGATCTCTGTGAGTTTGAGGCCAGCCTGGCCTACGGAGTGAGTCCAGTAGAGCCAAGGCTACACAGAGAAACCCTGTCTTGGAAAAAAAAAAAATACCCCTTTCTTTTTCTTTCTCAGCCAAATAGGGACAAAGAAGAACCTTAATGTTAAACTGCCTATCCTTGAGAAAAGCAAACATTTCTCTTCATATACTTACTCATTTGTATTTTTCTTTAGATTCCTATTCATGTGTTATACCTTTGTTCCTTAGGAGTTTGTAATGTGTGTGTGTGTGTATATATATATATATATGCTGTGATTTTATTGTTGAAAAATATTCTTGCTCTCGAATTGCTCATGTGATTCACTTTTACCCTTGGTGTCACTTACTATTTAAAAACTGTAATACTTTTATAAATTCACATCTCTGAGTCTCATAAGTGACTTTGGTAAGGAGTGTGTGTAAAAGTTTAGAGATGGTCCTTCCACCATGTTACTGGGAGCCGAAACACACAGGCTGGCCGGGCTGTGGCTCCGAGGGAGAGAGATGATTTGCATTTACAAGTCCCCGGGTTTAACTCCCAATACCCTCAAAACAAATGAGATGAAATGAAAAGACACTCGCCAAAAGCCATTCTGCCAGGATAACATGAAGCAAGCGCACAGAAATACGACCGAAGGCTGTGATGCAGCTCAGTGGTAGCGCGGTCGCTTAGCCTGTGTGAGACCATCGCTCCAGCGCGGCCGTCAGTCATCTTAAGGAAAAGACTAAGACTTTTAGAGACTCAAAGAGAGTATAGGTAATCTCTGACACTGGGAAAAACATTAGGAAAGGGAGCGGAGATGGAGCTCTGGAGCTCAGACCAAGGGCTCCTCAAGTTTCACCAGAGCAGTCTGAGGAGATGGAACAAAAGACCTCTAGGAGCCCCCAGCCTGCACTGCACGTTGAGAATGTGATTACTCTATAAAGTCCTCCCACGTCTCTTCAGAAGAGCCTGGGTGTGTATGTGTATTTGTATTTATTTGTGCATGTGTGTGTTGATTTGTGTGCTTATGTGTGTGTGTCTGTGTGAGTGTATATTCACAGGCACGTGTGTCATTGACTTCGTTTCTCATTATTGGTTCTTAACTTTTAGTGCCTTCCACTCCTATGCACTTTGCCAACGGGATGAAAAACTACATGAAGAAGCTGCCCTACGCGCACGACAGTGCTGTGGAGCCTTCAGAGGAGCAGCCCTGGCCACGCGGCACTCTGAGGCACCTCAAAGACAGTCCATGTGGGCTCCCTGGGGGCCTGCGGGAAGGAAGCCTCAGTTCCCAAGATTCCAGGACTGAAAGTGCCAGCTTGTCCCAGAGCCAAGTCAACGGCTTCTTTGCCAACCACTTGGGTGACCGAGGCTGGCAGGAACAACAGCATGGCAGCCCGTCTCCATCTGTAGCGTCCAAGGTCACCGAGAAGACCTTCTCCGATAGTAACCAAAGCAAAGCTAAGTGGCCAGGCATCTCTGATGTAGCCGAGCACTCTGACCGAGCTGATTCCGACACAGATGACGCCGTTTATGCCAGCGGTCAGGACCATCAAACACCAAAAAAGGCATGGTTTAATTTTAATGCTTTGTGGGCATTAAACAGAACAGAAAACTGGCAAATCTGTTAGAGTGATATGGCCTACTAAGATGCTTGGATGATTCCAGAAAGGAAGAGCAGTTCAGATCTCACACCCCTAACCGCTGCTGCACTTGGCGCTTCTAATACTAACCCTGAAGTGGCTACACTCCTACAAGTTGGTCACCGCTCACGTGTTTTACACGTGTCAGTAAGAGATCTGCGAGATCTGGAAAACTGCTCCTGAGCTGGGTGTGCTGTAGAGAACCTATGTTCTTCTCAAGTTCTAAGTGGGATGCTCACATCCCTAAGTTTCAAAGGGGAAGCTCAGGTCTGTTCACAGGAAGTGCAGTGTTCCTCACTGGAGTGTCCCACCCTCTGGAGTAGGGTGTGGCCGCCGCCCCTGTGTGTGGGCTGCATCTGTGAGTGTAGAGGAGTTAGCCTGAGGCCATTAGCTTAGACACTGGCTTAGTCCACTTCTTTGGTATGTATTGACTTGAAGAAGGTGGCACTCTTCAAACTCAGGGGCTGAGGAAGCTTGGGCGAAGGCTCCTCCAAAGCGAGGTTCGTTCTACGTTTCCTCTGCCTCACCCCGTGCTTCACCTTCTGGGTGTCAGTTTCCTAGAGTGCCCTGAACTGATGATAGTCTCCTGACTTCGGTGGCTCTGAGACATTCTATCCTTTAATACCTTGCTTTAAAAAAATCTTTTAGCTGGGCAGTGGTGGTGCACACCTTTAATCCCAGAGCTCGAGAGGCAGAGGCAGACAGATCTCTGTGAGTTCAAGGCCAGCCTGGTCTACAGAGCGAGTCCAGGACAGTCAAGGCTACACAGAGAAAACCCTGTCTCAAAAAAAAAATTATTTTTCCCAAAAAATATTTGTTTCTCCTAACAATTCGTTTTAGCTCTAACTAGAAATCCTCTTTTGTTTGTGTGTTTTTCTTCGTTAAGGAACCCTCCTCCTCAGTGAATACATCCAACAAAATGAACTGTAAAACTTTTTCTGCATCACCTCCTAAGCCTGGAGAAGTCTTTGAGGTTGAACTGGCTAAAAATGATAACAGCCTGGGAATAAGTGTCACGGTACTGTTTGACAAGGTTTTCACATTTTCTCTTCTTCACGTGCAGCAGATTCTTGTAGCCCAGCTCGTTAGCTGAATTATTTTCGCCTCAGATGGGACACTTGCCAGAAGTATTCAAAACCTTTTGAAATTTGTACTCTACTCTTTTTTTCTTGTGGTTTAAAAAAAAAAATTGGCAACTACCTCCTCTCCACACATTTCATAGTTGCTTGATTTAAGTATAACGTGTGAAGAACATGAGGTGGATGGGTATTTTCATGTACATCTGGCAGTTTCTGCATGTGTGAAATCACGAGATGCTGTCTCTTTTATCTATCCTGTGAATAACCAAAGACCATGGATATTTAGGTGCTAATTCTCTCCACAATACATATTACTTTGTAACATGTTTAAAACCTTAAAAGTAGAGGTTCCAAAATTATTTGTTTATTCTTATGTGTGTGTGTGTGTGTGTGTGTGTGTGTGTGTGTGTGTATCTTTCAGATAATGAAGATATGTACATAAACTAGTTGATAAAATTATTTTAGAATTCTGTAATCCATTACTCCTGAATTACAGCTTTACTGTTTGCCACATTCTGCACATTACTTATCGTTACATGAAGCAGTTAAGAGCCTAGCTGAGTAAGTACTGTAGCGTGCCGAGGTCAGAAACCTAATTTCCTACACATTTAGAACATAGCTCGTCCCTCTGGCCCCTTTCTCTATAACTTGCATAACTGTTTAATGCTGAAAGAACAATACATTTTCATAAGACGTAGAAAACAGATTGATTATACATGTAGCATTTTTTAAAAGCTCCCTGGGCATGGAGATGAGTCAGTGGGTTCAGTCACCAACATCCACATTAAAAAAGCAGAAACAGCCAGGTGTTGTGGTGCACGCCTTTAATCCCAGCACTTGGGAAGCAGAGTCAGGTGGATCGCTGTGCGTTCAAGGCCAGCCTGGTCTAGAAAGGGAGGCCAGGACAGCCAGGGCTACATGGAGAGACCCTGTCTTGAAAAAACAAAACAAAACAAAACAAAAAAGCAGAAACAGGACACACAGTGCACACTTCCCCCAGCACTGGGCCAGGAAGACTCCAAGGCATGGGGATCATCCGATCCAGCCTAGACAGTGGGTTCCATGCTCAGAGAGAGACCCTGCCTCAAAAATGACAGAAGCAATTAAAAAAGACGCCCAACACCGACCTCTGTGTTAACATGCACACACACACATGAACGTGCACTGTACACACATGGGTGCATGTATGCACAGAACCTTTTCTACCAAAGTCTTGTTTGTTTGGGGTTTTGTTTTCTTTTGTTGTGTTTTCTGAGACAGAGTCCATCCACGTAGCGCCGCCTGCCCTGAAACTCACAGAGATCTGCCTGCCTGTTACCCAAAATGCGGGGATTAAAGGTGTGCTCCACCACTGTGGCCCCCTTTAAAGATAAAAGAAGAGCCGCTTTTCCAGAGATTCGCTCTCGGATTTCGCAGATGCAGTCTGCTGTATATGTACTGGGTGTTTCTTGATAGTTGTGTCCTTACAGTGATCTTGCAGGCATGGGCTGTGCTTTCTGCTTGCTCACAGTGCGTGAGATAGCAGGGGGGACAGTTCCCCACCTCGTCAGATGCAGGAGAGAGACAGATGGGAGAGAGGAGGAGGAAGGGAAGAGAGGAACAAAGGAAGAACCGACTGCTGTTTGGGGAGTGTAGCTAACAGTGCTGCTGGGCATCGGAGCCTGCTGACGTGGAGTCACCACTTCCTGGTGCTCAGCTTTGAAAGCATGCAATGACCTCGCGCCAACTTGAGCTGCCTTGTCTTCTCTGTCTAGGGAGGTGTGAATACCAGCGTGCGACATGGTGGTATTTATGTGAAAGCCATTATTCCCAAAGGAGCAGCAGAGTCAGATGGCAGAATCCACAAAGGTACGATGTCTACGTGGACTCATTAATCACATGCACAAATATCACAGAAAATATGACACTGACACCAGGTGGCGGTGAGGCTTTTAATCCCAGCACTTGGGAGGCAGAAGCAGGCAGATCTCTGGAGTTTTGAGGCCTCTACAAGGTGAGTTCCAGGTTATCCAGGGTTGCATAGAGAGACCCTGTCTCAGCCGGGCGTTGGTGGCACATGCTTTTAATCGCAGTACTTGGGAGGCAGAGACAGGTGGGTTGCTGTGAGTTCGCGGACAGCCTGCTCTACAAAGCGAGTCCAGGACAGCCAAGTCTACACAGAGAGACCATGTCTCAAAAATCTAAGATGACAAAGGAAGTCATTACAGAGTTTTAAATTCACCTAAGAACATGCTCAGCTTTAAAACTACATTTAAAAATCTATGAGCTAAAAGCTGGGTATGGTGGCACAAGCCTTTAATCCCAGCACTCAGGAGGCAGAGGCAGGGGGAATCTCTGAATTCGAGGCCAGCCTGGTCTACAAAGAGAGTTCCAGGACAGTCAGGGCTACACAGAGAAACCCTGTCTAAAAGAACAAAACGAAACAAAAAAATCTATGGGTTGGGAAGTTGAGTTGCCCAGTGGCCAAGAGCACTTAATTGCTCTTGCCAAGGACCCGGGGTTTGATTCTCAGGAACCCCTTGCAGCCTCACCACTTCCTCAGGTAGCAGGCAGCGTGTGGTACACAAACATAGTGCAGTCAAAACACTCATATGAGTAAATAAATCTAAATATATATATATATATATATATTTTTTTTTTAAAGTACCCAATGCCGTAGCCAAACCTCATCTTCCCCCTTAGCCCTTAGCAGAGAATGACCGGGGGTCTCTGTGGCTTCTCACTATGCTCAGCAGCATTGTGTGGGCAGAGGGGTGACAGGAAAAGTGGGGAGGTCACTCACACTATATCTGTAGGAGCTCACTAGAAACGTTTTCATAGCGTGCATTTCTAGTTCATCTCCTCTTTCCTCGTGCTCTAAGTGTGTTGCTGTGAACCCATGTCACTTAGCCAGGGGGGAAGCTGAGGCAGGGGGTCACACATTGCGGCTGGCCTGGACAGGGCAGGGGCTCACTGTTTCATCCACTGGGGTTAATGGTGTTTCTTTACCAATTTCTTCTGGATTACCAGAAATACTTGCCCAATATTCAGTTTTCTCCAAAATCTGTCTGACCCTCTCCCCAGATTAGCATGAAATAAGCCACTGAGTATTAAAAACCCTGTAGAATGATTATTTTATGGCTCACTTGAAAGCTGCTTCCTAACTTGCAGGTGATCGCGTGCTGGCTGTTAATGGAGTCAGCCTGGACGGAGCTACCCACAAGCATGCTGTGGAAGTACTAAGGAACACAGGGCAGGTAAGGGGCCGCTGTGCCAAGCTGCGTGCTACCTTAGAGGGGAGGAGAGGATTCCAGTCCGGTGACCCTGTCAGTCAGGAAGCCGCGCCACCGCCTTGGTGCAGCCGTGCAGCACTCGGTGTTGCCGCTGCTGTTTTCCTTCCAGTCGGGAAGCAGGCGTTCTGAGGAGATTCTCCATCACGAGGCTGACCCTCTCTGCCGGGTTTAGCCCTGCTTAGCAAGCGGGCCTGATGGGAAGTGCTGGAGATGGGACTGCTAAATGTTTTCATAAACATCCACAAATTTCTCGTGACTTTTCGCTCCTAGTGTTCTTCAACCCGAAAGCTAGATCCAGTGGGTTCAAATACCTTTTCGGTCAGGAGTTGACCAAATTATTTACATTTGTTATTTTATTCAATGTTTTATAACATTGGTTATTTTACTCTCTGGTGACTTTCTCCCAAAACCCAAATAATCTATAACACACACACACACACACACACCATACATATGTATTTGACATGCTTTATAATCACTTTTTCTCTTATTATCATACAGAAAATAATGCAAATTTTTATTTTGAGACTTCAGTTCCTTTCTCCTGTTCCTTTGTTGTTTTTCTCTTTCTATGTTTTGGTGGACCAGTTAGCTCTTTATTATACCTCCAACTATACAAGGTTTCTCGGTCTTCTCACCTAATGACGCGCGGTTCCATCTTCTTAGGTGGTTCATCTCTTGTTAGAAAAGGGGCAGTCACCAACACCCAGAGAGCACGATCCTGCAGGCGCACAGTGCACCGCTGCAGACCAGGACACCCAAGGCCAGGCCTCAGAAAAGATGAAGAAAAGGGCTCACGACAAAGACTACAGCTTTGTCACCGAAGGTCAGGCCTTGGCGGGTCAGGGCATGCCACACGACGGTCTGTACACTCGACTATCTCTGTTCTTGTCAGTTGCAGAACTCAGGCAGCACCAGCCTGACCAGCACGCGCTCGAGATGCGGGGCAGTGGAGTCATGTCTGAGCGTGGCCGTTTAATAATACCTTATTCTGAAATGTTCACTTAGTTTGTCGAGACATGATTCATGTCCCGTTAATAGAAGCGTAGACCTCTCACCTCAAATGGCAGAGTGTACAATAGCTACAGTATACAGTTGTTAAGTTGTGAATGAAATTTGGTAAGGAGAAATTAATGGAATGGCTTTAAACACTCTTGTATCTTAAATTTTGTTTTATTTTGGGTTTTGGTTCTGATAGGACCTTGTTTAGCCTCAGTTTCCCAAGTGCTGGAATTACAGGCATATGCAATAATGCCTACCTGTGGGTTTTTTATATTTCTATTTAGGGTTACCCTGGACAAGAATCGATTTCATATTTCCCAAATGCTGGGCTTCTTAAATATGTTATAGCCTATATAGACATAATAATAGTTGGTAATAAGCCAAGATGCAGAGGCTGATGTCCTGTGCATTCTCATGAGGCTAGTTTGGTGCTAATCCTGGTGTGTGGTGCTAATCCTGGTGTGCCCTCGGCTCTGAGACCCTTTAAGCGGTTCACACGCTCTTGCTTTGGAGCTGCTAATACAGTTAATGTTTTCTCTTTACTTTAGATTTCTATATATTTCACAAATCTTAGTAACCCTGAATCAGTCCAAAATATAGACCAGCCAATATTTGTATTTTGACCTGAACTTAAAGGCAGTGTACCTGCTCCATCACATCCCTCTCCTTTTTTCAAATGCATACATTTTCTTTCTGGTTTTAATTCTATTTTACCTGTGAGAATTTTGTTGGAATGTCGTTGTAACTTAACCTGGATTAAATTAGGCCTCACCAAAACATTGCAGTGTGAACTTAGGTTCCCTCACCCCACACTAGCCTTTGTTATGTTAGTCTTAACGCCTCAGGAAAATCATACAACCTGGATTTTCCTGTAACCCTCCCGTCCCTGTTTTAACTTGCTCTTAGTCCACGCCTCTGGAAGCAGATGGCAGTGACACACAGCTCCCCTTTGAGAACCTGGCTTATAAGCGCTTCCCACACCAGCAGCTGGCTTCTGAGAGTTAACTCAAGTTTCAGTAACGGAGTCGATCAGGTGTCTGCAAAGCAAGTGTGAAGTTCTGGGTTTGGGTGCCGGGCACCCATGTAGAACTGGACATGGCGGACACATCAGTAACCTTAACAGGTGGCTGGTGACAAATCAGTGAGCTCAGGGACGGTGAAAGACCCTATCTCAAAAATTACAAAGGACAACAGTGGAGGACGACAGAGGAAGGCACACGCACACGCATCACACACAGATTGACAAGTCAGAAAGGGTTCCTTAATAGTAGGAAGAGAGGGTGTAATAGTGCAGTACACGCTGAAATGTCTAAGGGTGTGTGTGTGTGTTTGTGTGTGTGTGTGTGTGTGTGTGTTCACGAGTACACAGCTTCATAATAACTTTTTAATTTTTTTTTTCTCTAGATAATACATTTGAGGTCAAACTGTTTAAAAACAGCTCTGGCCTAGGATTCAGCTTTTCTAGAGAAGATAATCTTATTCCGGAACAGATAAATGCCAGCATAGTAAGGGTTAAAAAGCTCTTCCCTGGACAGCCAGCCGCAGAAAGTGGGAAAATTGATGTTGGAGATGTCATATTGAAGGTTAACGGAGCCTCGCTGAAGGGGCTGTCTCAGCAGGTGAGGCGGGCGGGGCCAGCGTTTCTGTGACTTGAGGGTGTGCTAGTGGGGACGCTGGCTCTTTACTTCTTTCTGGCTTACCTCCTCTTCCTCATGTGCCTCCAGGAAGTCATCTCTGCTCTCAGGGGGACAGCGCCGGAAGTGTCCTTCCTCCTCTGCAGACCCCCACCTGGTGTGCTGCCGGAAGTCAATGCCAGTGCCACGGTTTTGGTAAGGCATTTCCATCCGGTAGTGGTCTGCTTGTTGGGCTGCAGTTGTTACCTCAAGGATTGGTACACTGGGCTCACACCTGGAAGGTTCGAGCTTGTATTCTAATAGTGTTTGCAGGAAAATCTGCCTTTGGCCTTTTGGCTTCAGAGTTCACTCGCTGGAGTCAGGAGCTTTCACCTGGGTACTGGGGGCGAAGGTGTGTGTGAACAGGACATACCCACAAAGTGGTGTTTGTGAAGCTTCCATTACATGTAGCTTTGAAGAAATCCTGGGGCCCGAAGGAGCACAGACGGCTCTTGCAAAGGCCACTAAAACTGTTTGCAGTTCCAGCTCGTGGGACCCTGGTGCCTCTTTCTGTCCCCGCCTGACACTTGTGTGCACGCACTCACACACAGACTACATTGATCAGAGGTATCGGAAAGAACAGGTTGAACACAACACTCCTAAAGAGCGCTTTGATTGCTCCAATACTTCCAGAAAGCGATTTGGAAATATTTGCAAAGCCTTCTAAAACATCCTGTGCATGACAGTGCAGAGAGCCACAGAGAAGGCAGGCTGTGCAGGCGAAGTGCACCCTGAGTTCTGTTAGCGTAAACGACTGTAGATTCAGAGGAGGCGGCTGAAGTAAAGGCAGCCCTCTGTAGAACTCCGATCATAGGTGTTTCCAAAGAGCATTTCAATACTTAGAAAAACACTGGGAAGATGCTCAGAAATTAGAACACTCACTCGGCATGCATGTATTCATAAAATAAGAAGTAAATCTTAAAAATAGACCTTAACTGTTAACAAAAAATCAAAACATTCGTGATAGAATCCTAAATTTTGGAAATAGAACACAAAGTTATATAACTCTAATTCTGACTTAAATCATAAGTCAGAGTTGGCAAGATGGTTCAGTGAGTGAAGGTGCTTGCTGTAAGACGCCTAGCATCCGGTGGATCCTAGGGGGTCATGTAAACGTGAAAGGAGAGGACTGACTTACTGAATTCTCCTCTCGCCCGCAGGCACGCGCACACGCACAAACACTCACACACGCACACACACATATCTGCACGCACACACACACACACACACACACACACACACACACACACACACACACACAGCAACAACTAAAATAAAAGTATTAAGTCAGGCTGCCACAATGGCTCATCGCGTAAGGGCGGTTGCTGCCAAGCCTGAGGACCTGGGTTCAATCCCTGGGACTTCCTTGAGTGGAAGACAGAATTAACCCCAAGTTGTTCTCTGGCCTTGACACTTGCACTTGCACTGTGGCATTTGTACACTGACACAATTATACACACATGCAAAAATTAGTGTAATAAATAAAATGTAAGCCATACAATGTTAGCAATTGTCATTTTGTAATTTTCTTTAAAGAGCATAAATTATGTTTATTGTCAGACTGTTTATATTTTTGCATAAAGACTCAGCAGGCTCGTGATCAGTTGGCTGTCCTGACGCTCTTCCACATGCTCCTTTCAGACCCCACTGCACTCTCCAGCACAAGCTTTTCTGAATAGTGGTAAAGAGCCTCCTCAGCCAGCATCCTTCTCAGCGGAGCCGGGTACCAGCTCAGACGAGAACGAGGTGTCTGGCAAAAACGAGAAGCAGGACAAGTCTCCGTCCAGGAGAGGGAGTTACAGTGACAGCAGCGCGAGTGGGGGCGACGACCCTGTGAGAGCTCCAGCCGAGGTGCCAGATGTGACCAAGACCCTGAGCAACGTGGCGTTGCAGGCGTATAACCAACACGAGACACCTAGAAGCCAGGAAGGATCCACATGCACCATGTTTTACCTACCCCAGAAAATACCCAGCAAATTGGAATCAGAGGGCAGGTATGGCCGGCCTTACGTGGTGTCCAGAGCAGCGGGGTGAGCAGTATGGATTGCAGCGTCCCGTGGGCTGCTCATAATCTCACCTAACTCCCGCTCCAGAGGGTTGGGCACCCGCATGAATGTGCACATACATACACATAATAGGAAACATTTTTTAAAGAATGGGATGCCTGTGGATTCAGAACAGTTAGCAAACAATAGCATATTAGAGGTTTTGCAGCTAGACAACCTTGTAAGACCCTCTCTTAAATTGTGTATGTATATATATATATATATATAATTACATATTTTTAAGAGATCCAGGATAAAAGCAGATAAAGCCAGTGAGGCTCTCACTCCAACCCAGACAGAGACATGTTTGCCTTTTTCTGCCATGGACCAGACTGGATGTTGACACTGACAGGTAAGCACACACGCTGCTGCTTCTTGTCCTGCAGCCATCTTCCTCCTCCACTGGCCCTGAGTCCTGGACAGGTCTGCCAGTCCCAGTCAGAGTGTGCGCCCGCTGGCTCCATTGGTAAATACCATGCTCGCCTTGCTTCTGAACTGATCAAGCAAGAAAACTTGGCAGCTCAGAAAAATGATTTGAGAAACCACCTTGACGACTCCGAGCTGGTGAGCTACTTTCTCTGTATTATAAACAATAAAACGGTGTTCAATTTTCTTGATGAAATTATAGACACATGGCATTTTCTGTTAGTTGGAGAAGAAGCTGTGTTGTAGAGAAGCTTATACCACATTTACTAAATGAATAATCTCCCTCTCTGATGTTTCCCTAGTGAGAAACGAGGGGAAGATGAAAAGTCTTGTTTATCACCCTGACTTTCTCACTCCCTTGCTGCCACTTTGGCAACAACCACAGAGAGATCACCTAATTCTTGTGATCCCTGGTAGCGTTGGCTATCCAGTGAGCTGCCGGCTTCAGAAGACTGGCCGTGATTAAATGAAAAACCATATATAAACTCCTAGCACAGTGTTGAGACACTGCTACAGACAGATGCTTATCATGATTTTATTACTTGAGTCTCTGTGAATTACCTAATGATTTTATGTGTATGTGTGTGTGTGCACACATTTGCATGTGAATGAGTGTTCATGTGGCTGTATGTGTGCACACATTTGCATGTGAATGAGTGTTCATGTGGCTGTATGTGTGTGCACATGCATGTGAATGAGTGTTCATGTGGCTGTATGTGTGTGCACATGCATGTGAATGAGTGCTCATGTGGCTGTATGTGTGTGCACATGCATGTGGAGACCAGAGGTCATCCTCAGGAATTGTTTTTCTAGCCATCCATTTTGTTTTTGTATTACATTAGTTCTTTGAGAATTTCTCTTATTTGTGTGATTGCTTGCTGGCTTGTTTATTTACTCATTTTACATCTTGACTGCAGTTTCCCCTCCCTCCTCTTCTCCCGGTCACTCCCCCTCCTCCCCACCTCCCCTCTTGCCCCTCGGTTCCCCCTCCTCCCCACCTCCCCTCTTGCCCCTCGGTTCCCCCTCCTCCCCACCTCCCCTCTTGCCCCTCGGTTTCCCCCTCCTCCCCACCTCCCCTCTTGCCCCTCGCTTTCCCCTGTTCACTTCTTTTCTCATCAGAAAAGGGCAGGGCTCCCATGGTTATCACGCAGCCATGGACATCAGGTTGTAGCGGGACTAGGCACCTCCTCTTCTAGTAAGACTGATGAAGCAACCCGGCAGGAAGGAAGCGTCTCTGAGGCAGGCAGCAGAGTCCGAGGCAGCCCCTGCTCCCACTCTTTGTTAGGAGTCCCCCACACTACACAACTGTAATGTGCAGAGAACCTAAGTCGGACCATGCGGACTCCCCAGTCCATTAAAGGCTCACAACCAAAATACAAGAGAATTTCATACATGCATAAAACATCACATTCACCCTTATTCTCCCCCCTCGCTCCTCTAAGATCCATCCAGTCCTCATCTCTACCCAAGCTCAAACACCCTCTTTTTTCTAGATAACCCACTTTATACTTCAAACTATGTTACATGTTCCGAAAGAAAGAGACATTGTATCTAGAGTTGAAAAGACTGCAATTGGTTCTCTTCGCTTAACCAAAGGCAACAGTGTTCATGTGTGATTGGCCATAGGACAGAGCAGACAAGCTGACGTCACTCTGCTCTTCCTCTAGGAGGTAGAACTTCTTGTTACCCTGATTAAGTCAGAAAAAGGAAGCCTGGGCTTCACGGTGACCAAAGGCAGTCATAGTATTGGCTGCTATATCCACGATGTCATACAGGATCCAGCCAAAGGTGATGGGAGGCTAAAGCCAGGAGACCGGCTTATAAAGGTGAGACATTTAGGGGCTGGAAGCATGGCTCAGTGGTTTAAAAGCACGGGCTGGAGCTGGAGAGATGGCTCAGAGGTTAAGAGCACTGGCTGCTCTTCCAAAGGTCCTGAGTTCAATTCCCAGCAACCATATGGTGGCTCACAACCATCTATAGTGAGATCTGCTGCCCTTCTCTGGCATGGAGGCACATGTGTGGGCAGAATACTGTATTAATTAATTAATCAATAATTTAAAAAAGAATATAAGCTGCCCTTTCAGAGGACCTAGCTTTTATTCCCAGCACCAACATGTTGGTTTACAATTACCTGTAGCTCCAGTTTTCAGGAACTCAGCACCATCTCCTGACCTCTGCAGGCAGCAGGCATGGCACACAAGTGGTGCACAGACATACATGCAGGCAAAACACCCACATGTGTCAGTAAGATATTATTTAAAGTGAGACATTTAAGGGAAATGGGGACATTAATACAGATGTGACTATCTTAATCAAATTTTTGTTACTGTCGTGAAAATCCTTACACAGGTCAACTTTAAAAAGAAAGGTTTAGTCAGCCCACAGTGGGAGCTTTAATGACATGGCCGCTAAGCCCCAGTGTGAGAGGGGGAAGTCCGCTCCTCCTGCAGGCACACCTCCAGTCTAGCTGGCGTGCTTACTGACTAGACGTGCCCACTTAATGGCCCACTGCCACATGAGTCTTTGGAGAGCAAACGTCAGCCATGGTCAACACTGGGAAGAAAGGAAGCTGAGTTATTTACTATGAGAGTTTCTCTAGTTCCCGTTTTCCATTCCCCAATACTTTACAGTAAAGGCATTAGCAAGGCCGAGTGGCGCCGGCCGGTGACCTCAGCACTTGGTAGGCAGAGGTGGTAGAGTCAGGAGTGCAAGGTCGTTCTTGACCACAACGTGAGGCCCTATCTACAAAGCAGGGTGGGGGGGGGGGGGATAAGGAATATAGCTCAATTGGTGTGTGTGTGTGTGTGTGTGTGTGTGTGTGTGTGTGTGTGTGTGTGTGTGTGTGTGTGTGTGCCATTCATGAAGCCTGGATTCAAGCCCCAGCGCTACACAAACATGTGATGGTGGCACAGCCCTGTAATCCCAACAACTGGGATGTAGAGAGAGGAGGGTCTGCAGATCTTTCTCCCCACAGCCTTTACATACACGCTCTTTGGGAGTTGCTTCAAGTTACTCCTTAGACTGAGAGTCCTCTTCAGGGTCTCTCAAGTCCATGTGACAGAAAGTGTCTTAAATTCTGGAGGGCAGTGAAGTGTGCATGTATTTGTTAGCAACTTTGTGTTGCTCATAAAGTCTTGATCACTGTCCCTATAGTATCTGCAGGGAACGGGATTCTAATATATAAATCTCATACTGGCTGATAGAGGTTATAACCCCGTTCCCTGTTCTGAAAGTCGGCTGTGGCCTGCCCTTCTCCTTTTTTGTAGGTCAATGATACAGATGTTACAAACATGACCCACACAGATGCTGTGAACCTGCTGCGAGCTGCACCCAAGACAGTCAGGCTGGTTATTGGGCGGATTCTAGAGCTGCCCAGGATGCCGGTGTTCCCCCACCTGCTGCCTGACGTTACAGTAACATGCCATGGAGAGGAGTTAGGTAAGAAAAGTGCAAGCCTTGTCCCAGATGGCTTTCTTACGGCTGAGAACTAATGGCTTTCTGTTCTCTGAAGGATTCTCTCTATCTGGGGGTCATGGCAGTCCACACGGAGTGGTGTATATCAGTGACATCAGCCCGAGGTCAGATGCAGCCATGGACGGTAGTCTCCAGGTATTAGACGTCATCCATTATGTGAACGGAGTCAGCACACAAGGAATGACCTTGGAGGAAGCAAACAGAGCGTTGCACCTGTCACTTCCCTCAGTGGTGCTGAAAGCAACAAGGTACCAGGCAGTAGTTTACAGCCTTGGTTGTATGTATGTATGTATGTATGCATGCATGCATGCAGTTCAGGTCATTGCTTACGCTTGCTTTCTCACGGGTGTGACAGAATTACTAATTCACGGCCAGTAAAAGAGTACCATTAGAACAGAGCCCCCCAATGGAGTGTAAGAAACCAAGCAGGTCAGTGCTTCCTCGTGACTCAATTGACAGGCACTTACCACACATCAGTGTCTTCAGTTGCAAGTAACAGAAGTAAAGCTCCATTCTGTTTGGCCGTGAAAGGGACAGTCATCAGGTCTGTCTTGCTGTTCACCGTTCTCTCCGGACAGATGTTGTCTCTCTGGTGGTCAGATGAGTGTTTCAGTCCTGTGTCTCACACCTGCACACTGTACCATCTAGAGCCATCTTCAAGCAGAAATCTCTGCAGCCACCACACACATACTGTGCTTGGGCTAACGACAGGGCCAGTCCCTGACTGCAGCAGAAGATAGAAACAAATTGGGTGGCTTTGGGGCAGTCATGCCTCGTTCCTAGAAGGTAGGGTGGGACTCACAGAGTGAGGCACAGGAGGGCCACGCCCATGGCATTGAATGCTAACAGCAGCTTCCTTCACTTGTAGAGAAAACTCAAGAAAACATGGGTATTGATTTCCTATGGTTTCTCTAACAACTTACTATAAACAATGCAAGAGTGTTCTCTCCCCGCCATTTTGGAGGTCAGAAATATAAACGGAGCTCCCTGGGATGAAGTCAGAGTGTGACTGGATTATAAAATGCCTTCTGTGGGTCACAAGAAGAGTCCAGTGTCCGCACCACTGTCCTTGTCTTCTGGCACACCTCCCCAACCCATGTTCAGAGTCAGCACCTGCCATGCTCCCTGCTTTTGTTGCCAACTTTCTTTCTCTCACTGGCTCTCCTGTCTCGTCTTTGACCTGTTAGGGCCCCAGCAACGGCAACAGAGTCCTAACGATCCAAGTTAAGGTCCCATTTCCCTTGCTCGGTAAGGTGGCGTCCTCACACTTCTCTGGACTCCAGGAGAGTCATAAGCGTCCACACGTCTTTAGGAAATTCACTCACCTCCCACAGCGCCCATGAATCCAGGCTTTCCAGACTGGCAACCAAGCCAGCAATGTAGAAGGGAAGTTGACAGTTGTGTCTATGAATCATTTCTTTCGGGGAGGAAAAAAAACTACTGATACACTTGCTTGTTCTCTTTAGGTTTTGTGCTTTTTCCTAATCTCTTACCCAAATCTGTGTCTAAATGTTGGATCGACAACACAGTTGTTTTCCTCAGTGAATGTTTTGCCTCAGAACTAGGAGCTTCTGAAATGACTAAAATATGTCCAAAGTGTGTCAAAACTGCTTGAAGCCTGTGTAATTGTCCTTTCTTTGTCTGTTCTGCAGAGATGGTTTCCCAGTGGTGCCTACTTCAACGAGATCTGCCATCTCAGCGCCCAAGTTCACCAAAGCCAATGGTACGACACACTTACTTTCACAGGGTTTACAGAAAGGTGGCTTTCTTCCTGGACAGCAAGTGGATATGGTCACTAAGCTGTTTTTCTTAACTTTCTAGAATGTTTTGCAGGATTAAAGTAAAAATAGCCTATTTAAGTGATGACATCTCTAAAACTCAATATATTCAAGAAAAATAGGTGAGCAGAGTAGACCGTGAAATGCACAGCACAGTGGGCCTTAAGGCCTGCCCTCAGAGAGTCCTCTGGTGCTCATAGGCACCTCCATTTCCTGTCAGTACCATCCTACTGGTGTCGACCTATTGAGGTTCTGATGAGGCATGTATACAGTGTAGTAATTAGACATTTATGGGATGTGTCCTCTGTGCCAGGGACTCATTGGGGCATTGTGTTTTATGAATATGCAAAGAAGTATCTCCCTCACGTGGCAGCCGATGACTGAAACAGTACAGAAGCTGTAGTGGTGCTTCTCTGTAATGCTTGTCTGGACACGGCATTCTTAGAAGTGCTTGAGTCCTCATGATAACTGGGTAATAATAAACTTTCCCCTTCTTCGAAGGGGAAACTGAGGCACGGAGACATTATCAACTTTTCCCAAGCCCGCAAAGTTAACAAGAGTAAGTCCAACCTAGGAAATCAGATTCCCACTTATTTATGTAATCATGACCTGCATCTGCAGCTAGTGCTGAGAGAGATGTGAGGTGCAGAGGATGGGGGTGAACTTGTACAGTGCAAGTCTTCTAGGTTTGCAGAGAGCAGCACCTGAGAACTGAGAACAGCTGCTGCTGGAAGCCGTGCCGTTTGTGCTAGTGCTAAGGCTTCTGAAAGCCAGAGGTTTGCTCCCTGCTCTCTGTCCGTTCGCTTGAGAGTAGGCTGGCTCATGAAGCACTGCGGGGAGCACTTCCCGCCTGCTTGTCTTTCCAGGGCCCCACACTCTGGAAAACACCTTGGCATCTGCCTGGTCTCTGTCTTGACTCCCGTGGAGCTAAGTTCTGTGGGGCCAAGAGGATAGAGAGAGTTCAAGAGTGGAGGCGGAAGCGGTAAATAACCTGCCTGAGATGCCTCACGGTGAGCCAGGAAGGCTTTCAGATGGAGTAGCTTAGTACTATTAGGCTTCTAAAATGATTTCTCTTAGAGGTCTAAAATGCTTTATATATTACGTTCAAATAAAATGAAGAGATCCTTGGGGGTCTTTGTAGCTTCAGCCACAAAATTAGAGAATTCCACAGCCTCCATCCTTCCTACCAGAATTACCTGCAGATCATTCTCAGCTAGAAACCCTGAGCTCACGAGCTGCAAAAAGGAAAAAGTCAGTACTGATCTAGAAACACAATAAAGCACCCACCACTTACCCACCACGTGGTGCCTGTGCTAAAGCATTTTGTGAAACCAAGCGAGTCACCTCTCCCATACAGTAGTGGAGTGACTACAGTGCCGCACTGGTGACATGGGACCGCCGCACCCATCCAGGAGGGATAACTTCCTTCAGTGTCTCCCACTTGAATCGCTCAGTCCCACACAGCTTGTTGTGTTGTGTGGGAGTGGGTGCAGGCTCTCCTCTGTGCCCCAGGCTGCCTTCATATTCACGCAGTCCTCATGCCTCAGCCTCCCAAGTGCTGGAATTGCAGGGGTAAGCAGTATATCTATCTCCAAATTGGCTTTTGTTTTGTTTTTTGTTCCTTTGGGGTTTGTTTGTTTGTTTGTTTGTTTGTTTTTCAAGACAGGGTTTCTCTGTGTAGCCTTGGCTGTGCTGGAACTCACTTTATAGACCAGGCTGGCTTTGAACTCCTGAGTGCTGCTATTGAAGGCGTGCACCACACCACCTGGCTCCAAATCAGCTTTTACGTGAACTATTTTTCTATTTTGTATTTTACATTATTTGTGTTTTCATATTTTTATGTGAACTATTTTCCCACCCTTGGTGTGGTGGTGCACACCTAATTCTATCACATGGGAGGTGGAGGCAAGAAGATGAAAAACTTGGGGCGTCCTCATGTGGACCAAGTCGGAGGCCGGCCTGCGCCATGTGGGTTCCTGTCTCAAAAAATAAAAATAATTTCAATGTGGGGTTTTTTGTTTGTTTGTTTCACTTTGCGCTGCTGCTGCTGCTGCTGCAGCTCCTCCTCCTCCTCGTCCTCTTCTTCTTCTTAAGTTAAACCCTTTTCTAATACTTTATTCTGCTTACATGGTTTGCATCATTTGTATTCCTTCCATATACAATTAAAAATAACATCCTTAGAAATACTGGGTTTCTTTATTTTATACGGATCAGAATTCTTTAAATTTTTTGCATTGATCTATTGTGTGTGTGAGAGAGAGAGAGAGAGAGAGAGACAGACAGACAGACAGACAGACAGACAGACAGACAGACAGGCCACAGCACATGAATGAGATGACCCTTCAGAAGTCAGATCTCATCAGCTCAGATGGTACCAGTCTTGGCGGCAAGCACTGACCCTGCTCTTCCATCTTACTGGCCAATCGGAGTTTTCAGTTGAGTTGCATCTTCAGCATTGTGTATCTTGAGCAGTTTCTCTGTCTCTCTTGTAAATTCAGTTGTCTCACGTATCACTCTGCTGTCCCTTTCAGGCCACCCCAGAATGGAGCCTTGTGGACAGCCTGCACTCACGCCTAAGAATTCATTCTCCAAGGCAAGAAAAAATGTTCCGTTCATGTCATACCTACTTTCAATAGCCACTGTGCTTACGTTTGATATCAAATTGATTTCCTACCTAATGTTCTGAAGACACATATGCTGACAGTAGGAATTAATTGCTTTGCTAAGTAAACTTACAGGGCCTCCAGGCCTGCACTGTTTGGAACACTGGCTCTTTTATGGCTCATGACTTGACTTGGTAATGCTAGCATCAAGCTGCTTTCGTGTGCGCAGTTCCTTCAGTTGTGGACTGTAGGACGAGAAGTGTGTAATTAGCAACAGTTGCCCTTCTGGATTGGTGTTAGCCACAAGCAGCCTGAGAAGGCTAAACCCCTGGCACTGGTAAGGAGCAACAGTAACAGCCAAAGAGATAGGGTTGTTTCTTTTAAAGGCTCAGCAGTGTTTTGCCAGATAGTAAAGTGAGATTTTAGAC
Organism: Acomys minous; assembly: GCF_964271855.1. Taxonomy (NCBI): domain Eukaryota; kingdom Metazoa; phylum Chordata; class Mammalia; order Rodentia; family Muridae; genus Acomys; species Acomys minous. Next base: position 93,311,695 of record NC_140497.1, read on the forward strand.
CATTTAGGATTAGCACAGAGACGTGTGGAGTAATTTGGCAAAGCTTCAATTGTTCTGTGTTTCTACTTTGTGCACTTGTGTGTTTGGATAATATTTAATTTTACTGTTTTCTTCCTTCCATGTTACATGATTTTTATGAGAATGCTATAGCTGGATTTGTATTCTGTTGAACTGTTTCATCCTGCACTCGCCCCGTGAAATCTAGGCCAACCCTCACTATTCAGTGTCTGCTCATGTAAAGGCATGTCTTCCCATGTAAAAGGATTTGCTCTTTAGTAATTTGAAAAAAAATCCCACTATCCCAACATGATTCTGGACATAAGTTTTGAAGAAGAAAATTCATATAGTAAACAAAGACCCCATCCTATGCCCCCTGACACCACACCGTGCCATAGCACACATTTCACAGAGAAGTCCCGAGGCGCAGTGCAGCAGGAGTGGTGTTGAGGCAGAGAGGACGGTATCGCCACAGTAGCGTTTGTGCGTGCGCTGTGCTTGCCTTTAGCAGTACTGTAGCAGAGCTTGCCTTGCTGCTGCTGCAGATCTTGTGCCTCACGGAGCCACAGCAGCTGAATTTCACGGGTTTCTCCTGTTACTGGTGCTGGAGGGTGTTTGTTTTCTTTCTGCGTATCAGTGTAGAGTTTATACTGGATTAACATCAAGCCCTAGAAACCAGGACTTTTACTATTCTGGGTGCCAACATTTCTATTGAAATTCAGTTTTCCAGGAAGTCTCCCTCACAGCATTCTGTCCCTGAGCACTAATGCCCAGACCATGAACTTCTCAGGAAAATGGGATTTCACAACCAGTGATGCTGTGAGCTTACACCGCCAGCTGACAGGATGTAACTCAGTCATGTCTTCCTGCTTAGTAAAGAGTTAGAACTTCAGAGCAAACCGCAGCGCACACTTACTGGAATTTAGTCATTCAACTTTACAGTTTATCCTGTCTACCTCCTTTTTTTTTTCTTTTCTCTTTTTTAATTACTTATTTTTCTTTTATTGAACATTGATGGTTTCCATACAATACATTCTGATCATGGTTTCCCCTCCCCCAGCTCTTCTGAGATTACCCCCACGCCCCCCATCAGAATCCAACTCTTTCTGTCACCCACTCCAAAGAGTAATAATCAAGTAAGATAAAACAAAAACAAACAGAAGAAAAAAAGCCAAAGAAGAAGCACAAGATATACATCTTTGCCTACACTAGAATCCTTAAAAGCACAAACTGGAAGCCATAATGTATATGAAAAGGACCTGTAAGATATATAAAATAAGAGGCTGGAGAGATGGCTCAGAGGTTAAGAGCACTGTCTGCTCTTCCAGAGGTCCTGAGTTCGATTCCCAGCAACCACATGGTGGCTCACAACCATCTATAACGTGATCCAATGCCCTCTTCTGGCCTGCAGGTGTACATGCAGATAGAGCACTCATATACACTAAATAAATAAGTAATTTTTAAAAAAGATATATATAATAAAAATTTTAAACTCCTGTCAAAAGCCAGGGCAGTGGCACACACTGTAATCCCAACACTCGGGGAAGCAGAGGCAGGCAAATTGCTGAGTTTGAGGCCAGCTTGATCTACAAAGCAAGCCCAGGACAGCCAAGGCTACACAGAGAGAAACTCTGTCTCTGAAAACCAAAAAAAAAAAACAAAACAAAACAAAACAAAAGTCCCGTCAGAACTTTACAAGACAAAGAATCTCCATCTACTGGGAAGAGTGGTTGGTATCCCCAGTGAGCCTCTGATGGGGTGAGCCAGGTCTCATCTGTGGGAGGTCACCACTTGGACCCAGAACTGGAGACCAGATAGGCCAGGCACTTAGGGGAAAACCAAATACTATTGTCCTGCTGAAGGAATGTGGTTCTGAAGTGACTCCTAACAGCGTTCTGCAATACTCACCAATCAGCTTTTCCTCCACCATCCCCTCCTGCAGTAGATGAGAACAAGCAGAGAGCCAGAGCTGGCATAGGGAAGGAGAGAGACAGACAGACAGACAGACAGACAGAAAGAGAGACCTAAGGGGCTCAGAGAATCCTGGGAAGAGCAGGGAGACGGCAGACACAAGGAAGCAAGGCCCTTTAAATGAAGCAGGACTCGTGGTGGCCGGAGCATGCGTGAGGGCTGCGTGGGCCTCGTGTGTGAGCGGACACTGCCCCCATCCCTAGCCCAGAAGCCATGTCTTTTTTCCAACTGTGCTGGCAGTTGAGCTGTGCGGGTATTCTAGCACTGATACGTGACAGCTACACCATCTTAGAGGCTCTGCTCCTGAAGCGCGTCACAGCCTGTCCCTGCACTGGAACGTTGCGTTCAGTTCAGGGGATGTATTATAATTATGTAGTCATCGATCCATTGTTATATCTGCAAATTCACAAGAGGAAGGAAGGAAAGAAGACTGACTGACCAAAAATAATTTTCCTCCTTTCTTTCAAATTCTAGGCCTTTGCAATCTTGTTAAACTTTTCTAAAATGTTATCCGGAAGACAGTTTTCATGAAATATGTCTCAAGAAAGAGCTTCCTATAGTTCAGTTATTTTAAGAAACAGGACAAGTCCAGGTGTGTTTGGTGATGGGCACGTCCATCCACTTTGCACGCTTACTCTACAGGTGTTTCTTGTGCAGGTGTTTCCTGTGCAGTACACAGATTCAAGGTGCGACGATGTAGCATGAGTCCTGTACTAAGCAGGCAGGGGGAGGAGCCACACCCAGTCCTCCAATCCCGGGGTCACACACAGTAATCACGTGGTTTGCTGTGCTTTTGTACTTCAGGTTAATGGGGAAGGAGTAATTGAGGCCCAGCACCCAGAAGGAAGACGCTCATCTTCTCAGATGGCGGAGTCAACAGACTTGACGGAAACCAAAGGTAGTTTTCACATAAGCCATCCAGTTACTGTAAATGACCTAAAAGTTCAACACTGAAAATGGGTCGTTCATCCCGTCCCGTCACCTCACGTGCTAATAGAGCTTTTAAAAGGGAAGATTCTTCAAAGAAATGAAAATACTAAGAGAGTATAAACCTAGCGCTGTTGCTTGCCTAGTGTGCAGGTGTCCTGCACCCGTTCTCGTCTCTAAGGATAAATTGACCTAGAGCTTAAAAAGACAGTTCCTGTGTGCAGCCTTTGTAGACCACAAAATGGTCTAGAAGTTTTATATTGAGGATATTTTATATGGCCTGTTATATCCTTAATCTTCAGAAGATAGCATCTTTATTTCTTTCATGAATAAATAATTTGCCATTAATTTTATGAAATAGGCATCAAACTATTAATATTTCATGAGAAGGTATATCTCCAATATTGATTTTCATTTACTGCTTCTCAGCTGCATTTGTGTGGTGTTTGTCACAGCAGCAAGCATGCTTACTTCCAGACTAAAAGGAGCAGGTGACCATGTCTCCCCTTCAAAGGAGATGCTTAGAACTTCAGAGTGCCTGGCATGTTCAGATTGAGACCTGTCCCTTTCTCACATCAGTACTTTTCAAATAACTTACTGCTTTTCAAGAATCAGATTCCCAGGATGATGACTTCTATGACGATCCTCAAGAAGCCGAACTTATCCAGTCCTTACTGGATGTTGTGGACCAGGAAGCCCAGAACCTCTTGAATCAGGCGAATACCACCAGAAGGGCCTGCTCTCCAGGTGGGTGAGCCAGATGAGTACATCAGCGTGCCCAGGAACTCAAGCACACGTGTGGGGGAAAGTTGTTGAGAAAACCCGAAACATGTTAGTAACACATTCACTCATCAGTTTCTGGGCAGTGTTTTCAGAAGTAAAATAAAGTTTATTGTCTTTTCCGTGTGTGGGTGAGTTCCTTCACTGCTGAGATTTAAGATGTTTCAGTAGAGGTGGCTGTGGGTGTGGCCGTGGGTGTGGCCGTGGGCGGAGGGCTTGCTTCACACACATGAAGCCCTGGGATTGGTACCCAGCGCCACGCTTGGAATGTGGAGGCAGGAATATTAGAAGTTCAATGTCATCTTCGGCTACACAGTAAACTCCGGGCCAGCCTGGATTGCATGAGACGCTGTCTAAAAAGCAAACCAAAAAGTATCACTAAGTGTCATAGCTTTTATTTATAAACGTATTAGCCTAGACATTGCCCCTCCGGTTTGATAGTAAGCCACTGTTAAAGCATTGTTGCCACGCTTTCTCTGCTTTCCCAGTTGGGGCGCTCGCCCACTTGGCTGCTGTGGGGGCTCTATTCGTTGCCACCATTTGTGGGTGAGCGAGACCTCCGCGGCGACCTCTGTGCTTGTCTCGCCTTCCCTTGACTGTACGCTTCTCTCCCAGATCCGTTGAGGACAAACGGGGAAGAAGGGGCAGAAGATACTGACTGTGATGGCTCTCCATTGCCTGAGGACATCCCTGAGGTGAGGACTGGACCGTCGTGGACAGCCTGCGGGGCTGCACCTCACTAGAAGTCTGTTTTAACCCTCAGGTGAAACAAATGGTGCTGTCACTTGTTTTACCAGCAGATTAATTACATTTGCGGGGCAAGGAGGTCATCTTATCTTATTACACTGCAGTGTCATCTGCACCCAGCAAAACTCTGAGTCATTTCTCAGTTAAAAGAAAGAATGGCGTGGTGGCTCACACCTTTAATACCAGCACTCAGGAGGCAGAGGCGGGTGAATTGCTGTGACTATGAGACCAGGCAGAGCTACACAGAGAAAACCCTGTCTTTAAAAAAAAAAAAAGATCATATGATTCTTATAAGTCATAACAACATAATTATATTTCACTACAGTATTTTAAAGCTGACATTTAATAAGCGGTTTTCTAAAGTCCCCTTTAGCTACAAATAAATAAAAAGCTTTGCCTGCCACTTAAAAATTTGTCATCTATCCGGGAGTGGTACTGTACACCTTTAATACCAGCACTCAGGGAGGCAGAGGCAGATGTGTCTCTGTGAGTTCAAGGCCAGCATGACCCTCAAAATTAGTCCAGGATAGTCAAGGCTACACAGAGAAACCCTGTCTCGAAAAAAACAAAAAACTAATTAATTTTAAAAAAATGAAAAATTGTCACCTAAAATTTTTCTTGAAAAAGAGAAAAAGCACGTTATGTATATTCTTCATTATAATGACCTATAATAACAAATATTTATGTCAGAAAGATTTATTATATTGATTTTTAGAATACTCATTGTAAAAATTAAATGTAACTATTTAACAGTGTAAAGTTAATTTTTAATCATCTGTCCATACTTAACTTTTTCTCTGCTGTGGAAAAAATGTCATGACCAAAATAACTAGAGGACTTTGGGACTTATGTTCCTGGAGAGTTGAGTCCCTTGTGGAGGGGAGTCACGGCAGCGGGCACAGTAGCTGGAGCAGGAAGCTTGCGGGCTCCATCTTAGACCTGAAGTGGAGAGAGCAATCTAGAAATGGCAGATCTTTAAACCCTGAAGCCTCCTCCAGGGACGTACTTCCTCCAGCAAGGCCACGCCTCCTAGGCCTCCCCGAACAGCACCACTAACTGAGGATAGAGTAAATAAGTGCCCAAGACTGGGGGCATCTCATTCAAACCACCACAGACGGTTACGAATAAGCCTTGGGTTTCTATGTGCCATTCCATTATGCACAGGAAAGCAGCCATTCCCTTCAGCAGTGGTCAGCCCCAAGGTCGACAGAGCTCATAGCTTGGTAGCATGGCAAGGCTTCTGTGTCACTTTTTAATATATATCTTAACACATGTTAGAAATTTCATTTCCACTTAACAGTCGTTCATGCCCCCTTTCCATATGAGCACAAATAAAAATTTGCCTCATTTTCATATTCTAATACTCCTCTCTCTTCTCGTGAGAGTTGGGAGTATCATCTTCTGTCAGTCTTTCTCTGAATTACTTTCAAACATGGGCTCTTCCTTCTACAAACTAACTTTACCTTTACTGTTTGGGATTAAAGGCTTGAACCACCAAGCCTGGACCTAAGCTTTTTTTTTTTTTTTTAACCTGAAACTTGCTCTCTACCAGGCTGGCCTTGAACTCAGATCTGCTTGCCTCTGTTTCCTGGATTAAAGGTGTTTGTATTCCAGCCAGATCACACAGACTAGAAGGTCTTTGGATGTGATCTCTTGCCAGAGCAGCCAGGTTCTGAATTTAAATTCTATATATAATTGCCGGGTGTGGTGGCTCACGCTTTTAATCCCAGCACTCAGGGAGGCAGAGGCAGGTGGATCGCTGTGAGTTCGAGGCCAGGCTGGTCTACAAAGTGAGTCCAGGACCAGCCAAGGCTACACAGAGAAACCCTGTTTCGAAAAAGCAAAACAAAACCAAAAAAAAAAAAAATCTACATATAATTAAAATAAAGTAAATCTTTTCTTTAAAAGAATAGCTTTAACTCAAGGTAAGCAAAGAGAGTAATTAATATTAACCGGCAAAGCTGCATGGGCCGCTGAAAACACCTCAGCCCCTTCTTGTGCTGTGGTAACTGAATGCTGTGTGACTTTGTAATACAAAAAGAATATTAGCCTCATAAAAAGCAATTCACAGAATTAAGCTACATGAGATTTGTTTTGTTACAGTAAACTCATTTGATTTTTCTTTCTCTTCATTATAGTCAATGAATGGGTATGAAGAAAGAATAAGCAGTGAAAGGTAAAAAAAAAAAAAAACTTTTTTTCAATTTTTTTCACTTTGCTCTTTTTATTTTAATGCAAGAAAGATTTTTTTGTTTTCCAATAAGAGTATTCACTAAGCTATGGAACCATGGTAAAATATAGATAAGATTTTTTGGTTTTTGTTTTGTTTTTGAGACCAAAACTATAGCATATAATTTTGATTGGCCCGAGACTCACTCTATAGACTGTAGAACCATTCCCAAAGGCCCGTTCAGTCGAGGATCAAAGACCTGGAGTCTGCAACTAAAGACGCAGCTGTGTGCTTCACTCTCTTTAATGCCTACCATGGATTTGAAGAATTATGGGTTGGAGGGTTTTACTTAGATTTAGATTTAGAGATTCTTGTGTTTATTTTAATTTTTGTTTGTATTTTAGACAAGGACTTGCTATGGTCCTTGCCCAGGCTGGTCTCCAACTCCAAGTGATCCTCCTGCCTCAGCTTCCAGAAGAGCTGACAACACAAGCACATGCTACTGTAGCCGTTCAAATCTGATTAATTTTTATGTCTATTTACTTGCTGTGTGTGTGCATCTGAGTGTGTATTGTGTTGGTGCACATGCCAGGTCACGAGTACAGTGGTCAGAGACCAACCATGGCACTTCCTTTCCTTCCATGTGGCTCCCAGGGATAGAACTGGGTCATCAGGCTTGGTGGCACTTTGCCCGCCGAGCCGTCACACCAGCTCAGGAAGTGTAACAATATTGTAGCTGTTACAGAGAAAATAAGTGACTTGAATCATGATACTTAAAATTATCTTGGAGACATTAAATATTTTGAATGTGTTTGTAGGCACGGCTTAGCTCCGGCATCACAAGAAGAGAAGCCTGTGGAAGATGAGGTGACACGGGGGAGCCTCGGCTTGCGGGAAGAGACAACCAACCGTGAGGATTCCAACAAAGGCAAGAATTTTATGACCAGTTCTTTTCACTAAAGCCAATAAATATGGAAATGGGTGCGTTAAGTGGTTTTCACAGTACATGGATGTTATTTGGCCATGTGTATGTGCTCTTTGGTTTATGCATAAAGCTACTTTGGGTGTCATAACCAGATTATATGCACAGCTAGAGCCTAAAGCTCTCAAGGGCTTAGGGGAAGCACAAACTACAGTGACCTTATAGTGGAAACAAAAAGGTCATGATTTTGCTGTTGTGTAAAGGGAACTCAACAGAGTCGTCTTGCGTGCAGTAAAATTGGTGGAATATCCGAAATGCAGGAGAGAAGTTGCCCGTGACTGCCATGTTTCATAGGAGCAAATTGTGCATCCCGCTAGCCAGGCCCCAGCCTGGCACTGAGCTTCTTGAGGGATCTTGTCCAACCCTGTGCCCCTCATGATGCTCAGCATTCCTGTCACCTGCATGGTAGCTGCACCACCACCACTGCGGCCTAACTGCTAGAGAGCTAAGGAGCCTCCTGCGCGTGTGGGATGGTGGTGGCCTTCTGTTAAAAATAATCCGTACAGCAGGTACTCCTGGGGCCAGGTTCTTCCTGGGTGCTTGCTTAACTAGGCCCCCAAATAGCCCAAGGAAAGTGTTCTTCTAACTGGGAATCACAAGCCTTCCAGACTGGAGCGGTGGGAAAGTGGCTCCTTCCAGGCTAGGGGAGACAGGTGTGCGGGAGCAAAAGCCAAGTGGACTGACTTATCCGCCAGTCAGCCATGCGGGCATGCCCCTTGTGTGAGCTGATGGGGAGTGAGAGCAGGCTCAAGCGAGCTCCCTTACTCATTGACTCAGGTCTGGGGAGAACTGAAGAGCCAACTGGTCTTTTCTGATAGATCACCTCTTTCTGACGCATGAGGAGCTGGCTGCCCTGCCAGTCGTCCAAGTCCCTCCCTCTGGCAAGTACACGGGCACGCAGCTGCAGGCCACCATCCGCACGCTTCAAGGCTTGCTCGAGCAAGGGATCCCTTCTAAGGAGCTGGAGGTGAGTGGCTTGTGCATTTATTGAAATGGAAAATGTGCCTAGCCCAAGGTTAGGAAAATCTCCCAAGTCTTTGAAAGTACCAATTGCTTTCTGCCTAGTATTCTATTGCTGTGAAGAGACACCGTGGCCACAGCCAGTCTTAGAAAGGAAGCCGTTTAGTTGAGGCTGGCTTACAGCTCAGAAGGCTTGTCCTCTATAGTCATGGCAGGATGCATGGCGGCCGCAGGAAGAGAGTAAAACACTGGGCCTGGCTTGAACACTGAGACCTCAAAGCCCTCCCCCAGTGCCACCCCTACTCCAGCACAGCCACACTTCCTAATAGTGCCACACCCAGCGGGACTGTGGGGGTCATTTTCATCCACACCACCACACTTTACAGCAGTGCTCTGTTCAGCTAACTTCCAACTCAAAAAAAAAAAACAAAACAAAACATTTTATCATATCTAATGATAAATTAATTTTCCCAGTGAGGAGCTTAATGATATTAATTTAACAAGATCATATGAACTGCTCAGAGCTCGATGGATTTTCCTAACGATATCCTGCATTCCTCATATATAAAATATAAAAATATTTTTAATAGAAAAAGATCCAGACATAATGGCATGTGTGCTGCTATGTGCTTGCATTCCAAAGATTCCGTGGGATCACTCAGTAATGGAGGTGTCCGCCTCCTCCTTAAGGCTTGTTCTGTAGAGATGGTTGCATCTTCGGTAAGGTTTAGTCACCGCAGGCTCCATCACTGCATCTCTAAGGTAGAACTTGGTTTCTCCGACCCCCAGCTTCTTACTAATTTCTAAAAAGTGTGTCACCACATCGGTTTCCATGCTACCTCTGTAGAGCTGTAGGTTCCCTGGGGGCTGGAACTGTCCCTTTCCTCACTGCCACATTCCCAGCACTTACTACAGTGCCGCACACGTCGGTACAAGAGGCCGTGGAGAAGCCTTTTCTGAAGGAAGGCGCCAAGGACAACGAGAAAGGGTTGACTGCTGCACGGTGGACTGTCTGCTACAGCAGTGCCATGTGCTGTGGTCTGTGACCCTGAGATGGTACCATCAAGAAAATACTCCAGATATTGCCTTAAACCAAACTTGATTTTATAGATTTTTTTTCTTTTAGAATTATAGACATTTTAAAACTGAAATTAAAACTTAAGAAGTGCTATCTCCTGGTTAGCTGATCGTGACATGCCCAAGTCACAGGTGCCTGCAGGTGATACATTGAGCAGTGGCTTAGGAATTCATACTGAAATCTCTGTCTGTTAGCACTCAATCTGCCCTGATTAGCACAGTAGAAAGAAGCGTTTTCCTTGACAAAATAGTTAACCTGATGTCCTTTTTGTTATTTGTAGAACCTTCAAGAACTAAAACCTTTGGATCAGTGTCTGATCGGACAGACTAAGGAAAACCGAAGGAAGAACAGATATAAAAATATCCTACCCTGTGAGTTCTTGTCTGTGTGTGTGTGTGTGTGTGTGTGTGTGTGTGTGTGTTCCCTGTGAATTCCTGCCTGTGTGTGAATGTGTGTTCCCTGTGAGTTCCTCTGTGTGTATGTGTTCCCTGTGAGTTCCTGTGTGTCTAATGAGTGTGTGAGTATGTGTTCCCTGTGAGTACCTCTTGTCTGTGTGTGTGTGTGCGTGAGTGCATGTGTGTGTGAGAGAGTGTGTGTTCCCTGTGCGTTCTGATGTGGGTCTCATTGAGTGTATGTGCAATGAGTTCCAGACCAGCCAAGGCTACAAGAGAGGCCCTTCTTTTAAAAACAAAAATCTAAGAAAGCTTTTTAAACAGAGTAGATCATGGTTCAGCATTGAGTAGATAAGACTTGTTGCCAGGTACGATGGCGCACACCTTTAGTCCCAGCACTCAGGAGGCAGAGGCAGGTGGATTGCTGGGAGTTCGAGGCCAGCCTGGTCTACAAAGCAAGTCCAGGACAGCCAGGACTACACACAAGAGACCTGTCTCTGGCCAAAAAACATTTGTATCTTGAAGTCAGAATGGGACAACCGATATACATAAAAATAATAAAGTTATTGTTAGGAAACAAACTACGGACTAAGAAAGAAAAGTCAAGCAATAAAATTTGAAACCTATTTTCAAAGATTTTACCTTGGTTGCCACCAAAAACTGCTTGTTATATTTATAAATACTTGCTGGGTGTGGTGGCGCACACCTTTAATCCCGGGACTCAGAAGACAGAGGCAAGTGGGTCGCTGTGAGTTTAAGGCCAGCCTGGTCTACCAAGCAAGTCCAGGACAGCCAAGGCTACACAGAGAGACCCTGTCTCAAAACAAACAAACAAAAATTTATAAATATTTAAAATAATCATGAGGCCAGGACAGTGACACAACAGATCAAGAAAGGTGCTTGCCACTGAGCCCAGTGACCACACAAGGAAAGAAGAGACAGCCCTGTCAGGTTGGCCTCTGTCTTCCACACATGTGCTGTGGGACACACACACACGCACACGCACACGCACAAATAAAGTAATACAAAATGACAAAAAGTGCTTGTCATGTGTATATGAGAGCTAGACATGTCAACAGTGTCCCCAGAAGCTGCTTTGACGCTGCGATTTCAGTACTAGCTTCTGTTCTGTGGACGTGTTTTGTCCCATCATTCAGGACTGTTGTCATTGGCATCAAATTAATGACAGAAAAGTAGGGGGCTGGGGAGATGGCTCAGAGGTTAAGAGCACTGCTTGCTCTTCTAGAGGTCCTGAGTTCAATTCCCAGCAACCATGGTGGCTCACAGCCATCTGTAATGAGATCTGGGGTCAAAATGTAATAAATCTTTAAAAAAAAAAAAAAAAGAAAGAAAGAAAGAAAGTAACAAAAGTGTCTATTTCTCTAGTTGCTTACTATGAAGGTCTGCTTGAACTTGTTAGCTATACTTGCACTTACATCTGTTGGCACATTAGTAATTCATTACAGTAGTAACCCAAGTGCCATAGACAGCCACCACACTGTAACAAGAAACATAAACACCGCGTGGACTGAGCTGTTTGAAGATGCACACTATCAAAGCAGTGGCGACAGGTCCATGGAGGGCTGCAGGAGCCACTGCGGCCTGTGGGACGCTGGTGACAGTGCGTGATCGTGACATAGCCCTTTCACTGTGGTCATTCACAGATGACACCACAAGAGTGCCTCTTGGAGATGAAGGTGGCTACATCAATGCCAGTTTCATCCGGATCCCAGTGGGGACAGAGGAATTCGTCTACATCGCCTGCCAGGGGCCTTTGCCCACCACCGTGGGGGATTTCTGGCAAATGGTTTGGGAGCAGAACTCCACAGTGATAGCAATGATGACACAGGAGGTGGAAGGGGAAAAGGTCAAATGCCAGCGCTACTGGCCGAGCATCCTTGGTACCACCACCATGGCCAACGAGAGGCTGCGCCTGGCCCTCTTGAGGATGCAGCAGCTGAAGGGCTTCATCGTGAGACTGATGGCCCTGGAGGACATTCAGGTGGGTGCTCACTCCTTCCCTAAGCCTGCCTCCTCCTGCGGCTGCGACTGCTGCAACGCAAGCCGTCATCTATGGTTTTATTTTTGAGACTAGGTCTCATGTAGCCTAGGCTGGCCTCAAAATCAGCACATAGCCGCAGACAACCTGGAAGTCCTGATCCTTCTGCGTCCACCTCCTGAGTGCTGGGGATTTCAGGAATGTGTGATCCTAGACACTACCACCCAGTGGAGTGTCAAGTGTGGCCTCTTACAGTAAGATGATCACTCTTTGCTTAGGAGTAAGCAGCACAGTGTGGTGAGAAGCTGGAATAGACTTGCTGTTTGTTTGTTTGTTTGTTTGTTTGACGTGGTTTCTCTGTGTAGTCCTCACTGTCCTGGAACTTACCCTGCAGTCCAAGCTACCCTGAACTCAGGAGGTCAGCCTGCTTCTACCTCCCAATTGCTGGGATTAAAGGTGTACACCACCACTGCCTAGCAAAGGTTGCTTTTTTTTCAGGTCCAGCATCTAAGTAGACTTAATTCAAGCTATTTTTAAAAATCTGTGATTACTAAAGCATGTCTTGTAAAACTCTAACCCACTAAGAGTGTGAAGATGGCCGGACCATAATAGCTGTCATTTAGATACAAATCCTGCAGGTTGGCTGCTCTTTGTCTCTTCAGCATTGCATCCCCTCGCCTGGTGCACCCTACCCAGAAGTATGAGCTCTGCGGAGCCGCGTTTGCTACTGAATATTCATGCTGGTGTTAACAGCGCCGTGGCAGAAATGAAGCAGTGAGAGAGACGTGAGACGCAGGCTGTGTGCTCAGGAGAGAGACAGGAGGCCTGAGAGAGGGCATTCGAGAGACACTAAGGAGATGATCGTGCTACGAGGGCCCTGGGGGGCGTGTAAAGGCTCTAGGGCTGAACACTGCCAGCGTATTTAACTTAAATGAGCCCACAGGAGCTAGGCATGACTTCACCTAGTGTGCCCAGGGGACAGAACACCACCCCCAGCCGCTAGGACTGTGACGGTGGTGGTGGTGGTGGCGGCGATGGAGGAGGTGTTGGCGGTGTCTTCCATGCGTTTCTCTTCTATTACTGTTGTCTTGCGTCACTGTCTTGCTGTGTACCCTAAGCTGGCCTTGAACATGCCATCTGTTCTTTGTCTAAATACTGGAAATTAAGTATATGCCACCATACTCAGTTTTGCGTATTTATAATGCCTTTTTATCCCTTCCATTTTTTTTCTTTTGATCTGATCCAATATACCACTCAAATTTGAAAAGTTAAAATAATATTATGAGGACCTGAGTTAGGAACAGTGTAACAGACATTGTGAGTCACTCTATCTTTTACACTTTCAGACAGGAGAGGTGCGACATATTTCCCACCTGAATTTCACCGCCTGGCCAGACCATGACACACCTTCACAGCCAGACGACCTGCTCACATTTATCTCCTACATGAGGCACATCCATAGGTCAGGCCCGGTCATCACACACTGCAGTGCTGGCATTGGACGTTCAGGGACCCTTATATGCATAGACGTGGTCCTGGGATTAATCCGCCAAGATCTGGAAGTGAGTACAAGACATAATCTACAGCCTGTTAAATGTGTGCTGATGCTCATCGGACGCTGTCCCTCCTTACTTACCTGTTACAGCCCCTAAGCTTCTCTGTGAGATCCAGTCAGAACTGTTTCCATGCCTACAGGAGACACTGAAGGCCAAGACAATCCACTTTTTAAAAGAAAATATTAGGCTTTGTTCTTGTGGTTGCCTATGGATAAAAGATGAATATTTTTGTTTGAAAATTAATGCTAATGTATTGCTCTAACTAGTCACTCCTGATCGTTAAGGTATTATTAGATCAAATAACAGTGTGATCGTACTTTGATGCTAATCTATCTAAGTCAGCATAAAGCCTACTTAATTGCCAAAGTGCCTTGCATCTAACTGTGTATGTACTGACTAAAGCCGCTGTCTCTTGGAGGATTTCAGGTGGAGCAGTTCTGTCCAGGGCATGCTGCTGTTGCAAACTGTGATGACTGAAGAGGGGCAAGCACAGCAGACCAATCTGCCCTTAGTTTAGACTGTTAGATATCGGCTTCGTTTTATTCTGGACAGCAGTGTGTGAGCAACATTGCTAATTTCAGAGAAAGAGAACGTCTGTTGGCTCTGATTCTGAGAAACACCATGAATGTATCACAAGCAGTCAGTTCACTAAGCCATTTGTACGGGAGAGTCCCAGCCCTGGTGAGGGCAGGCAGGGTGCGGAACTGTGCAGGGATCAAGTGTGCATCCTCCCGGTTGTGTCTAACGTGTTGCTCTGTGTCCCGGCAGTTCGACATCTCCGACTTAGTGCGCTGCATGAGACTACAGAGGCACGGCATGGTGCAGACAGAGGTGAGGCCTCCTACTCTAAGGAGGGTTGCTTTCAGATGCTAATGCTTTAAAAGTTCTCTCAAACTTCTATTCTCTTTCATCTTTTTCTTTCTGAGATGATCTTGCTATGTTGCCCAGGCTGACCTGCAACTGTAGGGCTGACTCTTCTTGCCACAGCCTTCTGGGTAGCTGGCGTGCCAAGGAAGGCACCACCGCTGCCCAGTGACCTTTCTTTAGAGTTTGCTTCCACAGTAGAGCCTAACGCCAACGTCGTTGTCACAGAGGACCTTTGTTTAGCATGAAATTTTATTCAAAAAATAATTAAGCATTTTACCCTATCATTTTAGATAATTCCCTTTAATTTTTAAAAAGTAGAGAAATGGAGCTGGGAAGGCACATCCAGTGTAGTACTGGTCACAACAGCATGAGGTCCTGGGGTTGATCCTCAAAAGCCACATAAAACCCCAGACGGGCTGGGAGGGTACACTCAGCCACATTCCTGGGGTTCACTGGCCTGCCAGCGTAGCTGACCTATGAGCTCTAGCCAGTGAGCCCCTGTCTCCAATAAAAAAGGGGGGCAAGGCAGGGGTAGACAGCATATAGGAAACAATAAGCAAGACTGGCATCTGGCCGCCTCACATCCGCACATGCGCACATGCACCACATGCCAGGGAAAGGACAGGACGGAGGAGGAAGTGCAGCATCCGCACTAAGTTGCTCACAGAGTGTGGATGTTTTTGGAGGAGCAAAGTAGGAAAGGTGCTGAGACCTGCACTGTTGAGTGACACCATCAGGCCTAGCCCAGGCTCCAGTCTTTAAGGCCAGCAATCTCTGCTGGAGTCCACAGACAGAATGGAGAGGCGGAGCCCAGCAGCGCAGTGACACCAAGGAGCTTCCACTGGGTGATAGCCAGGCAGCTCCCACAAGCTGTGACATCAGCTGAGCCGCCATCAGAGGAAGTGTGCTGTTCGAAGCCTCGCATCGCTATGTCCCTCCACCTCCCTTTTTTCTGTATTGGTGCTGTAAGGTAGAAAAAATGTTTTCACATGTCCCAAGTATGCTACCATGAAGGGGAAGGCAGTGGGCCTGTCCGGTGGCGTGCAGTGGCAGAGGCATGGAGAGACCAGGCAGGAGGGAGCAGGGCCAGAGCTTGGGATTCCCTCTGAGAGAGAGGCAAGCTGCTGAGGCCTTGTTCACATGCGTGTGTGCAGTGTGTGCAGCAGTGACAACTGGACCCCGTCGTTTCCTCGCTTTCCATTTCATACACTGTGGGGGTTTTTAAGGTTTTCATTTTAAGATCTGCTGGGGCTGTACTTACAGGCAGGTGAGCCACCATGCAGATGCTCTGCAAGGGCAACACAAGCTCTGCATTCATGAGCCGTCTCTCCAGCCCAGGCTGATTTCCACCCATTTATTTTCAGATGCATTTATTCTTTGTCAAGTAGCAAAGCCCCTCAAATGCCAGCATCATCAGCTTAGACATCAGCGGCACCTTAAGGGCTGTTTGCCAGTGCTCACTGGCTCCTTTATTCTTCTGACTAAAAGTATTGAAAGAAAAATCATTTCATATTTAAATAATTCTTAAAGATTATATTTTAATTTTTACTTCCATGTTCTTGCTCTGAAATATTTAAAGAAGCTTGTTTTAATAGATTCTTGGCTATTTATTTATTTATTTATTTATTTATTTATTTTTGCATTTTAAAATGAGATGAGTTCAGTAAGTCTAGAAAATCTAGATTTTAGAGATTGGGGTTATAGCTCATCAGTAGAGGTATGTCAAATAAATTTTTTCTGTGTCCCCCCTTTCCCGCCGACCCCCCTGCAGGGTCAGTATGTTTTCTGCTATCAGGTCATCCTCTATGTCCTGACGCATCTTCAGGCTGAAGAACAGAAGGCGCAGCTGGGCCTCCCACAGTGACACGGAGCAGCCGGAGAGGGTCCCCCTCCCTCCCTGCCTCCAGTGGACGCCTGCGCTCCACTCAGATGAGGACAGCAAAGCCAAACAGTACCCAAGATGCTGTGTTTTCACAGCCACCTTAACCTCTGATGTTATCAAAGTCCTTTATCACTAACTGAACAAAGCAGCATTTGATCAGAGTGCACATTGTTACAAAGAATGCTGAGTCTATTTTTAATGTACCAAATCTTGTTTATAGCAGATTTTTTCCAGTATTTTAATAAAGTAGATTTATTTTATAGGGGATACTTGAAGCCAGTGTTTAAACTTTTAATGACAGTAATATTGGCATAGAAGAGAAACTAGCAATGTTTACTGCATCAGTTTCTAATGTTTACTATATACAATTTCCTGTAATATATTTATATACTTTTCATGAATATGGAGTTATCAGATACCCCTTTGTACCTGCATCATCGTTTTTAATGCATCATCTCACTTTGTAAATAAAATTACACCTTAAGACATAGACAATCTGTTCGGGCATCTTCAGTGTTCTTTTTAACAATATCCTCTGAGAGGCACGTGTGGACCCAGTTGGTCAGGTCACACCAGGAACCAGGCATGACCTATGATTGCTATTTGTAAGGGCTGGCTTGGGAGATGTAAAGCCCTGGTCGGATGTTCAGAATACATAGCTGACCAAGGCGCAGTCAGAGACAGCAGTCTGCTCCTGGTGGTTTATGTTTGGCTTTGCTGAGCAGGAAGGATGGGGCACATGCGCCAACAGCATGCACAGTGTCTCTCTGAGACTGTGCTGGCAGACCTCACCAAATCCTGACTCTGGCACACCCACTCCCCCAGTTCTAACACGCAGGGCTCCTGTACTCCTCCCAGCCTGCTCTAGTTCTGAGCCATTTCTGATCTTACGAGGATAGGTGGGGTGCGTGCCTACAGGGATGGGTTCTGCAAGCTGCACACAGCCCACGGTGCTGCCTTTGACTCCCTACCAGGGAACAGGTTTGCAGACTCATCCTATCTCAGGATTGGCTCTGCACCTTACAAGGTCCTTTCTCACCTTCCCAACCCTAACCAGAAGTGTGTTCGTAGGTTAAGTTGTAACCGACACTGTAATTGTGGGTAGAGGAAGCAGAGGTGTTAATGGCCGTTGGCTCTGAAGAGGTCCAGAGTAGGAGGGTCTCTGGGGCTGGATGCGGATGCCCTTCCACTTCGCTTCATTTCTTGGGTGGCCAGAGCTGATGGCTCAGGCAACTGATCAGGATTAAAGAAAGAAAGAGGAAAAAGAGCCCAGAGTTTCTCCTCTAGGGGCTGGCTGTACTGCAGCCCGAGGAGGAGAGCTTAAACGGACCACAATTTTCCTATGGCTGAGGCTGTAAAATCTTCTGGCTAGAAACTGCACAGGGGTTATAAAAGGAGGCTCTTTGATCTGTAGATAGGCCTCTTGGCAGAGATCTCCAATAAGCCAATGTAAGCTTAGGCTCATTAACCTTATAAGGCTGGTGGCCCTGAGTCTGCTAACTTATTTGCAAATCTACAGGGAAATAAAAGAGAGATAGAAAATAGCCCACTCACACGTACATTCAAGAGAAAAGGTGGATGAAGTTAGGCAGCTTAACTTCAACTAAACCTAAACTTTCTAACTTCAACACTGTTTACTGTTGGTGACCATACTTCTGAGAAAAGAGAATTCATTGTCAAAAGAGAACAGTTAATCACAAAAACAGATGAATTCTAAAATACAACAGGTTACATGTTTTAAATCTAAACATTTCTTATCTAAGTATCCATTACGTAAGTTCACAGTGAGTTCAGAGTGACAAGGCCTAAAAGTTACAAGAATACACAACTTATCAATTAGGACTGGCATAACTATACATTATCCAGCTATCTCTTAGTTCATTATGAGGTCAGGACAATAATTTTATCTGTCTTTCATTCTAAGAAGCAGAGTAAAATCAGACATCTCTAGGTACCTTCATTCCAACTTAGGTTCATGGGAGTTTAAACCAACTTGCATATATTTATGGTGAAATACCAGGATTCGTGGTGCCATCTGGAGTGGAGGCTTATCTGAAGCCACAAATCTGCTACAAGGCTATCCTTAGTAGGCATCTGGAGGTTCATAAAGGTATTTATTGCAACCATAAACTAACTTTAACTTTTAAAACTATTTGAATCAAATCAAGAATTCCATTATCAGGGATTAGTTCACCTGAATAACAAACAGTACATCTTCAACAAAATCCTATGGGAAGTTGCTCAATCAGAGCTGGTCAGTACCCAGAAAGTACTAGTTCACACCAATGCCAGATGTTTTTTTCTTTTTGGTTTTCGAGACAGGGTTTCTCTGTGTAATCTTGGCCGTCCTGGACTTGCTTTGTAGACCAGGCTGGCCTTAGCCTCACAGTGATCCACCTGCCTCTGCCTCCCTGGGTGCTGGGATTAAAGGCATGCGCCACCATGCCCAGCTCTAATGCCAGATTTTAGAGAGATGCAACAAAGCATAATTGACAGGGTAGTCAGAGATCGGAAGCAATTCTGAGGTGCATCATGATACAGACCTTGCAAACACCAGATCACCCCCTAGAGAGCCCACATGCCTAGTGAGCTCCCTTAACAGGGTGGCTCTTGGCATAGAGGGGAGGGTCCATTGGTCTCAGAAGATGCCAGCAGGAGCCAGCACAGCTGGAGGAGTCCTGGAGGAGACTTTCTAGAAAGAATGTAGCTGAGAAATAGAAATGAGAGGACGATGCAAGTTGAGGCCTCTGGCTGGCATCCAGTTGGAAGGCTTATTGTAACTGTCAGTGCTCCACCCATGGAACGGCAGGGCCACGGTGCCAGGCGACATGGCTAGAAATGTCAGCCAGAGCACACCATGGCTCAATGGTTGGTTCTAATTTATATAACTAGAGGCGCCTCCCCCCTCTCTGTACTCCCTCCTTTTTTTTTTTTTTTTTAAAGAACCCAGGCTAATGGCAGCTCTGGGAGCCACAAGTCATCCTCAGAAACAGAGGAGCACGGGCGGCCACACAGGATACGGGACAGGCCTGGGCCGCGCATCACGTCACTGCCACTTGGTCCCTCAGTAAGAGACGCATGGCAGTTTGCATGCAGGGCAGCTGCTCCCTTGAGACAGTTCTGTGCTCAGGAAGGGGATGATAAAGGAAGGTCTTGCTGACACAAGGTAGGTAAATGACAGAGATGGTGGAACTGGGCTCTTCGGAAGTGTCTTAGTTTGCCTTCTGTTGCCATGATAAAGACCACGACAACCAAAGGTGTCTTGAGGAGGAAAGGATTCATTTGGCTTATATGCCCAGGTCACGCTCCATCGATGAGGGAAGTCAGGGAAGGGACTAAAAGCAGGAACCTGGAGGCAGGAACTGAAGCAGAGACATTGGAGGAACACTTGCTCCCCACAGTCTACTCAGTTTGCTTAAATACGCCAGCACAGCCAGGGGCGGCACCACCCCCAGAGCTGGCCAGGCCCTCCCACGCCAATCACTAACCAAGAAAACATCCCCCAAGACCTCCTACAAGCCAGGCATTTCCTCAGCTGATGTTCCCCCTCTCCAGATGACTCCAGTTTGTTGAAAAACCAGCCTGCCCTGCTGAGTTGTACCCTTTGTTTCAAGAAGTGTGGAAATCCCTGCAAGTGGCCTGGTGTCGCACCATCAGCGGCAGTCTTCAAGGGAGCTTTGTGACAACGAGCTTCTGTCTTTGACAAAACAGGCTTTCACATACTGACTTCCTGGGTTGTCCCAAGTGGCCAGTACTGGCCATCTTGCTAACCCAGAGCAGTGTGGAGGCCTCATTTTCCAGAGATGCTCGTGAGAAAAAGAACGGTCAGAGACCCTTCTCGTGGGCAGTTCAGGCCTCTCCGACACCCGTTCTGGATCTGAACTCACTGCTCTCCTGCCCATGTCCTCCTCAGTGGTCTGTCCACCTCCTACGAGCTAAACTCCCACGGGAAGGAGCCCTCATCCTGTAGGACCAAACAGCACAGACTAGCTTGCCTTTCAGCATTCGCCAAGTGAAAAGGCTGGGATCCCCTTGCAATAAGCAACAGCTAGGAGCTAGCAATCACGTCACAAATATGAGTGTTTGTGACATTCTAAATTCCAGGCCAGGGTCTGTCCATACTGCCACAGAAATATTCTGAATTGGAAAAATGCCTTAAGAATCACTGAAATCAGCCAGACAGTGGTGGCACACACCTATGATCCCAGCACTCAGGGAGGCAGAGGCAGGCAGATCTCTGTGAGTCTGAGGGCAGCCTGGTCTACAAAGCGAGTCCAGGACAGCCAAGGATGCACATAGAAACCCTGCCTCAAAGCAAAAAAAACAAAAAAAACAAAAAAAAATCACCAAGATCATGTTTACTGAAAGGATGCTGAGAAAACTTGTAAGATAAATGGGTAAAATATTTAACCTCAGATTACATACTTTCTCACATTGCAAGATTTGCAAATGAAAATTAAGTCAGGGTCCCAACTATGGCCACATGATACAGAGGGTGGTGTATGTGGTTCTGTGGCAAAGTGCTTACCTGGCATTTGTGAGGCACTGGGTTTACGCCCTACCACCACTAAATAAATAAATAAATGTATACTGAGGTTACATGATAAACATTCCAATGAGCATAGAAGGGATAAATGACTGAATATATGATGTGGTAGTTAGCCTAAATATATATAGACATATATGTTGCTCTTCCAGAGAACCCCAAATAAATAAATAGAACCAGGATTGTAGAGATGGCTCAGGAGTTAAGCGCATTTGATTTGCTGCTCTTGCAAGGGACCCGGTTTGATTCCCGGCACCCATCTAGTGGTTCACAATGATCCATCCGTAACTGAAGTTCAGCTCTCTCTCCTCTAACCCCTGAAGGCACCAGGTACACGTGGTGCCATGTTGGGGGTTGGCCTGGTGCTCTGTGTATACAGATGCTGAGAGAAGAGACAGAGGGCATTCCATGAGGACTGACCTGGTGGAGCAGAAACAGCCCAGACAGGACCAATATGGCAAGTAACCTGGGGTATGTGGCTGGGAGGCAACCAGACTAGCTTAGAGGGTTAGTGTAAAAGGAGACACGCCCAGTTATTAAGCCTAAAGCTTATTAATAAATCAATTAAGTATGTTATTTGGGAATTAGAGCCGGTGATTAGAAAAGCCTACCAGAATATAAAACATCCCATCAGTGCACACGAAACAGTCATACACATAAAATAAATTAATCTAAAATATTTACATACAAGTCTTGGTCTGGGCAGATGGCTCAATGGGTGCGCATTTTTCTCACAAGCCTAAAGGCCTATGTTTGGGTGCCCAGAATCCAGATAGAGCTAGATGCAGGAGCACAGCGGTAATCTCCACGCTCCTGTAGTGACATGGGAGGCAGAGACCGGAGAGTCCCCAGAAGCTCACTGGATGGTTGTACACACACACTAACAAGAGACCCCCATCACAAAACCAGGCAGAAAGAAAGGACCACCGATGCTAGGAGCAGTCACAGGACGGATGGGCAGAAGCAAGCACATGAGCTTCCTGCGGGCAGCCCACTTGTTTGTGCACGGCTGGTGAATGGCTGCGTCCCTGGTTTAGGCAGAGCCCTAGGGATTTTGCCTCATGACTGTTTATGGTGGCTGTGCTGCCTTTCCATGTGTGTCCCTTAGGCCTGGCATGAGCATGGACAGACCCTCAGTGCCCTGCTCTTCCATAGGCCTGGCATGAGCATGGACAGACCCTCAGTGCCCTGCTCTTCCATAGGCCTGGCATGAGCATGGACAGACCCTCAGTGCCCTGCTCCTCCGTAGGCCTGGCACGAGCATGGACAGACCCTCAGTGCCCTGCTCCTCCATAGGCCTGGCACGAGCATGGACAGACCCTCAGTGCCCTGCTCCTCCGTAGGCCTGGCACGAGCATGGACAGACCCTCAGTGCCCTGCTCCTCCGTAGGCCTGGCACGAGCATGGACAGACCCTCAGTGCCCTGCTCCTCCGTAGGCCTGGCACGAGCATGGACAGACCCTCAGTGCCCTGCTCCTCCGTAGGCCTGGCACGAGCATGGACAGACCCTCAGTGCCCTGCTCCTCCGTAGGCGCTACTCCCTCTGTGTTGGGCAGATTTCCCACAGATGATTTTATAATTCCTGATAATGGTTCTTGAATTGATTCAAGTAATTTTAAGCCCCCTCCCACCTCACCCACCCCCTGAAATATGGCAAAACCTGTTAGGGGCTCTGTGAACCTCTACGTGAATTATACCGAGAAGGAAAACAAGATTGAAGCAAATTAATAATCAAGGAAATCTAGGTTTGGTCCAAGGATAAAACCCAGGTATACGCTACAGTATGAGAAACCATATGAAACAAAGAATAAATGGTTATCTCTACAAGATAGACACCTGTTTCTTAGAAAAACCTTGACATAAAAAAAAAACCCTCTTGCTTTGAACACAACATACATTTGAAATAAGAAAAAGATAAAACATTTGTTTGAATTCATAATGAGCATATAAATAAAACCACTGCTTTAAGCTTACCTGGTTAGATACATTTCTAATAACAGAACTTAGAATCAATAGTCCTGCTCTGACTCACTTTTTATGTAATGACTGTATCTATTTTTGAATGAGATGATTTTTTTTCATAGATGTTACAAAAACCAAAGGTAGATAAAGTTGTTGGTTGATTGGAATTTTCCTCCATCCACCATGCACCAAATATGTGTCTGATTGTCTATGTGTTTATGTATTGTTTATGAATGGTCTGTGGGAGCTCCCTATGTTTGTGTGAATGTATGGTTCCTCTTTCCATCTTTCTTTCTTTCTTTCTTTCTTTCTTTCTTTCTTTCTTTTCACCACAACCAGTGGCCCCAAACAGCCAGGCTATCAGCCTAAGGGTTTACAAAAGAGTTTCTGAATAGCAAGGCTACCAGCCTGAGAGTTTAAGAGTTAAAGTACAAGCTGGGCGTGGTGGCGCACGCCTTTAATCCCAGCACTCGGGAGGCAGAGGCAGGCAGATCACTGTGAGTTCGAGACCAACCTGGTCTACAAAGCGAGTCCAGGACAGCCAAGGCTACACAGAGAGACCCTGTCTTGAAAAACAAAAACAAACAAACAAACAAAAACCAATGTTTTCTAAAAGGCTGACAAAGCTAAGATGTATGAAAAACAGTAATCTCTGCAGAAAAAGGCATAGGAAGCCAAAAGCTGAGAGAGCAGAGACAACACTCAGGACAAGGACCCAGCTGCCACCATCAAAAAGTAGAGCAGCCGGAACCATGGCCCATACTGCAACTGGGAGCGCTGGTGAAACTGAGGCAGGGAGATTTTTAAAAGCTTAAAGACACTCTGAGCTAGAATGTCTTCAAAAAAGGCAAAAGAAAAATGTCACAGAGGGAAAAGGGGGGGGGCAGGGGGGACAAACAAATAGAGAAGGAAATGAACATAAAAACATTCTGGTTCGAGGGAGGCAGGGAACGGGAAGATACAAGTGAGGGGATAACAATCGGGACGTGATCTGAATAAATTATTTTTTAAAAATTTAAAAAATGTTCTAGTTCATAATTTTGAACTCATAATTTTAATGAGATGTTTTCACAAGGCCAAAAACGATAAATCTTTTCTTAGATTGTTGAGGGTGAGCAATAAAATCCTTCTGAGACACAGCGATCTGTTCAAGATTTAGAGGTGCAATGGGCCTGCCCACTGGAGCTGCAGGAAGGAGCCCACAGGGGCAACCTGAGGCCAACGGTTCACAGCAGCCGGGCGCTGGGCAGTATGTAAAGACCCACTCAGAAAGATGAGTTGAATAAAGTGCAGTCCTATGTAACACAACACTTGGGTGCAGCCGCTGCTCTTAAAAATGAGGTAGGTAAGGCAGCTGTGTAAAGATGTTCTGAGGCCTTTCAGGTGATTTGGTGCACTGAACACTGAAGGGATGCACATGCGTCTCTGAGGTTTTGGAGATTCGGGGCAAGCGCCTGTGTCTCTGTTTTGGAGGTTCCAGGCACCTGTCTGTTCCTCTCAGGAGAAAGAACTAGCCCGCTTGCATTACACGCATAAGCAAAACTAAAAGATGCTTCATCCTTAGGAATCACGTCATTGAAGCTAATCTTCTGTTAGTGTTTCTTCCCTAGTTCTCCGAAGCATCTGCCTCAAGTTAAGAAGCCGCGCGCACCCTCTGTCCTGCAGGGTGAGTGACGTCTTCTCTACAGGGTGCTCTCTCTCTCTCTCTCTTGGGTTAAGATCCACCACAGGAGGCCAGCTTCGCAGGGAGATAGATGCCTACTGCTCACTGCCAACTGCACGTGGGCTTCACTGGCCCCTGAGGAAGATGGAGGACCACGCCGGCCCGGGCCCCCCCTGCTCTTCACATGAAGGAATGCGGCTGGTCAGCCCTGGGGTGCTGCTCTGGCTTCACCGGCCCCAGTGGCTTCATCACCTTCCTCCAGGAAGGCACTGGTCTCTCTGGGCTTCCTCCTGCCACAGACATCCGGGCACTCTGGGTGCTGCCTCCTGTGTCTGCTCTTCTGCCACCTCTTGTACGCCTGATACGCTAGGTGTAAAAACGAACAGCATTGAAAATCACTTTAGCGAACAGTACAGCCGAGGGGCACTGCACACTCGTCCGTGCTTCCAGCGAGAGTCTCACCTTGCATCGTATATGCATGGAGACATGGAGGAAGAAAGTGCGAGGAGAAAGCTATGGAATGGCAGGTGGGGTATATCAGAATGGCGCTTCCTATCTAGAGATGGGATTCGTGCACCGGATCTCTCAGAGATTACTCACTCAGTCAGTCAACAAACTCTTGCTGGGTGCTTACTGTGTATCAAGTACTTGCCTGAGTGCTGGCTTATAGCTGCCAAGAAGCACAGCATGATGTGTCTCTGAATCTCTGGGCCCAGAACAGGGAGTTTGCTCTAATAGAAACATTTCCCGTACCCCACGGGAGGCCCCCAACCCCAAGTGTTCCTTACATCGTTGTCGCTAGCCCGCGAGCATATGATACTCGGAGTGGGTGGCGGTGTGTATGAGGGTGCGCTCCATGGGCTCATGTATTTGGACACGTGCTGCCCAGTGCGGGGTGGTGTTTACGGAGTACTTCATTGGGGACACAGTTTGGGGGTTTGTATAGCTTTGGCCCCGCTTCCTGCATATTCTCTCTCTCTCTCTCTCTCTCTCTCTCTCTCTCTCTCTCTCTCTCTCTCTCTCTCTCTCTGCTTCCTGTGCACAGGTGAAATATGTACAGCCTACCTAAGCAAGGACAATAGAATAGCATGTGTATAGGTACATGCATGCATAATATTTCCTGCTCCTGCCTCTAGCTGACCTGCCTCCCTCACCATTGTGGCCCCTCTGTCTCTGTCTGTCTTTCTGTCTCTCTGTCTCCCTCTGTCTCTGTTTCTGTGTCTCTCTCTGTGTCTCTTTTTCTCTCTCTCTCTCTGCCTCTCTCTCTCGTTCTCTCTCTCTCTCTGTCTCTCTCTCTGTCTCTCTCTCGCTTTTGGGCACAGCATACAGTGTATAATCAATTTTTTCAGTAACCACTAACCTTACTCAGAGTCTCTTCCAAGGCCAAAATAAATAAATGTGCATGTACATGTATGTGTTCAACCTTCTTGAAATTTTCCCTTCCGTACAAGAGGATTTACCCCCCCCCACGGTAATGCATATGTAGCTGAGCAGATAGGAGAGGGGGATGTGTAGGGCCATGCGTGCATAAAAATCTCACCGAGTCTACGTGTGTGTGCGTGCGTGCGTGTGTGCGTGTGCGTGTGTGTGTGTGTTATGGTTTGTGTTTGCAGCCACTTGACCCCAATTTTAGTCTCTGCAGCACATGCAAAGTTGGCTTTAAAAAAATGTTAATACATCATCGGTCACTGGTACGCAGAGGGAGTTCACGCACCTGCGACAATGAGCAGCCCGTGCAGCACCTGGAAGAGTCCGAAGGCAAACGCGAAGTTCAACAGCTGGCCCAGGTGCTCCGCAGTGAAGGACAGCTGCAGCATGGCGATGCACAGCTGCACGTTCTGAGCTCCCGTCTCTATGGAGATTGTCCTGCACCTGGCGGTAACAACAGTCAAGAGCTGCAAGCCAGCAAAAGGAATGATCCTCGGGTATTCCCTTTGAATAAGTGGCAAATACAAGCTACAGGCTCGGGCGGTTAAAAGGATGTGTTCGTGACATTCCTGGGGCCCTCATGTGTGTATATGGCGAGGATGCCCTGTGGAATAGGACCTCAGACCCTCGGCCAAGGAATCTAGGTAAAAGGACAGGAGGCACACCAGAAAGCCTGTGCGCAGCAGTGACCAGGGCCCGAAGATGCTATAGGAACTCGGCCAGGTGACAGAGTGGCTCCAGAAAGCTTTGCAGAGGCATGCAGCCACAGTATGAGGCATGCAGCAGTCAGTGTGAGGGAGCGGCTGCAAGGAAAGTGGGAGGCACAAGTGTGAGCATGACTTCCTCCAGAGCTGCTTCCTGTACTTCAAGCCAGTCCACACGCAGAGGAGGACTGGAGAAAGCAAGAATGGGAAACTGAGTCAGAGACACCAAAAACTCATGAAAAACAAATGTCAGAAAAGGTTGCTTTCCGTGAAAAAGTTCAATAATAAATTTCTTTCATTTTCTACTTCTTACAGATGGTTGGGTTTTTTCGATTGTAGAAAAATGAAATGAATCTTACCAGGAGACAACAAATGAGAGAGAAAGGAGCAACGGCAGGGGCTTCGAGGACGGTCTGAGCCATCCCATTAGTCTTCAATCTATAAGGGACTTGCGGCCTTCATCACTCAGCAGTCTGTGCTCCTAACTATCGACCTTGGGGACAAACCCAGGTTCAAATCCAAACACATCCGCTTTCTAGCTCAAAGAGCTTGGTGACATTCCTGACCCTCTCTGAAGGACTTGCTCCTCAGCGGGATAATCATGGCCACCTGTCAGATTGCCACAAGGAGAAAGCCGGAGAGACAAGGTAGGGCCTCACCCAGTGTTTGTACAAGGCTCCACGCTCCCTGGTGGAGTGGGAACCATGTAAGACCAACCTAAGCCTCCCCAGCCCTGCCTTTAGGATCCTGTACTCACTCTCTGATTTAAAAATAAATCTGCTTACTGAATACCATGCTACTCCCAGGCGTTGGGTGACGTCTGATCACACTGTGAACCCGAGACTGTGTTGTTTACTGGAGAACCTGTTTCTAGTTATGGTGTGGCTCAGCCCTAGGACACAACGTTAACCCAAGAGTTTCCTGCTTGAGGATCAGGAACAGGATTAAATAAAGTCAACCCTAGGTCAAGTGGCAGAGCAAGCAACCATTGACAGGAAGTGAACACAGGGGGGAAAACGATAGCGAGTGAAAGAGAGTCAGAAGGACGGAGGGAGACGCACAGGGGTAGAAGGGAGGGACGCCGAGTTTGAGGGGTTTTCTGAGGCAGCGTGGGCAACGAGCCTCCCTTTTGGGACATCAACTGGTGCTTTCTCTGCCTCTCTGAGCTGGCAGGCTTCTATGGTCAGCATCCGGCTCCCAAATATTTATTGGTAAAATCAAACATTTGAGATTTTG
Source organism: Acomys minous (assembly GCF_964271855.1). Taxonomy (NCBI): domain Eukaryota; kingdom Metazoa; phylum Chordata; class Mammalia; order Rodentia; family Muridae; genus Acomys; species Acomys minous. Next base: position 93,339,542 of record NC_140497.1, read on the forward strand.
TTTTAAAAAGCAGAACACACACATACACACACACATACACATGATACAAAAGAATTAAAATCAGCTTCAACTCCCCTGCTCAAAATTGCCCGTTTTTCCCCAGTATTTTTCCACATTCTCTTTGCTTCCTCCCCCATGCCCCACCCCCCAGAGTAGAAATCAAAAATTTTAAACTAAAACTTAGCTCTGAAGTTTTGTCTGACATATTGAGACTGAGGCTTTGTACCCAACACATACATGTTCGTAGATAAACACGTCCCTATTGTTAGGTGACACTTAAATTCTTTCCACTTTGCCTCTGGTAACAGGCACTGTAATTAGCATCTTACGTCAACATTCATGTACGTCTGACAGAGAACAGATTACTTCAGAGTGTGGGGACAACACAGCTTTAATCCCATCACTCAAGAGGTTCAAGGCCACCAGGGCTACACAGCAAGACCCTGTTCTCAAAGTGAAAGTGCTGAGCCAGCAACCATAAGCACACATAAGGCTGTTAACGAAACACCAAATTGCCCGTCAGAAAGTCTACGCCAGTTTTTGTCATCATCCCCTCCTTATTATTATATGACTGCATTAATCTCATGACACACAATGCCATCATGGGATTTGTTGTTGTTTTTTTTTTTAATAATCTACAAAATTTATAAAGGCACACCCCAATCCAAATGATAACATTTAAGACAAATTCCTATTAAATGTTATTCACTATGAGTAACTCTTTAAAATTCCGGCACAATGAACAAGGACTTTATCTTTTGAAATTTACTCAAGCCCTACGATGACCTCTATATTGAGTTTACACACCAGCCTTCTCAGTGTCGCAGTTGAGACAGGCCCTTGTGATATCATCCTGGCTGGCCTTGAAATGTTCAGAGACCAGCAAGAGATACCAAAGCCCTAATCCCAGCTTCATAAAGTATAACTCAGATGACTACTTTTATGTCAACTTGACACAAGCTAGAGTTGTCTGAACAGAGGGCAACCTCAGTTAAGAAAACGCCTCTGTAAGATCTGGCTGTAATCAATCCTGAGGCACTTTTTTTTTTTTTAGTTGGTGATTAATGGGCCCAGTCCATTATGGATGGTCCCACCCCTGGGCAGGTGGTCCCACCCCTGGGCAGGTGGTCCCACCCCTAGGCAGGTGGTCCCACCCCTGGGCAGGTGGTCCTGGATTCTATAAGAAAGCAGGCTGAGCCGGGTGGTGGTGGCACACGCCTTTAATCCCAGCACTTGGGAGGCAGAGGCTGGTGGATCTTTGTGAGTTTGAGGCCAGCCTAGTCTACAAAGCGAGTCCAGGACAGTCAGGAATAAAATAGAGGAACCCTGTCTCAAAAAATCAAAAGGAAAAAAGAAAAAGAAAAAAAGGAAGAAAGCAGGCTGAGGAGCAAAGCCATGGAGAGCCAGCCAGTCAGCGAGACCCCTCCACAGCCCCTGAATCAGCTCTTGCCTCCAGGTTCCCACTCTGAATTCTTGTCCTGACTTCCTTCAGTGATGAACCATGACGTGGAAGTGTCAGCCAAATAAACCCTTTCCTCCCCAGGTTGCTTTTGGCCACGGTGTTTCATCACAGAAATAGTAGCTCTCGATAACACCAGCCCTGTCTGCGAGGCTTTTGGCTTTTGAAGAGTTACCACCACAAACTCCTCGCCTTCTTCCCCGTGAGTTTCCTGACCACAAACAAGTGAGACGCTTCCTGTTTGCTGACACTGCCAGCAGAGCCTGCCATGGCAGCGTTCAGAACATGTACCGCAGGAAAGCTTACGGAGCCTGGCAAAAATCAAACAGTTGTCTCACATACACAGGTCTAAAAATCTAATCTTCAGATATATATACATAAGCATGAGCAGCACGCGCGTGCGCACACACACACACACACACACACACACACATGCACGCACGGGCACATACAAGCGCATGCTCACACAAAAGCGCGCTCGCCCCCACACGCACACACGTGCACACACACGTGCACACACACACACACACATACACACTTTATGTGACTGTACCTTTGCCAAGACTGGTGGGTGAGGAATGCCAGCAGGAAGCCCATGACATGGCCGACCAAAGGAAAAATGAAGCCGATGACGATGAGAGTGACATCATGGACACCCCATCCCTTTGCCAGGACCACACTAGTCACTGCTACCACCAGAAGGAGAATGCCAGCAGCCACAGCCCCGACCTACAGCAAAGCACAAGGTAAGTGCATGTGAGCAACGGGAGCGTCCCTCCACGACGCTAAGCTCAGCACAGGTGGGAAAGGCCTAAACATTGCAAGTTTGGGGGGAACACAGACGTTGGCTCATCGGATTTCCTGTTAAAGTCCCCCTTCTTTCCCTTATGCTGGATCGTGTGTACCAGCTCAGGATAGGCTCCTGCTATGCAGGTATAACTATGATGGAATAGGTTAACAAAGAGTAAAATAATGCATGAGTTGTCCCTGATCGGGAACAGTGTACAATGGCACAAAACATACACAGACTTAGTGCTTATAAATAATAAACAGTGCCAGGCGCGGTGGTGCACGCCTTTAATCCCAGCACTCAGGAGGCAGAGGCAGGCAGATCACTGTGAGTTCGAGGCCAGCCTGGTCTACAAAGCGAGTCCAGGACAGCCAAGGCTACACAAAGAGACCCTGTCTCAAAAAACAAAAAATATATATATAAATAAATAAACAAATAAATAAATAAATAGCAAATAATAGAAATAATGAAAGATGCCTAGGTTAGCTAACACTGATACATCCTAGTTTCCTCTCGCTCTCTCCCTCTCTCCCTCTCCCTCTCTCTCTCTCTCTGTGTGTGTGTGTGTGTGTGTGTGTGTGTGTGTGTGTGTGTGTGATAAAACACCCTAACTAAAAGCACCTTACAGGAGAAAAGAGTTCATTTGGCTTACACCTCCAGGTTCCAGTCCAACACTGAAGGAAGTTGAGCAAGAACAGGAGGCAGGGATCACAGGAAAGTGCAGCTTGCTAGCTTGCTCTCAGCCTCCTGCTGAGCTGGCTTTCTTTTCCAAAAATATAGATATTACTTATCTAGTTTGGTTTTTCGAGACAAGGTTTCCCTGTGTAGCCCTGGCTGTCCTGGACTCACTTTGTAGACAAGGTTAGCCTCGAACTCACAGAGATCTGCCTGCCTCTGCCTCCCTGGGTGCTGGGATTACAGGCATGTGCCACAGGGTCCAGCTGACTTTAAGATATTTTTTAACTAATCTTACTTTTTATTTTTTTTTTTTCTGAGTAGTTAATGCGTGTATACCAAATCCACTCCCTTTTCCTTCTGTTGCGGCATATTTGATCATACTGTGAACTCTGAGACTGTGTACTGGAAAAGCCTGTTCCTAGCCGTGGTGTGGCTCAGACCTAGCATACACCCCTAACCCAAGAGCTTTCTGTAAACAGGATTAAATAAAGTTAACCGTGGGTCAAGAGGCAGAGTAAGAAACCAGTTGTCAGAAAGTGAACAAGGGAGGGGGGGACATAGGAACTCTGGAGGATGGATGGAGAGACGCACAGGAAGTGGAAAGGAGGGGCAGTCAGTTTGCAGGGTATTTAAGACAGCGTAGAGAAGGAGAGGAGGCTTTTTTTTTCCCTTCCGGGACATGTGTGGAGTAGGAAGGTCAGCTGGGTGCTTCCTCTGCCTCTCAGACCAGCCAGTTACAGCTGCCAGTGTGTAGGGCCATCTACCAGAGCATATGAAACCTCCAGGGAGCTGGACCCCTGCAGCTCCCTCTCCAGCCGAGCTAACTCTCTCATAAAGCCCAGGAGTACCTGCCTAGGGATGATGCCGCCCACAGTGGTCTGGGCCCTCCTGCATCAATCCATAAGACTAACCTCACAGACATGGCCAAAGGCCAGTCTGATCCGGGAAACTCCTCTGCAGAGGCTCTCTTCTCAGATCACACTAGACTGTCAAGTTGACAAAGCTAATTAGGTGCTGGTGTCGATGACTCCTCTAAGATCTTCTGGTCTAGGAAGGATCTCACTGACCTGATGGCCATGGTCAAGGCTTCTTGAGTGTCTTTAGAGCATAGGTCTGGTGTCATCACCACAGCATTTACAGTCTGATGTGACTGACAAGATGAAGGGACAACTCATGTCATCATCAGGAGAGTGCAAGATTTCATCAAACTAAGTACAATGCTGTGCAATTTAAAATAAACGAGTCATTTGCTTCCGGAATTTTCCCACCTAATACTTTGTTGTTGTTGTTGTTGTTGTTGTTTGGTTTGGTTTTGGTTTTTGAAGACAAGGTTTCTCTATATTATCCCTGGCTGTCCTGGACTCACTTTGTAGACTAGGCTGGCCTTGAATTTATAGGGATCCGCCTGCCTCTGCCTCCCGAGTGCTGGGATTAAAGGCGTGCGCCACCATGCCCAGCTTTAATATCTTTATTCTATAGTCTACCTGAGATGCCTGAACCCAGAGAGAAAGGCTGAATAGGGGGACTGCTGTATCTAGAAAAAACCCAGCTCCACAAGAGTCTGTAAGAAGGTAGCGGCTTGGCCCGAATGGTAAGCCTTCTTATCTTAGCACCATCCTAGCCCCCCTTCATGCAGAGAAGCCAGCCAGCAGACGTGGGCCTCATAAACAAGATGAGCTTGTACAACAGCCAGACCCTAGCAATGCATCCCTGTCTTTATTCATCCCTGGTGCTATGACAAAACACTCAACTCGGTGCATTAGAAGGCAGAGTCTATCGAGCTCACCCTGAAGGAGACAGGGGCGGTGGCATTGCTCAACTGGGCTGAGGTCTCATGACATTTGGCGTCACAGCCTTGTGAGCAGAGAAGAGAGTGGTGAACCGTGTGTGTGGAAGACCTTGGGGTGCCAGGCTCCACATGGCAGTGCATCCTCATAGGAGTTAACTCAGCCTCTCAGGCCTCTACTCACACCTCCCAAGAGGGATAGTGTAAATTTTAACTTTTATTCTCCTGGCTCAACTGTTGTCTGGGGGGCTGACTGCCTCTGTCTGCTAACCTAGGCCTAGGCCTGGAAGCTCCTGGCCTCTGTGCAATCTAGCCTAGGCCTAGAATGGTTCAGCCTCTGAGACTCACTGCTGAATAAGCTCACCCTTACTTGTTCTTTCTGAACTCTGGGCTGCCTGGTTCAAGCCAGCTGTTCTGGCTCAAACTCCTCTCCCAGCAGATTTATTTAATCTGGCTTCTCTTGGCCCAGAATTGCTCTGCTTGGCCTCAGGCTCACTCAGCATCTGCTCTAATCTCCGGGCTCTTTCTCATTCTCTGGCTCATTCTGCCTTCACCTGAGTTCTCTCTCTGCAACCCATCTCTCTGTTACTGTCCTGGTAAAACTGCCTCTTAAGTAGCTTCCCTTTCCTCTCTCTTTTCTGGGAAGTTGGACATATCCTATTCTGTCAAATCTTCTCTGATGTGTCACCTTTTCTGCCACTCAATTACACATCACTTTTAAATGTGGGCGCTTCCTTCTATAAATTAACTTTACCTTCATTTGGGATTAAAGGCTTGTATCATCACGCCTAGACCTAAGCTTTTCTTTACCTGATACTTGTTCTTTTTTTTTTTTTTTAAGATTTATTTCTTTATAGCATATACTGCATTCTGCCGCATGTATGCCTGTATACCACAAGAGGGCACCAGATCTCATTATAGATGATCATGAGCCACCATGTGGTTGCTGGGAATTGAACTCAGGATCAATGGAAAAGCAGACGGTGCTCTTAACCGCTGAGGTATCTCTCCAGCCCCTGATACTTGTTCCTCACTAGGCTGGCCTTGAACTCAGATCCGTTTGCCTCTGTCTCCTGCATGAAAGGCGTGTCTGTATTCCAGCGGGATGACACAGGCCTTCAGATGTGATCTCTTGCCAGAGCAGCATGTGTTGACTAACATTCCTTTACAGGATATCTTTATGACACGATTACCTTGGAGCAGGTCCCAGGATCTTCAGCTCACACACTGGACCAACCTGTCATCTCAGAAGAGCAAATGACAGTGCCAGATGTCACCCCCGCCCCAAACACCAAAGGCCTCTTTCTGGTAACTACTGTTCATGGACCGTCCTGACAATCTACCTCACTGTCACCCTCTGAGCCACCAGTCACATCCTATGACTTAGTCCCCTGCCTCTCCTGACCAAAGCAAAAGCATACCCATTTCCACTAGACAGGCTGAGCTGGCATTAAGAACAGAAATGCTCAGTCCTCTCTCACATGAATACTGTATCTTATTTTTGTGATTTAATGAAAAAATATCCGGCTGGGAGCTGTAGCACATACCTACAACCCCAGTAGTCAGGAGGTAAAGGCAGGAGGACGCACCACAAGTGCCAGGCCAGCCTGAGTCCAAGACAACCAAAGCTACATATAAAACCTCACCCTCTGTCTCAATCAATCAATCAATCAATCAATCCAAAAGATTCTAACTTCTGAATTGAGATCTCAGAATGCTTAGAGCAATTTGGATCTTAGCAAGCGCCCATCAGTCTCCTGGGGACAACAGACTCTATCTGTGGAAGATGACCTGGTTACAGTATCACTCTTGACTTGAAATGATTCAGACAGGAAGGAACGCTAAAGAAAATGGAAACAAAGTATTAGGTTTGAAGAGGAGACGCCCCTACATGTTCATGTTAAAGCCTCCAGAGCCAGTTGGTAGCACTGTTTTAAAAGGTCCTAAAAACTTAAGGAAGCAAGGACTAGCTAAGTAGGTCACTGGGGTGCAGGACCCGGGAGGGCTGTGTTCCTGGCGCTTGCTTCTCTGCCTCTCTGCAGCTGTCTGCTGGGAGGTGACCAGCTCGCTTGCGTCACACATTCCTGTATCAATGATGCGCCACCTTAAACAGACCCAGAACACAGAGCTCAGTGAACACAAACACAGGCAGAATGATGACCGAGCCAGCTTTGCCCTTTTTTAAAGTTGCTCAGGTCAAGCAAGCTGCCACAATTATACAAAGATAACTAATGTACAAGTAAAATAAAAAATGTATCATACATCGGAGGATGGACTTAAACACAGGGCCACATGGGCCCCAGCCCAGTGAGAATGCTGAGCCACACAAAGCTCTCGCTGTCAAAGTCCCTCCCTCTATCAAAAGCAAAGGCAAAGTTTGAAATCCTTCAGAAGATGATACCAGGAAAGTGTGTGAGACCCGAACCTGAGGACAGGGCAGAATACACTGTATCAGGCCTGTTGGCACAAGGCCCTGATTTTAGCATCTTGTAAAGCTGAAACAGCTGGACCACAGGTTTGAGCCTCCTGCTACCCAGTGAGACTCTGCCTCCAAATAAATAAGAACACTAAAATAATCATTAAACTGTGGACTCTAGCATATGCATATTATTTAATCCATCTTAACATAAATCCCAGAGAATTGCTGAAAGACTTTATTTGGTGGTGGGAGGACAACAGAGTCACGTGTGGCCCAGGTGGGGACCTCCTCCTGCCTCCACGCCCCAAGTGCTGGGACTGCAAGCATCTGCCTCCCTGCCTGACCCAAAAATGGAGTTTTTAAACCTATTCACTACAGATAACAAAACTGACATACAGAGAAAATGTATCTGGTTTCTCCACTGACCCTGACAAAAATCTCAAGGACACAGAAAGGCTGTTTGGGGGGTAATTTTAATTGTTGTCATAATTTATTGCCTTTTTAAGAAAACTAATGACCAAGCACTTGAAAGTTTCCATAATCGCACTGTCCTCATGTTCTGTAAACATTTCCCACTAGGAATGTTCTCCTTTTAAAGTGACAGTGACAAGTGTGGGAAGGAAAGGGCTTTGTCCCATGAGTACAGCTCAGAGAGAGTAAGAGAGTCTAGGAGTGCGCAAGCCACCCATCACACAACACACACACACACACACACACACACCCTCCCTCACCTCCTCTCTTGCTCTCACTGGAGGAACAACGGGCATTGTTCAACTGTGAGAGCAGCCAGTCAAGAGAGTGAGGTTAGACTGGGCCAAACCATAAACCCCAAGCTGAAATGAGCAGACATCTTTTGCTGAACCGTCACGTAAGCCCCAAACACTCATTTCTTTTTATATATGTAAAAATACAGCTGAGATTCTTTTTCCGCTTTGAAGAAAGGAGCAAAACACTTCTGTCTTCTGGAGCAATTTTAAAAGCCATTGGGCAAGGACACTTACTTGTTTGTCAAGCAGACAAAAGACAGCCTTGCAAAGGCAGGGAAGGTAGGACGCTTGGGTTCCCACCACTCCACGGCCGCCTCCTCAGCACTTTGGGGATGATTTCGTTCACCCTGTGTCACTCATGAGGTCAGCAGCCCTTGCTTGCATATAGCAATTATAACTCTAGTGGTGTGTGCCTGGGAGTGCTTTGGCAAGACAGCCCTTCATCTGTGCAAAGAAGCCACCCCTGTTCCCACACACTGGGGCTCCATTGTGCTCACTGCAGGGAGGAGCTTCGTCTTGCCAGCACTTAGACTAGGGGACAGAAAGGTCCTGGCCATATCAGCCCATGCCAGGCCCTAGTGTTTCTGTCACTAGGAGCATCATGTTTTCCACGGTGCCACAAACCTGTGTGGGCCAATGGTAACCACAGAGCTAGGCTCGCAGCCAAAGGACAGGAAAGAGGCTGTACTGAGACAGCTTATTGGTTCTGCCTTTTAGTGTCTGTGTCTGGTGATGTGCTGGCGGGGGAGGGTTGTTGCTGACCTTAAGAATGACTTTTGCTTGCTTTGGCCACCTGTGATTCACAAAGACACCGGCGGCCACAGGAACAATCAGGGACACAAGGGTAATTCCTAAAGAGAGAGAAAATCGATCAGACATTGTCCCCTCTCCCGTTAATGCCTCCTTCCTTCCAGGCAAGTTCTATTTTGATTAGTTAACAGCTTTGAAAGACAATTTTTTTGTTTTGTTTTGTTGTTTTGTTTTTTAAGACAGGGTTTCTCTGTGTAGCCTTGGCTGTCCTAGACTTGCTTTGTAGACCAGGCTGGCCTCGAACTCACAGAGATCCACCTGCCTCTGCCTCCCAAATGCTGGGATTAAAGGCGTGCGCCACCACACCAGGCTGAAAGACAATTATTGTAGAGTATAGGCTATTAATAAATGCCACCACACCTGGATCACCATTTCTCTCAGAAGCCTCCAGCAATCAATCACAGGAAGTTTAGAGACAATAGAAATATAGTAGTTAGAAATAAAAATGGTCCCTGTAAGTCTGTGAAATTTCTAGCGGGAAGGGGAGGGTTGGGGGAGCTCATAAAAGCATGCACCATGCTGTGTGGACACCTAGCCATTGTGAGACACATCGCGCGAGACGCGTTGTGAGCTCAGTAAACCGCCTTCATAAACACCCTCCTTGGATATTTCAACACATCAACCAAAACTAGCGCGTAGGGGTTAAGAGTCCGGGCGTTTAGAGCCAGACTCCTGAGTTAGAATCTCAACTCTGTACCGCATGATCTTCACCTGGTTGCTTAACCCCCAACCCCCACCCACCCACCCCCGACCCCCCACCAAGCCTGGAAGTACAAGAAATGCAACTGGAAGTAGAAGCTGATAGGGTTGGTTGAGGTCATGCTAAAAGCCACACGGAGAGATTTGCAGTGACCTGTTATCTGTATCTATCCCGGTCTCCACTCAGCTGCACAAGCCCCATACAGACCTATGTTCTGATACGGAATGGCAAGGTTCTGTGTAGGAGTCCAGGACCAAGTGTAGAGGTAGAGGCAGAGCGGCATCATTCCCAGGGCGGCCACCGTAGAGCAGGTCGTCATGGTGACGCTGAAAGTAAACCGGAAGGGCTTGCTTAGGAAGGTGCGTGGTGGTGGCGCACGCCTTTCATCTCAGCACTCAGGAGGCAGAGGCAGGCGGATCGCTGTGAGTGTGGGGCTACCCTGGTCTACACACTGAGTTCCAAGCCAGTCAGTACGACATAGTGAGACCCTAACTCAAAACAAAACAAAACAATAAAGGGAGGCTGTTGTTCTTTGATGGCCTCTAAGCTTCTTGTCCTTGTGAAGATGTCCTCCTTCAGCCATCACCCCTACGTTTAACTTCTTTAGGGCTTGATATTATATTCAGGTTTATATTTTAACTCATTTTAAGTTTTTATTTTATATGATATAAGATGTGAAACTATTTTGTTTTGAGAGGCAAGTGCATAAATACACTTTTCTAATTAAACTGAAATGCCTCCTTTGCCATGTATTAATTAAATGCCCAAGCTTATTCAAATATTTTTGGAAAACTCTAATCTAACCTGTGGTACATAATTTTGGGTTTTTTTCCTAAACAAACACCAAACTGTTTTAATTAAATTGCCTCCATAAAAAAAAAAAAAAAAGAAAAAAGAAAAAGAAAAGAAAAAAAAGAAACAAACCAAACCAAACAAAACAAAACAAAACAACAACAACAAAAAAATTAGGGTCAAGCCTATGAGTGGTGGTAGTGGTGCACACCTTTAATCCCAGAACTTGAGAGGCAGAGGCAAGTGGAACTCTAGGAGTTCATGGCCAGCCTGGTCTATAGAGAGAGTACAGGACAGCCAAGGGTACACAGTGAAACCTTGGCTCAAAAAAAAAAAATTAGGATCAGTGTTTCCACAAATTTTCCTTTTCAAACTTTTTCTTCTAAAAAAAATCGCATATCTTTATCACATATGAAACCTAAAAGCAGGGCTGGAGAGACAGCTCAGAGGTTAAGATCACTGGCTGCTCTTCCAGAGATCCTGAGTTCAATTCCCAGCAACCACATGGTGGCTCACAACCATCTACAATCCAATCTGATGCCTTCTTTTTGTCCTGCAAGTGTACGTACAGGCAGACCATTGTATACATAATAAACAAACACATCTTTTTAAAAATAAAAATAAAAAATAAAGCCTAGAAGCATTTTATCATCTTCTGAGTAGGCTATGGGGTCAATCCCCAACACCAAAGAAGTCTTCCTGCTAAGTTAGAAGACCAGCATTTGCCAACACTCTCAAGCCTGTTCCCATGGAGACGGTACCTAGGAAAGTTTTCTGAATGCTTGACCCATGCCGTAGGCCTTGGCTCTCTGTTTACCAAGCCCTGGAAAGAATTCCACACTGCATCTTTAATCTCAAGCTGCAGAATGTGGAATGCCTCACACCACTCCCATGTGGTTTTGTCTCTAGCAACAAGAGGGTGAGATTTCTCACCATAAAAGCCAAGGGTCAGTGTCTCGCTGGTGGCAAAACCTTGCTTCCCAGGGCTGCTGTCCCCAAGCTCCATCGAATCATCTGTTCCCATGATACATATAATGGTGGTTGCAGAAGGCAAGAGAACTGCTGTAAACTGCTGCCAACTGCTGTAAACACCAACCAAGCTGGAGAAGCAGAAACTACGTGAGATAGGTACAGTGGGAAGCCACGCCCTCCAAGTGCCTGCCAAGAGATGCCAACATCCTCTGTGGCATCAACAGAGGATGTGGCTAGCCGGTTCCCTCCACTGTTCACATAGTGGAAATCCCTGGCTTTATCTGACTTCAACAGAACAAGATTCCACTCGCACAAAGAAAGAGTGGCACCACCCACAGCTGTTGCAGAGAATGAGACAGGTTCAACAAGACTGGGCAAACAGGAAGATCCTGAACTCTCTCACAGCCAGGAAGCGGCAGAGCCTCACATTCCTCTAGAAGGCACTCAACAACATTCTGCCACTGGGGCTTAAGTTACTCAAATGGTATTTTAATTTTAAGCCCCTAAAAATCAAGAACTCCGATGCCCAAAACTGTTTCCAGCTAAAAAGAAGAAACGATCTGGTTAGCCAAATGCACCCCCAGTGTGCCATAAAATCAAATCCATAGGAACCAGCCTAGCAGAGTTCACAGCCTGACTTCTCTACCCACACAGAGACGTTCCCCTGGACCGCCTCCAGCTAGGACAGGGAGCATTTACTGAGCACTGGGTGCTGTGTGCCACATTTGTGCCTCAAACTCTCACGATTTTGTGCTTTTTGTTTTCTTTTATTGTTGTTGTTTTGTTTTTGCTTTTGCTTCTCAGCTGTCTCTCCAAAAACCTGGAGTGCCCAAGGCCAGCTCGGTCCTGAAGAACCACGAGCTATTTCTCCAATCTCTGCCAAGGATCAAGAACTTCAGTTCAGAGGAGGAAACCAGGCATGACGGTACACTCCTGTCAGAATGCAGAGGGGAAGGAGAAGGATCGCAAGTTCAAGGTTATCCTTTGCTGCTTCAGGGTTGATGCCAGCCTGGGCTACATGAGACCTGTTTCAAAATAAACACACATAAAAACGGAACGGAAGCTCAAGAGAACGTCATGGCTCACAGCTGCCCACTGAGCTACACGGACACCACCACTGCTGTCCAGAACCCTTTTTCTGTAACTGACGATACACAAACATCCTCAGTGGATACCCTCCCTACAGATATCCACAGGCCATGTGAGCCATCCTGGGTTATATTAACAAACAGCTTTCATTTTGGGGGACAGTTTTTGTAGTAACTCTGGCAATGCTGTCACTGTGTCACTCACATTTATCAAGGCCCTGCCACCACCAGCCTGGCACTGAGCATGCATGAACAAAGCCTCAAAAGTAACTGGGGCACCTGGTAAGTGAGCCTGGCAAGTGGCATTGTCGCAAGGCCTTCCAACGGGTAACTAAGATGTTACAAATTTGGCATTAGGGGACAGAGGATGGGCAGCCCCATCAGATAGTTTCAGATGAAATATTAAAACGAGGGTAGGACACTCAGGAGACAAAGGCGGTCTCCTTATGAGTTTGAGGCCAGCCTGGTCTACACAGTAAGCTTAGGGCAGCCAGTGCTGCACACTCAGACCATTTCAAAAGAAACCGTATGGTAGGGGAAGGAGAGCTTGGGTTTTGTACTTCCTTTCTCATCCCTTTCCTGTGGTGGTTATAAAACATCTGCACGGATCTACTCAAGCTTACATCCCAACTGGAAAGCTGAAAGCAAGGGCACAAACAGCTGAATACCCATCCCACGTCACATGATTTACAGTAGTCAGAAGGTGGCACAAGCCAGCAATGTCAGGATTCAGGAAGACAGACACAGGAGAATCCAGTGTGGCCTGACTTGCCATACTGAGTTCCAGGCCAGCCAGGAGTACATAGCAAGACCTTGTCACAAAGCAAGAAGCAAAAGGACGAAACAACTCCATGGCCAGTGGGGAGTGGACAGGCAAAGCAGGGCCACTCAGCATCAGACACAAAAGGAATGCTAACAGGATGCTCTGAGGAGGATGAGCCCACAGGTGTTACAATTGCTTACGTAGCCAGACTCCCAAAAGACAAATACCATGTGGGTCACGTATATAAGACAACCAAGAGCCTGGCATGGTGGCGCACGCCTGTAACCCCAGCACTCGGGAGGCAGAGGCAGGTAGATCTCCGTGAATTCGAGGCCAGCCTGGTCTACAAAGCGAGTCCGGGACAGCCAAGGCTACATAGAGAAACCATGTCTCAAAACAAAAACAAAAACAAGAAAGCAGGGGGGGGGGGGGAAGGCCAACTGACAGGCCAAATATGAGGCATAAGGCAGACTGGCTATGCAACGATGTGAATGTTCTTAATACTACTTAATTTTGATCAAGTGGCACATTTTATTGTGTGTATTTTGTAATGACTTAAAGATAAAAGAACCTCAGAGAGTCCTCTACCAGCATGGGGACTGTCCTCTACCAGCATGGGGACTGTCCTCTACCAGCATGGGGACTGTCCTCTCCCAGCATGGGGACTGTTCTCTACCACGTGGGGACTGGGAGCCATGGCGCTGCCCGTGGCTGTGGTTCTAGTACTTAGGAGGCAGAAGCAGGAGGGTTAGCATGTTAAAGATGTCTTTAGCTATGAATTTGAGCTTGAGGTCCAGCCTGGGCTACATGAGATCCTGTCTCACAACACGACAGAACAAATATTGAAACTCAGGTGCAGTGAGATCAATGGCTCCAAGGTGCTCAGTTCCTGGAGCAGACACCATGCCCTATTGCCTGCTTTGTAGATAACAGGTAGGCTGGTGGACTGTGCCAAGTGATTAGTCCAAGCTACACACACACACAGAGAGAGATAGAGAGACACAGACAGAGACAGAAACACAGAGATAGAGACACAGACAGACAGACAGACAGACACAGAGAGCACATGTGGACAGTAATGGAGTTGTCTCCCAGCTGAAGCCATCCGAGATCAGTCCACATCTAACTAACCCCGCCCCCACCCCCTGACCACCCAAAAGGATCCAGCAAAGAGCAGCTTGGCTGCTCAGCCGCGCCCTGGTACAGGGTGTCTAAGCTTTTTGTACCAGTCAGCCAGCCAATTTGTTTCTAGAACAATTAAGGAGAACCATACCATGGCTGGAGGAAACAGATCAGGCTGCTAACACTGGAATTTGATGATAGGAGTGAGAAAACCAGGATGTGTTTAGTGAACCCTGAGTAATTCATCTGGACAGGAGGCCACTTGCATCTGAGGAGTTGATGGGAAACAAATCTGGAGACCTGACTAATTCAGTAAGTGCTACGAATCTGTGCACATATGACACAGCCCTGTGACAGGAGTGTTATAATTTCTAATTACAAGAATGGAGGCCAGACTCTGCTCCTCCTCTTTGCAGGAAGAGCCACATCTCACGTAGCGCCAGTCTCTACAGAGAGAGACACCGTGGGGAAAGGTGAGGAGGAACTGATTAGGTCTTACTGGGCTCCTGGTCACCAGGGCTGTCTTCATCCCTGGAAAAATGGATATTGTTCCCATTAGTGACCTCAACTACAGAGTCTGCATGTGTCAGTATGATTCCATACACAGGAAGAGCCCCGCACAGTCAGGGCTGAGAACAGGAACTCTGTGATCAACGGAAAAACCATCTCCATCTTCCAGGATGAGACCCTGCAACACCAAATCGAGTGATGCTGGTGCCAAGTGCATTTTGAAATCCACTGGTGTCTTCACCATCACGGAGAAGGCTGGGGTCCCCTTGAAGGGTAGAGCCAAAAGGGTCCTCATCTCTGCCCCTTCGGCTGATGTGCCGTGTATGTGATGACACTCAAGGTTGTCAGCAGTGCCCCCTGGTCAGAGTCATTGTCATTGCCCTCAATGACCACTTTGTCAAACTCACTTCCTGGTATGACAAGGGATCTGGCAACAACAGCTGGGTGACACACCTCATGGTCTTCATGACCTCCAAGCAGTAAGATGCCCCGGGCCACCCAACCCCAGTGAGAACATGAACAGAAGAGAAGGTTCTAAGTCAGCCCCCATACACCGAGCATCTCCCCTTCCGGTTTCCATCCCAGACCCTCAGAGGAAGGGGAGGGGCTTGGGAAGCCCTACTTTCTCAAATACCGAACAGCATCAATTAAGTTCACTGTTTTAAAAAAAAAAAGGTGGGGGCCTAGGCATGATGGCACATTCATTTAATCCCAGCACTCTGGAGGCAGAGTTCGAGGCCAGCCTGGTCTACAAAGCAAGTCCAGAACAGCCAAGGCTACACAGAGCAACCCTATCTTGGAAAAAAAACAAAAAACAAACCAACAACAATAACAGAAAAGGACCCTCACTTAGAGTCTGCTTTATTTATTTACAACAAAATGATAACAGCGACACTGTGTGTGGAGCGAACACTAGTGACTTTACAGCTGTTGGCCATGAAGGGATTCCCTAGAGCCTGACCCAAGGAAGCAACAGAGGAGGACAGGAAGCCAGAATATCAAACAGTTCAGCAGGAGGGTGAGCATGGCAGTGCGCTGAGGGAACGGGAGGGGGGCTGAGGTGGGGAGGAGGGCGGGAGCAGGGCGGAAGGAGGGGAGCTGCCATTGTCCTGCTCGGTGTGTAGAGACTTATCACGCCTGAAACCCCTGCTTAAGATGGACACACGAGAAACCACATGAAGAGTGGATGAAGAGTTAAAGCAACAAGACCACCCTTGGGATCATCTCTAAGAGCTTTGCCTCAGTTTCCCCACTTGTAAAGGAGAGATGTGAAAATAAACTCACTTAGATCTGCGCCGCGGGCAGCATGCCTGTCAGTAACTGGCCACTGGGCTTTCCGCACTGTGAGTTTTGTTGGCAATGTACTGAGTATGAACGTCACTTCACTTCTTAAGACAATATATTCTATTTGAAAATTTTCCTTGAGGGGCTGGAGAGATGGCTCAGTGGCTAAGAGCACTGCCTGCTCTTCCAAAACTCCTGAGTTCAGTTCCCAGCATCCACATGGCCGCTCACAACTGTCTGTAATTCCAAAGTCTGACACCCTCACACCAATGCACATAAATTAAAACTAAATAAAAATATTTTTACAAAATTATAAAAAAAAATTTCCTTGAGATTTAAAGCATTAGCTATGTTATATATCCACGAGCTTTTAAAATCTAACTTTTAGTACCCACTTTAAAATTTCACCTCTTTCGATGGAGAGATGGCTCAGAGGTTAAGAGCACTGACTGCTCATCCAGAGGTCCTGAGTTCAATTCCCAGCAAGCACATGGTGGCTCACAACCATCTGTCATGTGATCTGATGCCCTCTTCTAGCCTGGCCTTCAGGTGTACATACAGAGAGGGCACTGTATACTAAATAAATAATTTTTTTTTTCACTTCAGGAGCCAGGCGGTGGTGAGTTCGAGGCCAGCCTGCTCTACGAAGCGAGTCCAGGACAGCCAAGGCTACACAGAGAAACCTTGTCTCTTTTTGTTTTTTGGTTTTTCAAGACAGGGTCTCTCTATGTTAGCCTTGGCTGTCCTAGACTGGCTTTGTAGACCAGGCTGGCTTCGAACTCACAGCAATCCACCTGCCTTTGCCTCCCAAGTGCTGGGATTAAAGGCGTGCGCCACCACGCCCGGCCTGAAAATCTGTCTCAAAAGAAAAAAAAAAAGCCAACAAAAAACAAAATGGACTTTATCTTCCACATGCCTTCTGTCCATTGGTGTTTCCATGGCGATGCCGAGGAATCAGGGCTGCTGGCAATAAATAGTCTCTTTCCCAGAACAGAAGTGTTTCAAAACACTGTTAAAGGTTTCTGCTCATACTCCAAACAATGACGCAGCTGTGTTGCCAAATGTCATGGAAAAAAACTTCTGAAGTTACAAACTGATGTGAGCCAGATGTGAAATTCCTGTGAGCCCTGCTCTCCTCTTTCTAACTATTGAGCTACTTAACAGAATCATTTGCTCAGAGTAATAAGAGGTCAGGAGAGGTGGTGAAGCCGAGACCTCTCCAGTACCCATGAACAGTAGTTTCCTTTCTTTACAGAAGTCCTCCGGGCCCGGTGCCATCACCGACAACGTGAGTATTAATAGACAACCTCATTGAACTCCAAGTAGTGACATCCGAGTGGAGATTAAAAAAAAATTATCAAGAATTTTTAGAGTCTCTCATTAAGCGAGTAACTATAAGGCATTACCATACAAAAATGGATTACCTGCCTGTGTGGCATGCACCCATTAAAATGTACGGGTGAAATCTGTTCGCTACACGTAAACATTCAGTGTGAGCAGGAGAGCTGGAAACCAAGCTGGAGGCTGGCTCGCTGAGGTCAACTCCCACTTTTTAGTCAGCGGGTCTGACTCGTTGATTCATTGATTCATTTGTCATATGGGAAATCTCACATGGCATGCACACGCAAAAATGTAAGTCTCCATGGAGTGTTTCCTCTAGGCAGGATCTACAAGTGCATTTATCAGCAAAGGATCTATACAGACCACCAACTCGCCGTCTCCCCCAATACTGACTCATCTATTCTTTCCTCAAATGCTCCTCTGTTTCGCGTCAAAACATTTGACCCCAAAATTATGTGATTCGTTCACCCTTGTTAGAGTGTGAATAGAGGAGAAGGTTTCCTTTTTCCTCAAGTACTTATCTACCCTGCAAGTAGAAATGAAAGCTCTGGCTCGAGCCTAAAGGAGGCAAAGGCAAGAAGGCGTTTATCACCCGGGGAGCTCCACGTGCTCCCTAAATCAAGTCAGTCCTGTGTGTCAGACGCCCCAAAGTCGTCCATGCAGGCACCTAAAACATTGCTTCACAGAAGGATATTCTGCAAACACCTTCTGTGAGCAACGTGGGACAAAAAGAGAAGAGCCGTCTCTCACGACCACCGCCATCACTGTCATTAGCTGTGCCTGTGTCCTGGGAAGTTACTGTTAGAGATGCCAACGCTCGTGAAATGGGTCCATGCGTAGGAAAGACCAGTGCTGCGTGTGAACCAAGTCCCATGACTCAGGATAGAAAAACCTGAGGAGAGCCGGGCACAGTGGCGCAAAGGCAGAGACTAGTGGATCTCTGCGGGTTCGAGGCCAGCCTGGTCTGCCAAGTGAGTACAGGACCGCCAAGGCTAACACAGAGAAACCCTGTCTCAGGGGAGAAAAGAAAAGAAAAAGACAGAGGAGAAAAGGCTACTGAAAGCAAAAGCTGATCACAGCAGAGGGAGTTTGGTGCTCAAAAAGATGGCCCAAGTCCCGATGATGTTAGTAGTGCTTTCCACTCAGAGGTAGCCAGAGATTGTGAGGCTTTTTAAAAAAAAAAAAAAAAGCACAGACGTGCCCCTAAGTCCCAGACACAGGCAGGGAAACCATGCAAAGCTTCCCTACCGTGACTTACCTGAGATCCATATCTCCGTCAACCCAAAAGGTGAGGACATTGGAGACGGTGCCCCCAGGGCAGCTCCCCATGATGAGGACGGCAATAGCTTGGAACGGCCTCAGAGAGAAGCCAACGGCTAGCAGATAGGCCGTCAGAGGCATGATCCCAAACTGGCAAAGGAGTCCCACCGCAATGCCCCAGGGTCTTCTCAGGTGCAGCCAGAGCTTTTGCATCTCCACAGAACATCCGAAGGAGAACATGACCAGAGCCACCATCACAGCCGACCCCACTGTGGAAACAAGCCTCAGGTTCCCGCGTCCCTCCATCCCTGGGAGCTGTCCTTCCTCTGTGCCGTTCATCTCATCGTCTCCTGGATTAGACACCAGGAAGACAGAGGGACGTCGGCAGCAAGCGCTGGGCAGGTCTATCCGGACACGTTTCCTAATAACTCGAAAGAGCAGCACGTGAAGAGCCCTTCCCGTCGCTTATTGGCCAACCACATGGTTCACGCTAATCTGATCAGGTTATTCACTGGGGACGCCGCCACAAAAGAAATGCGCTCGGGCAGGAAACCGAGCAAAAGTACGGCAAACGGGCTCTCCAGTCTCTTCTGGGAATGAGACCAACGTGTCGAGGGGAATGGCTGGCCCACGTTGACAGTATTATCACATCATGTTCTAGGGAAGTAGGCCAGATGCCAGGACATAATTTCTCCAAATTCAGCAGGGATTTCAAACAACTGGAATGCCCTGTTGTGTGGACTGAGTGACTAAGTCGGGGAAAGCAAAGACAGCTGTGACGGAGCCCCGCCTCTCAGCGCTCGGGAAGCGTTTCAGATGTTAAAGTGAAGCAAGGCCGGTCTGGAAAATGTCAAAGAGGCGGAGGATACTTTCCAGAGACTTTAAAATGGCCTTTTTTTTTTTTTCCTTTTTCTTCTTCTGTTATTTCTCTGGGGACTTTGTGTCTAAAGCTGATAATTAAACACCTGCAAGGACAAGATGGAATTGAGCACTTGGTTATGTCTCATAAAACGTGTGGAAACCCGTCTCTCTCCCAACATAATTCAAGAGAGCTGTCACTTTCTTTTGGAGACTTAAGTCTGCTTTGAGACACACGCCCTTGGGCCACCTAGTGACGACGCCCGGGAGTCATGCAGATAGATGCATGTCTGAGGGCCACTTCTGACACAGTCAGTGCCCAGTGGCCCTCTGTGCTAACCATGTCTGAGGGGGAAACCACACAAGGACAAAATTTCAAAAAATTTCAAAACCATCAGCTGCCACCCTCTCCCCGCTGACGGCAGACCCGACCTGCTGTTTGTGGGGGATGATCATGGATGAGTTTGGAACTTTAGGCTAGAAAATCCATTGAGAAGTAAGGGCTCCCAGAGCTGTTCTGTGGGAGCTTGGAAGGTAAGAGTCCCGAGAGCAGTGCGGGTGACAGAGGCCTGGCTTGCCAGGGGTCAGAAGGAAGCAGAGACTGTGGTTCTGGTCAGCTGGGACCAAAGAACCAGCTGTGATTAAGAAGAGACCAGTGTCAAGCCGGGTGTGGTGGCGCACGCCTTCAATCCCAGCACTTGGGAGGCAGAGGCAGGCGGATCGCTGTGAGTTCGAGGCCAGCCTGGTCTACAAAGCGAGTCCAGGACAGTCAAGGCTACACAGAGAAACCCTGTCTCAAAAAAAAAAAAAAAAAAGAAAGAAAGAAAGAAAAAGAAAGAGGAGAGACCAGTGTGGTCGAAGTGAAGTGTTCTGGGAAGAATTTCCTCAGGGTCAGCACAAAGAAGCTGTGGTCCAGAAGCAGCCAAGTTGTATCTCCTGTTGGTGGCTGAACTTGGTTGTGTCAGAGTCACCCAGGTGGCACCGGTTTTGAAGGCATGAAAGGGTCATGGAGAGCAGCTGAGGCTCGGCACTGTGAGAGGCCAGGAGAGGCCGTTGGTGAAGGTGCCGCCTCAGTGGCCGTTAAAGCCCCAGGATTGAAGGGTCGGGCAGAGAAGTTGAGGGAACATGAAGGCACTGTGGAGAGAGCCCAGGAGAGGCTATTGGTGAAAGTGCAGCCCAGTTACAGAAGAAGACCCCAGCATTTTCAAGACTCCAGTCCCATGGGGCCAGACACAGTGGAGCGGAGCTGGCCTGAACTTAGAAGACAGGCTGTGTGCTGCGGAGGGTGGAGCTGAGGTGACTCAACCAAGCCCTCTGGAAAAGCCCAGAAGATCGTGAGTGAATACTGGATGTTGAACGTTGAGTTGTTTGTTTGTTTGTTTGTTTTATGTATACAATATTCCCTCTTCAAGTGAGTGAGCAGGCCAGAAGAAAGCACCAGATCTTTTTATAGACAGTTATGAGCCACCATCTGGTTTCTGGGAATTGTACTCAGGACCTTTGGGAGAACTGCCAGTGCTCTTACCCTCTGAGCCATGTCTCCAGCACCTTGTTTTTATTTTTGTTTTTCAAGACAGGGTTTCTCTGTGTCAAATTCTCTGTTCTAGACTCTCTTTGTAGGCCAGACTGGCCTCAAACTCACAGAGATCCACCTGCCTCCGCCTCCTGAGTGCGGGGATTAAAAGCGTGTGCCACCACCCCCAGTTTCCGACAGTGCCTGAAAGTGCTGCATAGGGTGAGAAAAGCTGTTTCCAGCATCACCCAACTGTGGGCGTGTTCAAGCCACACTAACCACCTACCGGGCAAGATGTGCTCCCTGGTGCAATAGTGTGTGACTACCCAGGGGATAGCTGTCTTAGTGAGGGTCACTGTCGCTCCAATGAAACACCGTGACCAAAGCAACTGGGAGGAAAGGGTTTATTCGGCTTGCACCTCTACATCACTGCTCATCACGGGAGGAAGTCAGGGCAGGAACCTGGAGGCAGGAGCTGATGCAGAGGCCATGGAGGGTGCTGCCTACTGGCTTTGGCCTCATGGTTTGTTCAGCCTATCTCTCTCTTTTCTGAGCCTTTTCTGAGGCAGTTTCTCTATGTAGCCATGGTTGTCCTGGAATTCACTCTATAGACCAGGCCTTCTCTGCCTCCCAAAGTCCTGAAATTAAAGGTGTGTGCTGCCACCACCCTCTTCAGCCTTCTTCTTCCTCCTCCTCCTCCTCCTCCTCTTTCTCCTCCTCCTCAAGATTTATTTGTTAAGTATACACAGTACTTTGCCTGCATATATGCCTGCATGCCAGAAGAGGGCGCCAGATATCATTATAGACAGTCATGAGCCACCATGAGATTGCTGGGAATTGAACTCAGGATCTTTAGAAGAAGCCGCCAGTGTTCTTAACTTCTGAACCATCTCTCCAGTCCCCTTGCTGCTTTCTTATAGCACCCAGGCCCACCAGCCCAGGGGTAGTGTCACACGTCAATCACTAATTAAGAAAATGCTCTACAGCCGGGCATGGTGGCGCACACTTTAATCCCAGCATTTGGGAGGCAGAGGCAGGTAGATCGCTGTGAGTTCAAGGCCATCCTGGTCTCCAAAGGGAGTCTAGGACAGCCAAGGCTACACAGAGAAACCTTTTCTCAAAAAACAAAAAACAAAACAACAACAACAACAAAAGGCTAGCAGAGAGGGGTGAAGTGTCCAATTCAGCTCAGTTTGATTGCTTTTTCTCTTTTCTTTTCTTTCTTTCTTTCTTTCTTTTTTTTTTTTTTTTTCTTTTTTTGGTTTTTTGAAACAGGATTTCTCTGTGCAGCCTTGGTTGTCCTAGACTCAATTTGCAGACCAGGCTGGCCTCCAACTTGCAGTGATCAGCCTGCCTCTGCCTCTGGAGTACTGGGATTAAAGGCGTGCACCACCACACCGGGCTCAGTTTGATTTCTTTATGCCCTATGACTATAATATATTCTTTATAGGGATGGGAGCTTATTGAATTTCAGTGGGCAGCCAAGAGCAATGGTAACATCCGGTATTGTTCGTAGGAACTTGGGGACCTCCCTGGCTGACAATTTCTATAGACCTGAAATGGAGCTTTGAGAACTCATGGCTTCTAGGAGAAGCATTACCTATCCACGAAAGATACCTTCACTTAAAATAGTTTTCATTGCATTTGCATGGGCTTATAAAATTGTTTTCCATATGAATTTTTTCAAATATCTGTAATGGTGGGGCGGGGGCAGGCGGGGGAGTCTTGTCAAATGGTTTCTTCAGTTTCTTCCATGTTTTCAGGGTTCCTTGTGGGTCTTTTCCTTAGATTGACCTCAAAGCACATGTCTTAGGCTGCTGTGAACGGCACTGTTTCCTTTAGTACTTCTTCATTGTGTTCACCATTGGTAAACACTACTGGTTTTTATCTGTTTGTTTTGTAACCCGCCGCTTTGCCAAGCATGTCTTTCACATCTAGGAGTTTCTCTGTGGCTGCTTCAGGGTGCCTCAGGTGCAATCGTCTACAAATAAAACTGCTTTGCCTTCTTTCTTCCATATTTTTATTTCTCTTATCTCTTTCATCTTCCTGCTTTTCATATGGCTTCTCGCACTATATTGAGTAGGAGTGATGCCAGTTTGCACGTTGTCCGAGTGTGATGCCAGTGTGTGCCTTGTCCTAGTGTGATGCCAGTGTGCACCTTGTCCTAGTGTGATGCCAGTGTGCACCTTGTCCTAGTGTAATGCCAGTGCATGCCTTGTCCTAATGTGATACCAGTGCATGCCTTGTCCTAGTGTGATGTTCATGTGCGCCTTGTCCTAATGTGATACCAGTGCATGCCTTGTCCTAGTGTGATGTTCATGTGCGCCTTGTCCTAATGTGATACCAGTGCATGCCTTGTCCTAGTGTGATGCCAGTGTGCACCTTGTCCTAATGTGATACCAGTGCATGCCTTGTCCTAGTGTGATGACAGTGTGCACCTTGTCCTAGTGTGAGACCCACACACATCCTTGTCCTAATGTGAGGCCCATGTGCACCTTGTCCTAATTTGCTGCCTGTGAGTACCCTTGTCCTAATGTCCACAGAGATGCTTTGAGTTTCTCTCTACACATTAAATCCTTACTACAGACTTGTCATGTGTAGCCTTTATTAAACTGGGAAGTGTCCCCTTCACGTCAAGTCTCCCTGGGGATGTTTTGTCACGAAGGGATGTTAGAGTTTCTGTATTTACTTGGATGTTCATGTGACTGGACATTAACCATTTATTTATATGACAAATTACATTTACTGACTTGAGTCATCACTGCATGCCTGGAATAAAGTCAGCTTGATCAAGCTGAAAGAACTTTTTGATGGGTTGAATTTCATTTGCAAGTATCATCTTGGGAACTGTGTGTTCATTAGGGAGACTGGTGTGTAATATTTTTGTTTTGGTTTTGTCTGACATTAGAATTAGAATACTGGTTTCATAAGGAATTTGGAGGGACATTCTTCCTTTCCCACCTTATGGAACGCTTTGAGAAGTTCTAGGGCTATTTCTTTTTTGCATGACTGATAGAATCCTGTGCTAAATTCATCCAGATCTGGGCATTTTTCAACTGGGAGATTTTAAGTTATCGCTTCAATCTCACTTTAATAGATCTTAGAAATTACTTATTTTACCTTTGTTAACTGTAGTAAGTCAAATGCTTTCAGATTTTCCAGTTTAGTGCAACGTAAAGTATTATGGTATGGCTCCATAATTTTCTGGATTTCATTGGAAACTGCTGTGACGTCTCCTTTTTCATCTCAACATGTGTACTGTGGCACATGCTTAAACACAGGTGTACATCATAACATAAGAGCATGCAAACAGTAATAATGAGTGGATCATTTTTGTTATTTTAGGAAGAAGGGCTGCAGAGCTGGCCAGTGCCTTTCACACACGGCAACATAGTAGGAGGTGATGTCTAGGAACCAGAAAGTGGCCCTTACCAGATGTTGGGGATTCTTTATCTTGAGAAAACAAAAATATTTTAAGCTAGTTCTTGAGGTTTTTATCATAGCCGTACAAATAAACCAACAGTATTGGCTGAAAAAAATCATAACACAGTGTGGCAGGGTATTTGGTCACACTGTGAATCCTGAGGTTGTGTTGGGGAAAAAAAAAAACTGTTTCTAGTTGCGGTGTGGCTCAGCCCTAGCACACACCTTTAATCCTAGAGGTTCCTGTCTAAGTGTTGTAAACAGCGTTAACGTTAACTCTAGGTCAAGAGCAAGAAACCAGTTGACGGGGACTGAACATGAAAAAAAAAAACCAGAGTAAGAGGACGTCAGGAGAATGGATAGAGAGGCACACAGGAAGCAGAAGGGAGGGACATTCCATTTAAGGAAAGGAGCATTGGAGGAAGGTCATCTGGGTGCTTTCTCTGCCTCTCTGAGCTAGCAGGTTTTCACCCCTGCATCTGGCTCCAGAGCCTTTATTGGTAAAACTGAACAACTGATATTTTGTTTAAAAAGCTACAATCCAGTCTAACTATATTTAGAGGGAGGTATAAATGTTACTTTTGTGTTGAGGCTAGGGCAAAGAGAAATGTCATAATCTTTTTTTTTTTCTACTAATAAATCGATATATTGTCCCCCCAAAAGAAAAACTCAACATTGTTAAAGTAGTCCAACCAGATCAAACAAACCTAGAAGCTCTTTGGGGGATTGTTATCTCTTGCCAGAGCAGCCATGTTCTGAATTAGAATTCTTCTACACAACATTCCAATATCATGGTGGTGTTTGGATACAGGACAAGACACAGAAAAAGAGTGATCAGGCAAAGCGGTCTGTCTCCAGAGTGGAAACTAGGAGGAGAGGTGTAGAGGAATTTTAATCAAGCAACATGGCTACTCTGGCTGGAATACAGACACGCCTTTAATCTCAGGAGGCAGAGGCAAGCAGATCTCTGAGTTCAAGGCCAGCCTGGTATAGAGCAAGTTTCAGGTAAAGAAAAGCTTAGTGTGGTGGTACATGCGTTAGTCCCAGCACTCAGGAGAAAGAGGCCTGCAGATCACTGAGTTCTAGTCAGTTCTGTTCAAGCAGTTCGCTTGAGTCAGTGAGCTGAGAGGCTGTGCAGTGGAGTTGAGTTTGTGGCAGTTCAGTCCGTGGAATTCAGAGGCGGTTTTACCAGGAGAGTTTTACAGAGGCAGGTTGAAGAGAGAGCAAGCCATACACAGGTGAAGACAGACCGAGCCAGAGGAAGAGGAGCCAGAAGATTAGAGCAGACTACTGGGGTTAGTTTGAGACCAAGCAAAGCAATTCAGAGAATGAGAGAAAAGACAGATTGAATCAGTCAGCTTGGAAAGGAGTTTGAACCAGAATAGCTGAGTTGAACCAGCTGACCAGAGTTCAGAAAAAAAAAAAGAAAGAAAGAAAGAAAAGAAAGAGTAAGCTTATTCATCAGTAAATCTCAGAGGCTGAAAACATTCTAGGCCTAGAATAGATTGTATGGAGTCTAGAAGCTTCCAGGAATAGGCCTAGGTGAGCAGATGGAGACAGTAAACTTCTAAGACAGCAATTAAATCTGGGGAATAAAAGTTACTCTTAGAGAGAACTCCTGTTTTTAAAAATAATCTCTATCTGACTCTTTAAATTCATATTCTTTTTTTAGCTTTTTTTGTGTCATTTTTGTATTTTGGTTTTTGGTTTGTTTGTTTCTTTTAAGATTTTATTTATTTTATGTATGAGCGCTCTATCTGCATGTGCACTTGCAGGCCAGAAGAGGGCTTCAGATCCCAATATAGATGGTTGTGAGCCACCATGTGGTTGCTGGGAATTGAACTCAGGACCTCTGGAAGAATAGACAATGCTCTTGTCCACTGAGCCATCTCTCCAGCCCCCTTGATTTTTGGTTTTTTAAGACGGTTTATCTTTGTAGCCTTGGCTGTCCTGGAACTTGCTTTGTAGACCAGGCTGATTCACAGAGTTTTGCCTGCCTCTGCCTCCCAAGTGCTGGGATTAAAGGTGTGCACCGCCACCGCCACACACACCCCCCCCCCAACTTATTACTGTCTTTATTGAATCTGATCTTTAACAGTCCGATCAGTTATTTTATTCTATAGACTTTTAGACTTTTGGAAACATTTGCAGTTTCCAAGGAAACGATAGGATACATTATCTGTGCGACTTGATGGCCCAGAGGTACTATCCTAAAAGGAATGCACACACTCGGCAACCAGGCTGAGCTACATTCATCTTATCACAGCACAAAACACAAAATAAAAAAATACTGTTTTTTATTCCTCTGTGAGTAAGAGAGAGAATGTGTGTGTGTCCTGATAAGTTTCATTAGTTGCTCACAGGAATATTAATAACAGCTTTTTCAGAGACGTATGGCCACCTGACCAGCAGTTACTACAGTACTGAAAAAACGTTTATTTGCAGCTTCTCTGGAAAACTGGGAAGATTTTCCCCTTGGACGAAACAAGATTGGAAGTTCTTCCCTGTCATCACTGTGGCACGGCCTCAGCAGGCCGAGCTGAGAAGCTGCCCGCCCTTCAGCAAGAGTCATGTTTGTAACCCTCAAGTCTTCGCAGTCACCTGTCTATCGTCACTGACTTGCATCACACGAGGATGCCTGGGCTTGTGCTCATACGGCCCGCCTTATCTAACACCAGGGTGAGTGCATTCATAAAGGCCATCTATCTTATTTGATAACTCGGGTGCGTGGTTTCATAATGCCTGACTAATGCATAATCTTAAAATCCTAGCATGAGCCGGGCGTGGTAATGCTCACCAGAGGCAGAGACAGGCGGATCGCTGAGAGTTCAAGGCCAGCCTGGTCTACAAAGTGAGTCCAGGACGGCCAAACCTACCCAGAGAAACCCTGTCTCGATAAAACAAAAAACAAAACAAAACAAAAACAAACAAAAAAAAGATCCTAGCATGGATGCCAATACATCAAGAATTGTTCAAAACAAAAACAAAATGCCGGACCTGCCGGCTCTGTGTGCTTGCCTTTGCCACCAGCACTGGGGAGGCAGAAGCAGGTGGACCTTTGTGAATTCCAGGGTAGTCTATGTCTGGGCCCGCCGGACAATCAACTGGGACCCTCGGACCCCTAGGGAGAGAATGGGGGACAAGAGCCGCAAAGAACGGACAGCAAGTCAAGGAGTCTGATCAAGCTGACAAAATTTTATTTTCTCAGGCTGCTTATATACTTTAAAGGCAGGGAGGGGGTGAGGAGGTGAGAAGCGATTGGTCTTGGCTGCAGCTGTGCAGGGTATCAATTATATCAATTAGGGCCAGGGGGAGGGGGGGAATGGAGCTCATGGCTAGCCACATTCTGAGAAACCACATCAGGAACCTGGCTGACTGAGAGAGCCAGGCCAGGTGGGTATCTAGGAGACCGTGACCATAGATCTATATCTGGTTCATGAGAAGCCGAGAACAATAAGGCTCCAGGGTGACTGTGGAGAAGTCTTTGTGAAGAAGGAAGAAGCGAAGGGAGAAGGCCTGAGAGGACCTAAGTTTGTAGAGCCAAAGCAGTTTGAGCTGAGCAGAAGTACAAAGCCGCCCGTGGCAAGTCTACACACTGGATTCCAGAACAGCCAGAGCCACCGTGTGTGTGTGCTGGAACTCAAACCAGCGTCATGTGTAAGGGCAACAGGGGCTCTTAACTTCTAAGCTGCCTCTCCAGTCCTTGAGATTGGTCCTCAAAAAAGTGGCAGGGTGTGAGGTTACAAGAAAAGAAGTAAGCAGGACAGTTCAGCCCTGCAGCTGGGACTAACTCTTCTTTTAAATGCCTATGCGTCAAGGGAAGGTTATAAGGCATGTGAAGAATAAGAAAATATGTCAAAATAAAAATAGAGCTGGAGAGACAGCTCAGAGGAAAAGAGCACTGGCTTCTCTTCCAAAGGTCCTGAGTTCCAGTCCCAGCAACCCACATAGTGGCTCACAACTATGTATAAAGAGATCTGGTTGTCTTTAATCCCAGCACTCCTGAGGCAGAGGCGGGTGGATCCCTGTGAGTTCAAAGGCCAGCCTGATCTACAAAGTGAGTCCAGGACAGCCAGGGATATACACAGAGAAACCCTGTCTCGAAAAACGGAGAGAGAAGCTGTGTGGTGGTGGCGCACGCCTTTAATCCCAGCACTCGGGAGGCAGGTGGATCGCTGTGAGTTTGAAGCCAGCCTGGTCTACAGAGCGAGTCCAGGACAGTCAAGGCTACACAGAGAAACCCTGTCTCAAAAAAAACACAAAAAGAAAGAAAAAAGAAAAACTGAGAGAGAGAGAGAGAGAGAGAGAGAGAGAGATGCAAGCAAAACACTATACAAAATTAATAAATCTTTGAAAAAATAGTTGCTGGGTGGTGACAGTCACCTTTAATCCCAGCACATGGGAGGCAGAGGCAGGTGGATCTCTGAGTTTGAGGCCAGCCTGGTCTACAGACAGTTCCAGGACATCCAGGGCTACACAGAGAAACCCTGTCTCAGGAAAAAAAAAATAATCTTCAGAAATAAACTGTAAAGCAAGGTGGACCTATCAGCTACCTAACAAAAAACCCAGAACAGTCTCCGCCATGGTGCTGTGCGTTAACAAAGAGCATTGGATGATCAGGATAAAGTCAGGGAAATACGATCTGGGGTGCAACTCGGTTGGCAGAGTGCTTGCCTACCATGCATGGAGTTCTGAGCTCCATCCCCAGGGGCACACAGGTCAGGCATGGCAGTGTGCATCTGTACAACCCCACCACTCGGGAATCAAAAGATCGGGAGCTCAAGGTCTTCCTCTTGAGCTACAGTGAAGACCAGGCTAGCCTGGAATGCTATAGACCCTATCTCCATGGATAAGATGGGTTGGTAGGTTGATGGATGGGTGGTTGGGTAGGTGGATGGATGGATAGACAGATGGATAGATGGATAGATGGATGGACAGATAAAAGGGTGTGCATGGTAGCACTCACCTTTAACCCAGCACTGCAGAGGTGGAGTTCTAGGCCAGCCTGGTCTGCAAAATGAGTTCTAGAACATCCAGGGCTGTACAGAGAAACCCTGTCTATAAATAAATAAGAAGAAAGAAAGGAAGGAAGGAAGGAAGAAAGGAGGGAGGGCCACGTATGGCGGCACATGCCTTTAATCCCAGCAGAGGCAGGTAGGTCTCTGTGGGTTCATGGCCAGCCTAGTCTACAAAGTGAGTCTAGGACAGCCAAGGCTATTATACAGAGAAACCCTGTCTCAAAAAA
Source organism: Acomys minous (assembly GCF_964271855.1). Classification (NCBI taxonomy): domain Eukaryota; kingdom Metazoa; phylum Chordata; class Mammalia; order Rodentia; family Muridae; genus Acomys; species Acomys minous. The sequence continues at coordinate 93,369,122 of NC_140497.1, forward strand.
ACAAAAAGAAGCTGGGCATGGTGGCGCATGCCTTTAATCCCAGCACTTGGGAGGCAGAAGGCAGGCAGATTGCTCTGAATTCAAGGCCAGCCTGGTCTAGTCCAGGACAGCCAAGGCGACACAGTGAAACCTTGTCTCAGGAAAAAACAAACAAACAAAAAAGGAAGGAAGGGAGGGAGAATGTGCTGTCTTCAGCAATAGGGTTATTTTGTCAAGTTCTTGTGAGTAGCCAAAAGCAGTGGGGGTGAGGGTAGAGTCTAGACCCTCCAAACAAGTTGGCAATGGTGGCCACACAACTGGGCACTGAACTTTCTGTTTTATAAACTGTGGGAGGAGCTTACACACACACACACACACACACACACACACACACACACACACACACACACACACACACACACACAGGGCAAACTCTCTAAATATAGAGAGCTCATGAAGAGGAAGTTCCCACATTGCTTTTTCCAGCATCCTATTGTTGGCCCTTCCTCTGCTCTCCGCCTGACTCCCCCACCCCTCCCCTGACTGGGCCCCCATCAGCCCCTTCCCCTTTATTCATCCTCCCCAGCAAGAATATGAAACCCTTTGCTCAAGAGCTGGAGAGCCGATGCCACAGCTAAGAACCCTGGCTGCTCTCGCAGAAGACCCACATTCCGTTCCCACCACCCACATAGACGCTCACAGCTGCCACACTCAGTCCCCCACCCGCATAGACGCTCACAGCTGCCACACCCAGTCCTCCACCCGCATAGATGCTCACAGCTGCCACACTCAGTCCCCAGCACCCACATAGACGCTCACAGCTGCCACACTCAGTCCCCAGCACCCACATAGACACTCACAGCTGCCACACTCAGTCCTGAGCACCCACATAGACACTCACAGCTGCCACACTCAGTCCCCCACCCACATAGACGCTCACAGCTGCCACACTCAGTCCCCAGTACCCGCATAGACGCTCACAGCTGCCACACTCAGTAACCAGTACCCACATAGACGCTCACAGCTGCCACACTCAGTCCTCCACCCGCATAGACGCTCACAGCTGCCACACTCAGTCCCCAGCACCCACATAGACGCTCACAGCTGCCACACTCAGTCCCCAGCACCCACATAGACACTCACAGCTGCCACACTCAGTCCCCAGCACCCACATAGACGCTCACAACTATCACACTCAGTCCTCCACCCGCATAGACGCTCACAGCTGCCACACTCAGTCCCCAGCACCCACATAGACGCTCACAGCTGCCACACTCAGTCCCCAGCACCCACATAGACACTCACAGCTGCCACTCAGTCCCCAGCACCCGCATAGACGCTCACAGCTGCCACACTCAGTCCCCAGCACCCGCATAGACGCTCACAGCTGCCACACTCAGTCCCCAGTACCCGCATAGACGCTCACAGCTGCCACACTCAGTCCCCAGTACCCGCATAGACGCTCACAGCTGCCACACTCAGTCCCCAGCACCCACATAGACGCTCACAGCTGCCACACTCAGTACCCAGCACCCACATAGACACTCACAGCTGCCACACTCAGTCCCCAGCACCCGCATAGACGCTCACAGCTGCCACACTCAGTCCCCAGCACCCACATAGACGCTCACAACTATCACACTCAGTCCCCAGCACCCACATAGACGCTCACAACTATCACACTCAGTCCTCCACCCGCATAGACGCTCACAGCTGCCACACTCAGTCCCCCACCCACATAGACACTCACAGCTGCCACACTCAGTCCCCCACCCGCATAGACGCTCACAGCTGCCACACTCAGATCCCAGCACCCACATAGACGCTCACAGCTGCCACACTCAGTCCTCCACCCGCATAGACGCTCACAGCTGCCACACTCAGTCCCCCACCCACATAGACGCTCACAGCTGCCACACTCAGTCCCCCACCCGCATAGACACTCACAGCTGCCACACTCAGTCCCCAGCACCCACATAGACGCTCACAGCTGCCACACTCAGTCCCCAGCACCCACATAGACACTCACAGCTGCCACACTCAGTCCTCCACCCGCATAGACGCTCACAGCTGCCACACTCAGTCCCCCACCCGCATAGACACTCACAGCTGCCACACTCAGTCCCCAGTACCCACATAGACGCTCACAGCTGCCACACTCAGTCCCCCACCCGCATAGACGCTCACAGCTGCCACACTCAGTCCCCAGCACCCACATAGACGCTCACAGCTGCCACACTCAGTCCCCCACCCGCATAGACACTCACAGCTGCCACACTCAGTCCCCAGTACCCACATAGACGCTCACAGCTGCCACACTCAGTCCCCAGCACCCGCATAGACGCTCACAGCTGCCACACTCAGTCCCCCACCCACATAGACCCTCACAGCTGCCACACTCAGTCCCCAGTACCCGCATAGACACTCACAGCTGCCACACTCAGTCCCCAGCACCCACATAGACGCTCACAGCTGCCACACTCAGTCCCCAGCACCCACATAGACGCTCACAACTATCACACTCAGTCCTCCACCCGCATAGATGCTCACAGCTGCCACACTCAGTCCCCAGCACCCACATAGACGCTCACAGCTGTCACACTCAGTCCCCAGTACCCGCATAGACGCTCACAGCTGCCACACTCAGTCCCCCACCCGAATAGATGCTCACAGCTGCCACACTCAGTCCCCAGCACCCGCATAGACGCTCACAGCTGCCACACTCAGTCCCCAGCACCCGCATAGATGCTCACAGCTGCCACACTCAGTCCCCCACCCACATAGACGCTCACAGCTGCCACACTCAGTCCCCAGCACCCACATAGACGCTCACAGCTGCCACACTCAGTCCCCCACCCGCATAGATGCTCACAGCTGCCACACTCAGTCCCCAGCACCCGCCTAGACGCTCACAACTATCACACTCAGTCCTCCACCCGCATAGACACTCACAGCTGTCTGTAACGTCTCTGCCAGGAGGTCTGATGCCCTCTCTTCTGGCTTTGTGAGGTACCAGGTGTACGTATGCTACCCAAACATACATGCAGGTAAAACACAATAGATAAATATTTTATAAACTAAAACCTTCACTCATTATTTTGCAAAGCTCTTAATTTTTCTACAAGCAGTTTTAAGAGATTCAAAACATGTGATGAAAATACTTTGTAACTAGAAGACTCTGTCGGCTTCAGAAGGCATTTTTCTCTCATTAACGAAGAACTTCAATTTCTTCACATCCTATCTCTTTTTAAAAAGGTATTATATGCTTTATACCGCAAAGCTTTTTACAAAACAAAAACAAACAACAAAAAACATGTTTTGTTAACTTTCACAGAAGCACCGAAGAATAGAAATCTAACATGAGCCAAGCAGTAGTGGCACATGCCTTTTAACCCAAGTACTCAGGAGAATCTCCGACTTTGAGGCCAGCCTGGTATATGGAGTAAGTTCCAGGACAGCCAGGGCGACACAGTGAAACCCTGTCTCAAAAAAATTAAAATTAAAAAAAGAGGCCTGGCATAACCTGTGTCTGAGGAAAGGTGTGACACACGTAAGAGCCCCTAGAAGGTCCTGAGCCAACCACGGACTACAGGGAGACATTCACATGTGGCCTTTCTGCACAGAAAGTCTCCAGGAGTCTTTTAAGAGAAAGAGATGTGACAAGCGATTATGGGGACCACACCATGTTTTAAAGAAAGACACCCTAGAACTGACATAAAGAGAGTGTGACTTGGTGCTGGAACCCTGCCTACGGGCTGCAAGGACACAAGCAGAAGAGCTGGGGCCTCAAGGAGCAGCACACCAGCCACCAGGAACTTCCGTGCAGTTGCTATGTATAAAGAGAGGCGGAGGGCTTAGCTGGTGGCTAGTGGCTGGTGGCTGGTGGCTGGTGGCTGGTGGCTGGTGGCTGGTGGCTGGTGGCAGCTCTCCCAAGGCGGCGGCCTTGGGCTGTAAACAAGTGGGAGGAGGAAGGTGCGGTTTCAATGTCATTTTTGTGCGCGCTGTGTACAAGTCCACAAACGTTTGTACTTGGGAAGAAGGCTTTGGCAATTTTCTCTTGGGGCTCTGGATCCCTTGGGTGTGTAGCCTTGGTCGTTGTCATGGCTGTGCCCATGGCAATAGTGCCCAGCCACTCAGGACTTCACTCAGTCAGGGCCACTTCTTGCTCTCTACAACAGAGGTCATGTGTTTCCACCCCCACCTCTCTCTCCTCTGTCCTCTGTCCTGCCGCGCCCCCCCCCAGTCTACACACACACACACACACACAAAGGAGGGAGTAAGTGTAGAGATTGAAACATTCCGTCCTTCAGGAAAATTTCTTAAGAATGAAGGTAAACAACTAAAAGAAGGGGGAAAAGGCTTCAGGAAGTTCCGGAAACGTAACTAGATTCATTAGGCTCTTCCCTGCCGCAGTACACAAGCCAAGCTGCAAAGAAGACCCCGAGACCAGACCAGTGCTCTTAACCTCTGAGCCATCTCTCCAGCCCCCAGGCAGCCAAAATCTTTACCAGCTGAACCACCTCACCAGTCTAGTGTCATGTTTTGAATTATAATACTAGGTCATATCACACACACACACACACACACACACACACACACACACACACACAAACAAAACTCTCAAGACTTTGCTCTGTCCCCCAGACCAGCCTCAAACTCACAATCCCCCTCCCCCAGCCTCCGGCCTGTTAGAATGGCAGGTGTTCACACCACAATCCTCCTCCCCCAGCTTCTGTCCCATTAGAATGGCAGGTGTTCACACCACAATCCCCCTCCCCCAGCCTCTGTCCCATTAGAATGGCAGGTGTTCACACGACAATCCTCCTCCCCCAGCCTCTGTCCCATTGGAATAGCAGGTGTTCACACCACAATCCCCCTCCCCCAGCCTCCGGCCCACTAGAATGGCAGGTGTTCACACCACATCTAGCTTCAAAACAGACATTCATGAAATGTTCAATAGTTCAGGTTTCTAGCAAGGTTAACAGAGTCAGCCAACCGTCTTTTACACCTAGATTGCTGTGCTAGAGGGTCCTGTGCTCACAGCAGTGCCTATCACCAAAGCCAGCCTCACTTGGCTGTAGGCAGCTCACCCAGTCCAGTGACACTCCTGTGAACTAGGTGCTGTTATTATCACCACTTCGCACACAGACTAGGAGACAAACTCACCTAGCCCAAGTCACAGTGTTAGAGGTGATTGAAGAAAAGAGAGCCTAGGGTCTGTGTTCCTTTCTGTTTCTCAGTGCTGGAGACCCAATCCTCACGTATAGTCAGTCTACCCCCATGTTACACACAAGCCCAAGGCTGGACAGCTAAGCACCACTGCATCATGGTACCTTTTATCAAGCTGGGAGAAGAGAAGACCCTAAAGTGCCTGCCAAATCTCTTTTAAAAAAACAGTGCTTCAATAGCTGAGTAGTATTCCATAGTATAAATGTACCACAGTTTCTTTATCCATTCTTCTACTGAGGGACACTTAGGCTGTTTCCATGTTCCGGCTATTACGAATAAGGGTGCTATGAACATGGTTGAGCATATGTCCTTGTTGTGTGGTGGAGCATCTTCTGGGTATATTCCAAGGAGTGGAATAGCTGGGTCTTAAGGAAGCCTTATTCCCAGTTTTCTGAGAAAGCACAAGATAGATTTCCAAAGTGGCTGTACTAGTTTGCATTCCCACCAGCAATGAAGGAGTGTTCATCTTTCTCCACATCCTCACCAGCATGTGGTGTCACTTGAATTTTTGATCTTAGCCATTGTGATGGGTGTAAGATGGAATCTCAGAGTTGTTTTGATTTGCCTTTCTCTGATGACTAAGGACGTTGAGTATTTCTTTAAGTGTTTCTCAGCCATTCGATATTCCTCTGTTGAGAATTCTTTGTTTAGTTCTGAGCCCCATTTCTCAATTGGGTTATTTGGTTTGGTGGTGTTTAATTTCTTGAGTTCTTTTACATTTTGGATATTAGCTCTTTGTCAGATGTAGGGTTGATGAAGATCTTTTCCCAGTCTGTAGGCTGTCGCTTTGTTCTCTTGACAGTGTTTCCTGCCTTACAGAAGCTTCTCAGCCTCATGAGGTCCCATTTATTAATTGTTGACCTTAAGGCCTGGGCTGTTGGTGTTCTGTTCAGGAAGTTGTCTCCTGTGCCAATGTGTTCCAGGCTCTCGCCCACTTTTTCTTCTAACCAATTTAGTGGCTCTGGTTTAAAATTGAGGTCTTTGAAATTTGTGGACAAATGCATTGAGCTAGAAATGATCATAATGAGTGAGTTAACCCAGAAGCAGAAAGAGTCAAATGGTATATATTCATTTATATGTGGACACTAGCCCAAGGGGCATGTCCCATGAAAGTCTTCACTTACCAGGAAAGTGGGACAGAGGGGAGGACATCCTACTGGGACTCTAGATGAGAGAAGCATGGGAGAATGGGGAAATAGAAGGATCAAGAGGGTCCTAGAAACCTACAAGAAGAACATTATGATGGGCAGATCTGGGTCCTGGGGTTCTGTTCAAACTATGGCACCAGCCAAGGACAATACATGCAGTAAACTTTAAAGCCCTACCCAGATCTACCCAATGGACAGGACATTCTCCACAGTTGAGTGGAGAGTGGGGACTGACTTTCACACGAACTCTGGTGCCTCATATTTGACCATGTCCCCTGGATGGGGAGACCCGGTGGCACTCAGAGGAAGGATAGCAGGCTACCAAGAAGAGACTTGATACCCTATGAGCATATACAGGGGGAGGAGGTCCCCCTCAGTCACAGTCATAGATAGGGGAGGGGAGTGGGAGGAAAGTGGGAGGGAGGGAGGAATGGGAGGATACAAGGGATGGGATAACAATTTAGATGTAATATGAATAAATTAATTTTAAAATGCATATATGTGTGTGTGTGTGTGCTTTGCCAGGTGTGGTGGCACATGCCTGTAATCCCAGCACTCAGGAGGCAGAGGCAGTTGGATCTCTGAGTTCGAGGCCAGCCTGGTTTACAGAGTTAGTCCAGGACAGCCAAGGTCACACAAAGAAACCCTGTCTTGATAAAACAAAAAACAAAAAGACAGGGGGAAAAAAAAAACAATATGACATTAGCCGGGCGCGGTGGTGCACTCCTTTAATCCCAGCACTTGGGAGGCAAAGGCAGGCAGATCACTGTGAATTCCAGGCCAGCCTGGTCTACAAAGTAAATCCAGGACAGCCAAGACTACACAGAAAAACCCTATCTGAAAAACCAAACACAAAAAACCCAGGCATTAGTATCCAAATGCGCTTTATTGTATTCAAAGTCTAGAAAATGTATCCACACAAGCTCGGTTCTTTGCAGTTAACTGCTCGTTCCCCAGCCACTCAGCAAATGGGCTCTCCTCACAGTGAGGCCGCCTCTGTCCCTTCATGTCCCTTCAACACACGTGCTGCACCTGATCCGGGTCCATTGTAGAAAAAAAAAACTATAGCCAGAAGGGAAGTGGGGTGGCACTTTTTCCAAGAGAAGAAAAGCAAAGTAAGCCTTACTTTAAAGTACCACATGATGAGAAAGAAAGAAAGATGAGAGAGAAAGAGAGAAAGAAAGAAAAAAGAGAGAGAGAGAAAGAAAAAAAGAAAGAAAGAGAAAAAGAAAGGTACCACATGAGAATGAGCGAGACTTTGCCGAAAATTGATAACTGTCGAGTTAACTGAAATGAAATCTATCATTTTCTTAACTGGATAGAAATTTTCATTTCTCTGAGTTTTGTTTTGTTTTGTTTTTTAGCAAGCTTCATTCTGACCTTGTTTTGAGAACTCTCCTTGGGGCTCTCAAAGTTGCACCTTCCAACGTCTCTCCAGAATGCTGCCTTGCGCGAGGACTGTCCTCTTCCACCACACAATCTTATAAGCATTGAAACGAGTGACACAAAATGACTCAAGTCCAGGCGGGTTTTCGTCTACTTAGAGGGAGGGCTGTCGTGTGTGACACAAAGGACAGGAGTGTGGCAGGAACTCAGGGGCACTGTCACAGTGTCCACCAAGCCATGTCTAAGACATTGGCCCAATCACGCAGAGGCTCCGCTGCGTCCACTTCACACAGTGAAGGAGTTGGAGACCGTTTCCCCCATAGACGCTGGAGACGGGTTCAGACTCAGCAACGCCATGGGTCACTTGGGTTGAAGTGGTCTTCTTAAACCAACTTTCTTTTGCCTCAGGGAAACCTGGATTTCTGCACGCGCTTTCTCCTGATCCTTGAGTTTTGTTAGGCGCTTTATTTCGTAGTCCTTTTCCAGTTTGATGGCTAAAATAAAATAAAATAATAAAAAATCAAGCAAATGAAGCCATCTTTTTGTGGCGTTTTTTTCACTTGGCACCATCTCAAAACTGAGTTTTGCACAGCAGGTGGACACTGTTGAAGAACTGACAACTTTACTGAGGACAGACAGGGGACAAGGGTGTGCATCGTGAACACAAAAGTTCTTATGGTAGGCGAGCATGTTGGCACGAGCCTCTGATCTCAGCACTCGGGAGGCAGAAGCAAGAGGGTCTCTGTGAGTTCAAGGTCAACCTGGTCTACCAAGTGACTTCAGAACAGCCAAGGCTACACAGAGAGGGTACCCTGTCTCAGGGGGAGGGAAAAAAGTTCTTGTGGTAACTAGTAAATGCTACGGTCGTGCGTTTGTTGAAGCCAGCCTTAGAGAACTCACCTTGTGCTGATGGGAGCCGGACTTCTTTGGTTTGGCACGCTGTGAGTGTCGTGGGACTGCCAAATGCGATCTCCCCCAGGAAGGGCAGCCTGAGGTTCGTTAGGTTTGTGTACCAGGTCTTTGTGAGCTGGGCAAGGTCCCAGGGTTCCTGTCTAAGGCAAAGCGTCATGCACTTATTCAGTCGGTTCTTCTGGGCACGCTGTGTGACATACAGACAGCGTCTTGCTACCTTCCCCTCCACTTTTGCTTATAGAAGCTTTTCCAGAGTTACCGCCCTAACTTGGAAGAAAAACCCACCAATTAACACAGAGACACATTGGTAAAAGACCAGAAAACACGCCAGGGTTTGTTCACAGTGTAGCAGCCTACAGTTCCAGCCAATGCGCTAATGAGATTGTAATCAGGAACTACAAGCTACAATTTATTTATTTATCTACTTACTTACTTACTTACTTGGTCACTTATTTTTGACACAGGATCTCACTGTGACACCCTGGCTAGCATTGAATCTCTGTGTAGACCAGTCTGACCTCAAATTCACAGAGAGCTGCCTCCTTCTGCCTCCCAAATGCTGGCCTTAAAGGTATGTGCCACCACACCTAACTGCCATGTGTTTTTGTGTCTGAACAAATAGTATCACAAGCTGCGTAGAGTAGTGCATGCGTGCAGTCCTGAGAGTGGAGGGACACGACTATAATCCTAGTGCTTAGGAGGCAGAGGCAGGGGGACAGTGAGTTTGAAGACAGCCTGGACTGTATAGTAAGTTCCAGAGCAGCCTTGGTGCGCATGACAGAAGTCTGTCTGAGAGAACAGCAAAGGGATGGGGCTCATCCCCAGAGAGATGGCTCAGTGATTAAGTGCACTTGCTGCTCTTGAAGGTGACCCAGGTTCAATCCCCAACACCCACATGGCAGCTCAGAACCATCTGAAACCCCAGTTGTAGGGGATCCAGTAGCCACACAAGCAAAGCATACATACACATAGTGTAAAATAAGTAAAATGTAAAACAAAATAAGAACAACAAAGGGACCGGGAAGAGGGCTCAGTGGGTAAAGTCGTTGGCGCTAAACCTGACTCCGTGCAGTTCACTTCCCAGGACCTACATGGTAGAAAGGGCAATAACATCCTGAGAACTGTCCTCTGATCCCCACTCACACACACAGGCATAGGCATATACAAGTATTCATAGGTAAATAACTATTTAAAAATTCAAAACAAAAAATAGATTTATGCAAGGATGTAAGAGAAAGATAGATGATAGATGGAAGGATGGATAATAAATCGACAGATGATAGATGATATAGACAAATAAAGATAGATGAAGAAGCCGGGCGTGGTGGCGCACGCCTTTAATCGCAGCACTCGAGAGGCAGAGGCAGGCAGATCGCTGTGAGTTCGAGGCCAGCCTGGTCTACAAAGTGAGTCCAGGACAGCCAAGACTACACAGAGAGACCCTGTCTCAAAAAACTAAAAAAAAAAAAAAGATAGATGAAGATAGAGCTAGATGATAGGTAGGTAGGTAGATAATAAATCGACAGATGATAGATGATATAGAGATAATGATAGGTACGCAGATGATATAGATAAATAGAGACTGATGGAAAAGATGGAGATAACTAGGTAGATGGATAGATGATAGGTAGAAGATGGCATAGGATGGGTTGATCAATGGTAGGAAGATAGATAGATATAGATGGATGGATGGATGATAGCCAGAAGATGATGGATAGATGATTGATAGGTAGAGTATATCACAAAAGTAAGAAAGGGGCTGGAGAGATGTTCAATGATAAAAGGGCAGTTGTTGACCTTACTGAGGACCAGGGTTCAATTCCAGAACCCACATGGCGGCTCACAACCATCTGTAACTTCAGTTCCAGGGACCTGGCGCCGCCTTCTGGCCTCTGTAGGGCACACGCAGGCAAAATACTCACACACACACACACACACACACACACACACACACACACACACACACGGAAAATAAAGCCAAAAAAAGGGAACCTGCGCTTCGCCACACTGAGCAGGTGATATACAGAGCGTGGGCACATGTGGAGGCTCTAGTACATAATCTCGAGAAATAAGTTACACTCATTAAAACGGTGCCTATAAACCTTAATGTTACTTAATTCTGAAGGGCAAATATCAGCTACGTATTTCTAATACACAACCTATAATACTTCAGCCATATATGCTCGAGTCTGAGTGGGGAAAACGGTCTGCATGGCCAATTCTTCAAGGCCAGCTAAGGTTATGTAGTAAGAAATAATAATAATAATAATAATAATAATAATAATAATAATAATAATAGCAATTTCTATGGCAATACCACAGAGTGCAACTACTGTGTGGTGCTAGCAATGCATTAATTGTATGTTCTCTGTATTCCAGGCACCCAGCAGGTCTTAGACGTGCCTCATATTACTTGCAAGCCCCACCACAATAGATAGGCATGCTTTGCCGGGCAGGTGGTGGCGCACGCCTGTAATCCCAGCACTCAGGAGGCAGAGGCAGGCGGGTCTCTGTGAGTTCAAGGCCAGCCTGGTCTACAAAGCCAGAATGTTTTCAGCCTCTGACACTTGCTGCTTAATAAGCTCATCCTTTCTAGCTCTTTCTGAGCTCTGGCTGGCTGGTTCAGCTCAACTGTTCTGACTCAAGCTCCTCTCCTAGCCGACTGATGCGATCTGGCTTCTCTCTCAGCCTCTCACTGGATAGCTCTGCTTGGCCTTAAACCAACTCCAGCAGTCTGTTCTGATCTTCCGGCTCATTCTCATTCTCTGGCTCGTTCTGTCTTCACCAGTGTCTGGCTTGTTCTCTCTGCAACCTCCCTCTTTAAAAATGTCCTGGTAAAACTGCCTCTGAATTCCAGGACAGCCAGGGCTACACAGAGAAACCCTGTCTCAAAACAAAACAAAAACAACCAAAGCCAGATATGGGCGTTAAGGGAAGACATGCTGTGCAGGGGGCGCCAGGCTTGGAGCTCAGGGCTTGACAAGTCCATGCTGATGTACACTGCCTGCCAAAGAGGACAGGAGGCTCAGCTGACCCTTTGTACCAGCTAAGGGAGTGTTCTTATACCGTGGTCCTTAGTATATTTGTTCACTCTAAAGTTGTCTTTTAAGACAATAACAGTAAGCCTCTGGGGCCAAGCAGCCAGACCAAGGTTAGCAGCCAGAGGAGACAATTACCTCAGCTCTCCACTGCCCTGATTTCCCTCAGTCGGGAATTGTGGTCTGGAAGTGCCCTGGAAATGAAGCCAAATAAATCCTTTCTTCCCCTGTGTGCATTATTTTAACTTTTCAGATCCTTTTATTGTTTTATATAAGTGTTTTGCTTGCGTGTGTCTGTGTATGTCATGCATGCTTTACACCCATTGCATCCAGAAGAGTGGGGGAGAGCTCCTGTTACTGGAGTTAGGAGACTGTTGTGAGCCACTGTGCGGGTGCTGGGAACCGAGCCCTGGTCCTTTGCAAAAGTAGCAGGTGATGCACTTAATCCACACGCTGAGTCTCTAGACCCCATTTGTATATTCTTTTAAAAGTGCCATCTGGGAAGCTGGACCATCCCTCTGCGCCCTAACTGCTTTGGCAAAGGACGGAGGTTTGGTTCCCAGCACCTAAAGAAGGCAGCTCACGACCACCTGGAACTCCAAGTCCAGGGAATCCAACACCATCTTCTGGCCTTCATGGTCATCTCAACGTAGTGCACACACAAAGAGGTATGTAGAAACATAAAATAAAATGTTGTTTTGGCACAGGGTTTCTCTGTCACCCTGGCTGTCCTGGAACTCACTCTGTAGACCAGGCTGGCACAGAGATCGGCCTGCCTCTGCCTCCAGGCATGTGCCACCATGCCCGGAATTTTAAAATAAAAAAATTTTTTTTCAAGTATTCTTTTAAAGACAAAAATTCAGACCCTTTGAAGTGCTTTCCTGTACTCGAATAACTTGATGGGAACAGAAGAGCTCAGCTCTGTCCCAACCTCCAGCAGCCGTGAGGCTGTAATTAAAACAAAACAAAACAAATAAACAACGCGGGCGCGCGCGCGCGCGCGCGCGTGTGTGTGTGTGTGTGTGTGTGTGTGTTTATGCATACTTACACTTTGTAACAGCTGCCCTTCAAAATGGTTTGTACTGTGTTCCTTCTTGGCAAGCCATACGCCATGATGAGAATGATCACAGCCTTCCTCACGTAGGAGCCTGATGTAATGTCGCTCTCTATTCACTTTGCCTGAAAGAACACCAACCGCCCTAATTAACGGCTCTCATTTCAATATTTTAAGGCCAAATAACCAAAAGGTCCCCGAGAAAGCATTAGGGCGGGAGGGGCGTGGTCAGGAAGCGCATCGTAAACATTCACTGGACCTGAACCCTGAACATAAAAGCTAGTTATGTTCATTTCCTGAAGTCGCCCAATCAATTCAGACACCATCTAAGGAGAGAGAAAGCCAAGCGAGGGTCGTCCCGTGCGAGGTTGTAGTTGGCAGCCATTGTTGGATCTAGCAGGTTCTCGCAGCTGCGCGCCCTTGTGGCTGTGATAAGGATAACGACACCAGACACCCGGTAGCACGGGCTGGGAACCCCAGGCATGCACTGGCTGCCTCAGGGCGCAGCAGCGAGTGCCCGCCTCGCCCTCCCACGCCCGTGCTGCTCCCCGCGCCTCTATACCCGGCGGGATGTCAGCCGAGCCTGGCCGCGACCCCGCGACCCAGGGCTGCTCGCTCTAGGCGCACATGGCTATGCACTCTCATTGGTCCCGCCGCGGACACGCGCCTGTTTGCTCCAGTGTCAGCTTTGCTCGCCCGGCCCGCGCCCTGCGTCACCAGTCACCTCAATAAAGGGCTTTGTGTACGCGCTGGACGCAGGGGCCCAGCTCTCTGCTATAGGAGTTACACCCCACGAGTGGGTGACAGTTGCCGTCCACGCCCACGCTCGCTCGAGGCTCCTGGGACAGCTCCTTGTTCCTGGGAAGAGCAGATAGACTTGTGTGGACAGTCCGCACTGCAGTGATGACGGTGGGGGGAGGAGGGACCGGAAGGTTGGGGGTGGGGTGTCCGTCTAGCCACCTCTTAGGGTCCCAAGCAAATGGGACCCACATGGTTGCTCACAGCCATCTGTAACTCCAACTCTTGGGGACGTGGCACTCTCCTCTCAACTCCAAAGGCATCATGCATGCCTATAGTGTACATGCATACACATAGGCTTGACTGAAACTCCATAGAGACCCAAAGCTAGAACCATCAGCTAAACAGCTCCGGGATTTCTGGCTGTCAGAAAATAAGACAGACCTAGGCTGTGGCTCCGGTGTTAGAATGCTTGTCTAACAAACAAGAGCCCCTGGGTTCAAAGCCCAACATCAAAGTCGCACTGGTGGTGGCACATGCCTGTGCTAACAGCATTCAGGAGGTAGAGGCAGGAGGATCAGAAATCTGAGATTATTCTTAGCTGCATGGCCAAGAGTAGACTAAATGCCTGCCAGGCTCCAGCCAGGTGTGGTGGCTCATGTCTGTAACCCCAGCACTCAAGTTTGCAGAGGCAGGCATATCATTGTGACTTTGAGGGCAGCCTGGTCTACAAAGAGAGTCCAGGACAGTCAAGGATACACAGAGAAACCCTGCTAAAAAAAAAAAAAAAAAGGTAGACTAAGCTACATGAGACCCTGTCTCAATCACAACAAAGATGATATTCATTGTTTTAGTTAGGGTGATGATTATACAGCAGAAAACATTGTCTTATGAGGAAATTATCCTTTATAGAAGAAAATATCTTATTTTTAAACTTACATTAGTTCTCTCTCTCTCTCTCTCTCTCTCTCTCTCTGTGTGTGTGTGTGTGTGTGTGTGTGTGTGTGTGTTTGCATATGCACGTACTATGACATGAGTGTACAAGACAGGACAGCTTTTGTTTTGGGTTTTGGGTTTTCTTTTTTTGGGGGGGGGTTTGGTTTTTCGAGACAGAGTTTCTCTGTGTAGCCTTGGCTGTCCTGTACTCACATTGTAGACCAGGCTGGCCTCGAATTCACAGAGATCCACCTGCCTCTGCCTCCCTGAGTGCTGGGGTTACAGGTGTGCCACCACCACACCCTGCCAGAGGACAGCTTATAAGAACCAGTTCTGTCGACCACAAGCATCTATCCCTGAGCCATCTCACCAGCCTAACCTCATTCTATAATTAAGATTAATACTATTATTTATTTATTGGTTGTTTTTTTTTTTTTTTGAGACAGGGTCTCTCTGTGTTAGCCTTGGCTGTCCTGGACTTGATTTGTAGACCAGGCGCTGGCCTCGAACTCACAGCAATCCGCCTACCTCTGCCTCCCGTGTGCTGGGATTAAAGGCATGTGTGCCACCACGCCCGGCTGTAAATACTTTTTTAGCCAGGCCGTGGTAGCACCTGCCTTTAATCCCGGCACGTGGGAAGTAGAGGCAGGTGGATCCCTGTGAGTTTGATCTGATGCCCCCTCCTGGCCTCTGAGGGCATTGCATATACATGGCTCAGACGTTCAAACAGTAAAAGTATGCAAACATAAAAGTAAAAGTACATCTTGAGGCCTGGAGAGATGGATCCTCAGTTAAGAGCCCTGGCTGCTCAATCAAAGGACTCAGGTTTGAATCCAGCACCCACACGCACGGCCACTCATGGACCTCTGTAACTGCAGCCCCAAGCCCCAAGATAAGGGACACGCTCATCCGGCCTCTGCAGACACTCTATGCACATGGGGCACAAACATACATACATACATGCAAGGAGAATACCCATGCACATGACATTTTTAAATAAATAAACACACACACACATATATATATATATATATATGTATATATATATATATATATATATATATTTTTTTTTTTTTGGTTTTTTGAGATAGGGTTTCTCTGTGTAGCCTTGGCTGTCCTGGACTCACTTCTGTAGACCAGGCTGGCCTCGAACTCACAGCAATCCACCTACCTCGACCTCCCTAGTGCTGGGATTAAAGGAGTGTGCCACCATGCCCGGCCCCTTAAGTATATTTTTTAAGGCAGGAAATAAAATACCAAATTCTAGAGAGGACGGGGCGTAAGTAAGGGCAATAAGAAAAGATACACAAAATGTATGCTAACGTAAAAATACCAACTTCTCCCTCTCTCTTTTCACCCCGTCTTCCTCCCCGCTCTGTGTGTCTGTCTATGCTCATCACCTCCACCCCCATCTCTGTATCAGTCTCCCTGTTCTGCTAGTACCCCACCCTTATTTTCCAGTTAAAGAAGATTGCGTTTGGTCCAGAAAGTTAGCGTTCTTTTCATTGTTTAAGTGAGCACCACTGCCACCTAGTGTTAGAACCTAGTGTTACAAAGAGGAATGCAGAAGCGACGAGACTGCCCCAGTCAACTAAACTGAGTCAACTGTGATAGCATTTACCTGTTTTTTGTTCTTGTGGTTTGTTTGTTTGGTTGGTTTGGTTGACTTGGTGTGTGTGTGTGTGTGTGTGTGTGTGTGTGTGTGTGTGTGTGTGTGTGTGTGTGTGTGTGTTTGTTTGTTTTGAGACAGGGGCTCTCTGTGTAGCCCTGGTGGTCCTGGAACCACTCTGTCGACCACACCAGCCTGGAACTCACAGAGATCTGCCTGCCTCTGCCTCTCCTGGGATTAATAGCATGCGCCAGCCAAGTGGTGGTGGTGGCATATAGCTTAAATCCCAGCACTCTGAAGGCAAAAGCAGGTGGATCTCTGTGAGTTCAAGGCCATCCTGGTGTCGAGTGAGTTCTAGGACAGCCAAGGCTACACAGAGAAATCCTGTCTTGGGGAGTTGTGGGAAGTGGGGGTGGGGGAGGGTGTAGTCAATGAAAGCCATTTACTTGGAGACTGGAGATATAGCTCAGTTGGTAGTGTGCTTGCCTAACATACACTCAATGCCTAGCAACCACTGACCAAGCATAACACCAAATGCCTTTAACCCTAGATCTCAGGAGGAGAAGGAAGTGTGTCAGAAGTTAACGTCACTGGGTACACCGTGAGTTCAAAGCCTTGTGCTACAGAGGGGGGAAAAAGATCACTGAAAGACTTCCTGCCCTACGTTCCTATCTAGGAGGGTCTTCTAAACTAAACTTCAAACTAGAGTCGCTCACGGTGACAGAGCTGGCAAGGGCTTTCTCCTGCCCCAGGACCAGCTGTGCCATTTGCTCTTCTGTAATCTCAATGTGATTCTTGGGTTCTTTGCTTCGTCGATCCTCTTTGGAAACCCCTGTCTATGCCTGATTCTTTGACTGTCTTATGTCTTCCTGTAGCATGTTCACTGCTTTATCTTTAAGTTAAGGTCTTCAAAAAAGTAGGGAAGAGCCTGGAACACATTGGCACAGCAGACAACTTCCAGAACCAGAACCCCAACAGCCCAGGCCTTAAGGTCAACAATTAATAAATGGGACCTCGTGAGGAGGCTGAGAAGCTTCTGTAAGGCAGGAGACACTGTCAACAGAACAAAGTGACAGCCCACAGACTGGGAAAAGATCTTCACCAACCCTACATCTGACAAAGGTCTAATATCCAAAATATATAAAGAGCTCAAGAAATTAAACACCACCAAACCAAATAACCTAACTAATAAACAGGGCTCAGAATTAAATAGAAAATTCTCAAAAGAGGAATATCAAATGTCTGAGAAACACTTAAAGAAATGCTCAACATCTTTAGTCATCAGAGAAATGCAAATCAAAACGACTCTGAGATTCCACCTCATATCCATCAGAATAGCAAAGATCAAAAATTCAAGTGACAGGACATGCTGGCAAGGATGTAGAGAAAGAGAAACACTCCTTCATTGCTGGTGGGATTGGAAATCAATCTAGCGCTTTCTCAGAAAACTGGGAATAGGGCTACCTCAAGACCCAGCTGTTCCACTCCTTGGAATATAGGCAGAAGATGCTCCAGCACACAACAAGGACACACGCTCAACCATGTTCATAGCAGCCTTATTCGTAGTAGCCAGCCAGAACCTGGAAACAACCTAAATATCCCTCAGTTGAAAAATGGATAAAGAGTCGGGTGGTGGTGGCACACTCCGGGCAGAGGCAGAGGCAGGAGGATCACTGTGAGTTCAAGGCCAGCCTGGTCCACAAAGTGAGTCCAGGACTGCTAAGGCTACACAGAGAAGCCCTGTCTGAGAAAACAAACAAACAAACAAACAAACAAAAAACTAGAAGGCTGTAACTGTGTGCTTATTTCCAGGTTCACTGTTATGTTCCTATGACCTTCCCGTCTGCTTCTGTGTCCCCACCATGGTGTCTTTGTCACTGTGGATGGCTGTAGTGTGAGGTTAGGTACTGCGATGTCTCTGGTGGTTTCTCTCCACTCAGGACTGCTTTGGCATCTTTTGGCATCTTTTATGTTTCCATGTGACTTTGACGATTTTTTTTTCTAGTTGTAGGAAGTATAGCGTTGCAGTTTTGATGGGCGTCCCTAGAACCTGTGGCTGAGTCATCGTCACAGTATTAGATCTGCCAATTCAAGAGAACTGGAAATCTCGCCACAGTTCTTAAATTTCCTTTTCGTTGTGTGGGGGAGGGGCGGGCTGGTGGTGCTGATGGTGGCCCACACCTTTGATCCTGGCACCCAGGGGGCAGAGGCAGCCTGGTCTACAGAGCCGGTCCAGGAAAGCCGAGGCTGCACAGAGAAACTCTGCCTCAAAAAACAAAACAAAACAAAACAAAATTTTCACTGTGACATCTTTAGTTTCTTTGATTAGTTTAGTTTTTTCCCATCACCAGTGGGATATATTTTCTAATTGGCTTCTTAGTAAGTTCATTAATGAAGCAGTTACTGATTTTTTTTTTTACTAGAATATATTTTTATCCTTTGGGGGCTGGAAGGATGTCTCAGAGGTTAAGAGCACTTTCTGTTCTTCCAAAGGTCCTGAGTTCAATTCCTAGCAACCACATGGTGGCTCACAACCATCTATAATGAGATCTGGTGCTCTCTTCTGGCCTGCAGGCACACATGGAGGCACAGTACTGTATAAATAATAAGTAAATAAAATCTTTAAAAACAACAAAAAAAACTTGGTCTAATAAGATAATACAAAGAGTGGTTTATTTTTATTTGTAAAAGCTTTCTTTGTAGCCCAAAATGTTTTTTTGGGTTTGTTTGTTTTTGGGTTTTGTTGTTGTTGTTGTTGTTTTCCTTTTGCAGACAAGGTTTCTCTGTGTAGCCTTGGCTGTCCTGGAGTCACTTTGTAGACCAGGCTGACCTCAAACTCACAGCGATCCGCCAGCCTCTGCGTCCCAAGTGCTGGGATTAAAGGCGCGCCCCACCACGCCGGGTGCTACAGCCTAAAATGTGAGATTAAAAGCAAGTGTGGAGTTGAAAAGGCAGCACTCGGGTTAAGCAACCCTCTTCAGTGTGCCCCTGGCCTCCTACGCTGCCCCCTGCTGCAGTGTCGCCACACTGGACTTAACCTCAGAGTACAGGTGTGTGTCCAAAGCCGAGCCTCATTTAGGAGGCAGGCAATGCCTCAGACTCCTCCCTACGCCCACACAGCTACAGCACTCCCATCAAGGCATCTGAATGACGGTTAGTCACAAAACTGGCAACTGGTGTGGCAGGTAAAGCAAGGCTTTGGGGTTGGAGGAGAAGTCGCCTAGTGATTTGAGATTGGTCCCAGAGAAACCAGAGTCCTCGCTATGCAGGAAGACAGTTCCCTGCACTACTCAGGCGTTTGAAGTTTGGATTGCTTTTTGTTTTCGTTTTTAGACTCTTTGTAGAGCCAATTTTAAAATATTTTATTTGTTTATTATTTTATGTGTATGTGCGTTTGCCTGGTTAAATATGTGTACCCTTTTTGTATGAAGGTGATACAGACCCAGAAATAGGCATTGGATATCCCAGAACTCGGCTTACAGGCTGTTGAGAGCCACTTGATGTGGGTTCTGGGAATGGAACCTGGATGCACAGCAAGTGATTGTAAGCCCGACCCATCTCTCCAGCCCCACACACTGCCATTGGATGGGCTCCATGGTAACGTTCAGTGGGCAAACAGGCCTAGCTCACAGGGACCCTACCCTCATCAGCCCCAAACAACTCGAGGCTGCGCAGGCTGGCTGACCTTGAGAACACAGCGGGTCGGAAATGCTCAGCTCAGCAGGCAGCTGTGTGTGGATCCTGAGGGCCAGGAAGGGACAACTTTCAGATCAATATTTATTACTGGGGATGGCCTGCACCTTCCTCTCCTTGCCTCTCCAGGGGGCCTTTGCGGCCGTAATGTAGGAGCTCAGCAGTGATTCTCAACGGACTATTCCTGGATGTCCTGAGTAAAGCAGGGAATGAATTTGAAATACACACATCCCAGGCCCTGCCTATGGGTTCAGCCAGTCCGGGGCTGTTCAAGAGTAGGGTTTTTTATTTTGTTGTTTTGTTTGAGACAGGGTTTCTCTGTGTAGCCTTGGCTGTCCTGGACTCGCTTTGTAGACCAGGCTGGCCTAGAACTCAAAGCAATCCTCCTGCCTCTGCCTCCCGATTGCTGGGCGCCCGGCAGGATTTTTATAAATGAGTGCCGCCAGCCTGTTTTAGATAATGCTGGATGGTCATTTGACCAAGAGTAACTCAGAGAGAACGGGCAGGCACTGGACGCCCACCTGGAAGGTTGTGGACATGCAGACGCTGGGCTTGATGATTTTCCAGGTTTTGGTGGTTGTGGGTGGATGACACAGGGCCTCATGAAGCAGCCCTGGCTGGCCTGGAGTTTACTAAGCAGCTCAAGGAAGCTGCAAGCTTTTCAATCTGTTTACCCACACACACGCACACACACTTGAGCGCGCGCATACACACACACACACACACACACACACACACACACACACACGTGTACACACACGGGTGCACACGCATTCGCATGGGCACACGTGTTGGTGGTTTGGTGGTGGTGATGTCTGGACACAGACGCAACTGTGGAGGCCTAGCGGGTGTCAGGAATGAGAAGACGGTTTGGTGAGCGGAGATGGAGGAGTTGCTGAGTCGGAATCTCTAGTCAGGGAGAACACAACTCAAATCCTAATTTTTGTTTTATTTTCTTTCCTCTCGCGCGCAAGGAAATTAAGCAAGCACACTACTTTCGTTTCTCTATTTTCAGCAAACCCCGGCCCCTTAAAAATTTTTGTTTTTGTTTTTATTTTCGTTTTCATTTTTCGAGACAGGGTTTTTTTGTGTAGCCTTGGCTGCCCTGGACTCACTTTGTAGACCAGGCTGGCCTCGAATTCACAGCGATCCACCTGCTTCTGCCTCTCCAGTGCTGGGAACAAAGGTGTGTGCCACCACACCTGGCTTAATCTGATTCTTTTTATCAGATGCAGAATTATGAGGTACAAGACTGCTTGTCTGTCCACATGAAAATGTTCACCTTGTGAAATAAGTCGTGTTTTCTACTATGCTTTATTTTATCACCTGAAATCCACTTCCCAAAGTATTCTTCAGATTTTTCATAACATTTAAATAAAACCTCATAATGAGCCGGACGTGGTGGCACACGCCTTTAATCCCAGCACTTGGGAGGCAGAGGCAGGCGGATTGCTGTGAGTTCGAGGCCAGCCTGGTCTACAAAGTGAGTCTAGGAAAGCCAAGACTACACAGAGAAACCCTGTCTCGAGAAACCAAAAAAAAAACAAAAAAAAAAAAACTCTTAATGAGGGGGGGAGGGAGGAAGAGGGAAGAGAGGGAAAGAGGGAGAGAGGGAGAGAGGGAGAGAGAGAGAGAGAGAGAGAGAGAGAGAGAGAGAGAGAGAGAGAGAGAGAGAAGAGAGAGGATTGAAGCATTTGATAAAGTCACAAACTCTGAAATTTTAGTCTTAGCAGAGAAGCTTGGCTCAATCCCCTACTTCCTCCTCTAACTCCTCCTCCCCTGGCTGGCAGGAAATCCAGCCCTACTTTCTCTCCTGCTCAGCAATTGGCTGTAAGCTGTTTTATTGGCATACCAGGGAACAACTGGGTAGCAGTGTTTAAACAACATTGAGACAGGAGATTGTCAGAACAAGGATCACAATCAGACATTGGGGGGCGGGGGGCGGGGTTACAGAAGTCAGCATCTGAGTTACACAGTAACCTTACGCCTACACGTGGGGTCAGCAGTTCTTCCCTGAAACCTTGGGCTTTGGTGCCATGATGGACGCTCAGCGAGGAAGCATCTGAACCAAAGCCAGGAGCCCCACCAGTGATGACGGATTGCTGACCGTGTGCTCGTCCTGAGGTACCAGCACACTTTCTTTACTGACAGCGGCTGTAGAACTCACCTAAAGCCAGCCTAGAGGTACGCGATTTCCCAGGGGGATTCCAAATAAAAAATCAAGCCTTCTCTACAGGTTCCTAAGGAGACTCCCAGGATGAGAGGCAGTCGATGAAAAGTCAGGGGCCTCCAGGTATGGGCACTGGGGGAGCTGTAATTAAGTCAGGATCAATGATTAAGCAAAGCATTTCCCAGAATGCAGTGAGCTTCATCGATTGCCTTCCCGCGTCCTTTCCGCTCTTCCTCACTGCCGCATCTATATTCGGGTATCTGCTCCTCTCCGCTGTGCTTGTATAGACGCTTCCCAAACCCTTGTGAAGGTACTGAGACTAGTCCAACGTTCCCTCTGTCCCTGGTTGCGTTAGGCATCACTAGATGCCATGTTATGTGCAGTGAGACACGCTGTAAAGACATCTGTAACGTCCTGAGGAAGACTTCTCTAAGGCCTAAAGAGTATATAGATGTGGACCGCGTCTCTCCTGCCTCTCCGCCCTGGCGCTGCTGTAGCCATCTCGCAGTGGTGAGAACTACACCAAGAAAAAAAGACAGCAAGAGCCCTTTGAGGAGGCTCACACTCCTAGCACTCAGAAGGGGGGGGGGTCATGAGTTCAAGACCAACCTCCAGGGCTTGAGGACCTCACATTAAAAGCCCAACAGGTGTGGCAGCCACCTGTAATCTCTCTTTTTTTGCTGATTTGGTTTTGGTTTTTTGTTTTGTTTTTGGTTGGTTGGTTTTTGTTTTTTTTCCAGACAGGGTTTCTCACTGGCTGTCCTGGAGCTGACAGAGGTCTGCCTGCCTCTGCCTCCCGAGTGCTGGGAGTAAAGGCGTGTGCCACCATGCTTGGCTAACAGATTCTTTTTTTGTTGTTTTGTTTTTTTGAGACAGGGTTTCTATGTGTAGCCTTGGCTGTC
Source organism: Acomys minous (assembly GCF_964271855.1). Classification (NCBI taxonomy): domain Eukaryota; kingdom Metazoa; phylum Chordata; class Mammalia; order Rodentia; family Muridae; genus Acomys; species Acomys minous. The sequence continues at coordinate 93,391,916 of NC_140497.1, forward strand.
CTGGACTCAATTTGTAGACCAGGTTGGCCTTGAATTTACAGAGATCCACCTGCCTCTGCCTCCAGAGTGCTGGGATTAAAGGCAGGCACCTTCGCGCCTGGCTAAAATATATTTTTTAAAAGACTTATTTATTATTATGTATACAGTGCTCTGCCTGCATGTATGCCTGCAGGCCAGAATCAGGACCTTTGGAAAAGCAGATGGTGCTCTTAACCACTGAGCCATCTCTCCAGCCCTCAGACTGATTCTTACATTTAGGCTGCTTTGAGTGGTTTCTCAGTCACTTGATGCTGAAAGTCTCCTGACTAGGACAGGTGGTGTGGAAGGACAGAAACCAAGGCAAACAAGCCAAAGGCCACGCAGTGACTTAGCAGCAATCTAGAAGCCAGCCAACAAGCTCACTCAGGGCTACTGCCCAAGTCATCACTCAAGTAGTAAAGAAAAAAATGAAGACTATCTTTGATAAATTCAAAGCTTCAAAATATACTTATTCACATGGAATCCTAGGAATCTGCTTGTGGTTGTTGTTGTTTTTGAGACAGGGCTTCTCTGTGTAGCCTTGGCTGTCCTGGACTCACTTTGTAGACCAGGCTGACCTTGAACTCACAGCGATCCACCTGCCCCTGCCTCCCGAGTGAGTGCTGGGATTAAAGCCATGCGCCACCACTGCCTGGCCTGCTTGTGGTTTTAAAGAGAAATGTCCCCAAGCCTCTGGAAAGGCTGTGACCCTATAGGGAGTGGAGCCCCGGCTGGAGAAAGTGGGCTCCTAGGGACAGGCCTTGAAGTTTCGTACCCTGTTCCTACTTCCTGTTTGCTTTCTGCTTCCTGACTGCAGGTGCCATGTAGCCAGCCACCTCCTGTTCCCACCCGCAGCGCCTTCCCGCCATGGTGGACTTTACCCACTCGAGCTCTGAGCCCAGAGAAACCCTTCCTCCTCTAAGTCGCTCCGTGTGGTGTATCTGGTCACAGCAGTGAGAAAAGTTGGTGCACTACGTGCTTTTCCAAAATGAAGGAAGACGTGGTGGCACACGCCTTTAATCCCAGCCGTTGGGACTGAGGAGGCAGAGACAGGTGGATCGCTGTGAGTTCGAGGCCAGGCTGGTCTACATAGTGAGTCCAGGACAGCCAAGGCTACACAGAGAGACTCTGTCTTGAAAAACCAAAAAACCAAAAAAACAAGGAGAGAAGAAAGGGGGGGGGCTAGTAAGCAAGACTTCTCTTGTGAGCATCCAGGAGGTTCCGACTGATGCTTGGTAACAAGACTGTGAGGGTGCTTATGTCAGGAGAGCACACAGGAGGCCTGAGGTGACGGTTCTTTAAGATGAAATGGGAGGGGAGGGGTCTGATGTATTTGAAGATGACAAAAGCTTTCCGAACAGAACAGACACGTGAGGGACTGAGAGAATTGTGCACAGAAGCAGCCTAATACTACACTGCATGACTCAACCTGAAGTGCCATTTAGATGAGTATTGATTAGTGTAAAATTGTGATTTTATTGCCAGGATGTCTACATACAAGGGTGTGTGTGTGTGTGTGTGTGTGTGTGTGTGTGTGTGTGTGTGTGTGTGTGTCCGGGCCCTGGAGATGTAGCTCAGTAGTAGAGCAAATTAAGAAGGAGGAAGTTGAGTCTCATCCCTTGCACTGTTAGTTAACTAATCAGCAGCATATGCATTATATTTAGAGATCTGGGGAGAACCACAGAAATAACCATCAAACAAGGACAAAAATGTGAGGCTGCACAGACGGCTCTGTGATGAGGAGCGCAGATTGTTCTTCCAGGGGACCTGGGTTCAATTCCCCCATCGGACACCTCAGCACTGCCTGTAATTCAGCCCCAGGGGGAATCAGATGATCGTCTCTGGCTGTTTGCACTTTTGTTTCTTTTGAGACTGGGTTTCTCTATGTAGTCCTGGCTGGCCTGGAATTGGCTATGAAGTCCAGGCTGGCCTGGAACTCTCTTAGGTCCATTTGCCTCTGCCTTCAGAGTGGTGGCACTAAAGGTGTGCGCTGTACAGGTGACCTTCATCCACACTGTACTAAGGTGTGTCTGTGTATATTCAGTTGCTAATGACTGAACTGGGAGTGAGCTGGAATGCTAACGGAGTCTGGTATTGTCATTGCTATCGAGGAATCTGCTGTCTCAATGTTGTGTAAAAATTGTTCTCAGTCATCTCTGATTGGTCAGTAAAGAACTGAACAGCCTATAGCTAGCAGGAGAGTTAAGGCGGTGCCAGGAGAACGTGGGGGGGGGGGGGAGGAAGAGAAGAAGAGGGGGAGGGGAGGGGGGGAGAGAGAGGGAGAGTCACTGGACTGTGAGGAAGTCCACCATGAGTATAAAGATGGAGCAGAGGTGGCGAGGACTAGAGACCAGGTAAAAGGCTCATGGCTGGGAAATAGTCCAGACTAATGTAAACAGGTGAGAATTCGCACAACTATAGATCTTTAAAGCCTATGACTATGCAGGGCATGGTGGTACACACCTTTATTCCCAGCCCTAGGGAGGCAGGAGGCAGAGGCAGGTGGATCTCTGTAAACTCGTGGACAGACTGCTCTACAAAGTGAGTCTAGGACAGCCAAGGCTACACAAAGAAACCCTGTCTTGGAAACCCACCACCACAACCCAAAACAAAACAAAACAATAAAGCTTTGCATCAAACAACCAAGTCAGGCAGGGCAGTGGGGGGCATGCCTTTAATCCCAGCACAGAGTAAGAAACCTTGTCTCGGAAAAACAAAAATCAAAAAAGGCCGTGCGTGCGTGGTGGCGCACACCTTTAATCCCAGCACTCGGGAGGCAGAGGCAGGAGGATCGCTGTGAGTTCGAGGCCAGCCTGGTCTACAGAGTGCAGGACAGCCAAGGCTACACAGAGATAACGCTATCTCGAAAAACAAAAGCCAAACCAAACAAAAACAGCCGAGTCAGAATTAAAGGGAGCAGTGGCAGAGGTGCGTTGCTTGGGGAAACCGAGGTGAAGAAGTGGTGCCTAACGGAGCGGAAGCTCAGATGGGCGAGGGGGAGTCTTGAGAGGCTCCTGCTCTGAACAGGAGCACCGCCTTTTCTTGGGAATTTCCCATCTTGTCAGCATAATTGCTCTCTTCCCACCCCCACCGCGTCCTTCCTTCAGCCGGTGCTTGGGAGTACGCCACACACAGGTCACTCAGCCAGCCGGGGCTAAGCCTTATCAACAGACAATTAGTATAAAAATGCTGCCTGTTTATCTCACAGGGGCTGTGAGGGATGGAAAGCCCCTGGAGCTGCACCGAGGCCTTGTCTCTCTGAGCTCACACAAAGATTTTTGGAGTTTTCTCGGGATTTTGGCTTTGTTTCTTTGAGTGACCTGCTGTGGTGGCGGAGGAGGCGGCAGTGGGCGAGAGAGTCACCACTCCTGCCTCCACAGCGGGTCTCAGCGGCCAGTTCCGGTAGGTCCGCCTGTCACTTACTCTCAACAAGAATTTACAAGTTAAGAGCTAGAGCTAGTGCTGGGGGCGTGGTGGTGCCCGCCTTTAATCCCAGCCCTCAGGAGGCAGAAGCAGGCGGGTCGCTGTGAGTTCGAGGCCAGCCTGGTCTACAAAGCGAGTCCAGGACAGCCAAGGCTACACAGAGAAACTCTGTCTTGGGGGGTGGAAAATCTAGAGCCAGATACAATGGCACACACTTGCATTCCCCAGGTGGAGGCAGAAAGGACCAGAAATTCGTACACACAATACACACACACAACACACACAATACACACACACAGCCCCCATGATCTTACACCGCTGTCTCAAAGTCTAACCTATCACCACATTGACAATGACCACTCCGGGCTTCTGTTTTTGAGGCAGGGACTCATGTGCACCAGGCTGGCCTTGAGCTTTGCTATTGGTAGCTGGTTGGAATTTCATCTGTGTCTGCTGTGGAAGACACCTGTTGCTGCAGTGCAGGGCAAGGCCACAGACATGAAAATATAGCAGGGAGTGAGGCAGGAGGCGGCCAGTGTGACCCACAATGCCAACTCAGGCTCCTTCCAGCCCAGTGGCCAAACAGAGTCCACACCGGATGAGGGAGGAAGGACCTCTCCACCTTCATTTGGATGCTTCCTTCTGTCTCTGTTCTCCTTTACTCAATGTGGCCAATACTATCTGAGACTGCAAGAAATCTTTAATTTGGTATTTAGCCTTACAATTGGGCTTTTTTCCCCCCCAGACAGGGTTTCTCTGTGTGGCCTTGGCTGTCTTGGACTTGATTTATAGGCCAGGCTAGCCTTGAACTCACAGAGATCCACCTGCCTCTGCCTCCCTGAGTGCTGAGATTAAAGGCGTGTGCAACTGTGCCCGGCTGGGCTCTTCTAATTGTAAGATGTTCACCTATCGATTAAGCTATTTAAGCCTGAGGGATGGGGGGTGGGGGATGGGGAAGGAGGGTGGGGCTGGGGGGAGAAGAGGAAGGCGACTATGACTGGGATGTAAAGGGAATAAATAATTAAAAAAGAAAGAAAAGAAAAGAAGTTAACTGGAGTGAGTCATGGTGGTCCAAGCCAACATCTCAACACATGGGAACATTAAGACCAGGAGTTCAACTCCACAGCATGGTCAATATATTGAGGTCCAGGCCAGAAAGAGCTAGAGAGACCCCAGCATCAAAATAAGTGAATAGAGACCCTGTCTCAAAAAAACCAAAAAATACAAAATAAAAAATAAATTAAAAAGTGAATAGGGGCTGGAGAGAGGAGTGCTCTTTGAGAGGACCTAGGCTTTGGGTTTTCCTGGGTTTTTGTTTGTTGTTGTTGTTGTTGTTGTTTTTTGAGAGGAAAAACTTTATTATTGTACAAGGGCTGAAATGGAGAAGAAGGATGGATGTAGTACCCCAGTAGCATCGCGTTCTCCAAAAACAAAACAAAACAAAACCTGCTGGGTGCAGTGGCTCACCCCTTTAATCCCAGTACTCCTGAGGCAGAGGCAGGCGGGTCTCTGACTTCGAGGCCAACCTGGTTTATAAAGTGAGTCCAGATCAGGCAGGGCTATTATTATACAGAGAAACCCTGTCTCAGAATAAATAATAAATAAATAAATATTAAAAAGCAAGTAAATAAATAAAAATGAATGTCTGGAGGAAATAATGAATGAGGACTAAATCTCTTGAGAAATGTCTGAGGTACAAGTTTCAGTTGTAGGCTGATGGATCCTCAGTTAACAGGATGCCTAGCCCCAAGACAGCAAAACTAAGTCAAGGCTCACTGTGGGCGGGCGGTGAGCGTCATGTTCACACACAACATGTTCAGATGCTTTCTTGTGGTTGTTGCCGAACCAAAACAGCATGCATATCATTTCCATGCCCCTACAGTACACTAGTATTATAGTAATCTACAGGTAATCTAGGCTTACAGGAGGAGGGGTGTGTCGGCCAGATACAAATACCTGACCATTTCATATATGATCTGAGCACCCGTGGATTCTCTTCTGGGGTGGCATTCCTGGAACCAATCCTCGGGATAGTGAGGTAGGACTATTTTGTCTTTTGTTGGTCACATTTATATACATAAGTCATATAAAGCCTGTCCAACTTTATACATGGTGTTAGGGAAAGATGCTGTTTTACTATTTCCATGTGGCTGCTGGCTCCTCACTTACCTGTTCTTGTGGTGCCAACAGCATTTGGTGCGGATTTCTTTGCAGTTTAAGACACTTTTTATTCCATATTTTCCACACTGACTTGGCTATTTAGGGACTTTTCCCCTATTCTGTGAAAATTTATCAACTTCCTTGAAATTTTATTTATTTAGAGACAGGCTCTTTCTACATCAGCCTGATTGTCTTGGAGCTCACTGTGTAGACCAGGTTGATTTGAATTCACAGAGGTCTTTACTATAGTTTTCACTTTTTCCTCCATGAAAATATCACTATTGGGATGGATGCAATGGAGGGGATGGAGGGATGGAGCAAAACAACTTATACATATTAAACAAACAAGTAAGCAAACATGCTTGCTCAGCAATCCTGAGCATGCAAGTTCAAACCCAGCACCTTTTAAGAAGCAAGGCATCCTGCTCATGCCTGTAGCTCCAGCTCCAAGGAGAGTGGAAGCAGGGGGCTGCTGGCTTCCAGCCTAGCCAAGAAAACAGGAACCCCAGGTAAAGGATTGCCTCAAAAGAGGTGGGGGTGGGGGAGCTAGCAAGGACTGATAGATGCTAGCCTGTGTTCCTGGATGAATCTCACTTGTACACACACAGACACACACACACACACCTGCGGTTTTTAAAAAAATATATTTATTTTATGTATATGAGTGCTCTATCTGCATGTACACCTGCAGGCCAGAAGAGGGCACCAGATTTCATTATAGATGGCCATGAGCCACCATGTGGTTGCTGGGAATTGAACTCAGGACCTCTGGAAGAGCAGACAGTGCTCTTAACCTCTGAGTCATCTCTCCAGCCCCATGTGGGTTTGTTGGTGGTGGTGGTTTTTCGAGACAGGATTTTTCTGTGTATCCTTGGGTGCTCTGGACTAACTTTGTAGGCCAGGCTGGCCTTCAACTCCCATAAATCTGCCTGCCTCTGCTTCCCAAGTGCTCGGATCACAGGCATGCGCCATCAGGCCTGTTGTTGTTGTTGTTTTTAAGGGTAACCGACACTTAAGAGGCTGAGGTAAGAAAATGTAGAATTTTGAGGACAGATGGCACAAGCCTTAGTTTCAGCACTCAGGAGGCAAAGGCAAGCAGATCTCTGGGAGTTGTAGGATAGCCTGAGCTACATAGTGAGTTCCAGGTCATCTAGGATAGCCTGAGCTACATAGTGAGTTCCAGGTCAGGCAGCACTACCTAGGGAGACTGTGTCTCACAAAACAAAACAAAACACCAAACAAACAAAATCCCAAGGGGCCAGCAAGTTAGCCCAACAGGTCAACTTCCAGGTCACATACAGGACAGACTGAGTCCTGCATGTTGTCTTCTGACCTCCACCTGCTTACTCTGTGTGACACCCCCACACACATACATACACAACTGTGTGACACACCCCACAGACATATATACACAACTGTGTGATACCCCCAACATATATACACAACTGTGTGATACCCCCAACATATATACACAACTGTGTGACACCCCCACACATATATACACAACTGTGTGACACACCTGCACATATATACACAACTGTGTGACACACCCCACAGACATATATACACAACTGTGTGACACCCCCAACATATATACACAACTGTGCGACACACCCGCACATATGTATACAACTGTGTGACACACCTGCACACATATACACAACTGTGTGACACACCCGCACATATATACACAAATGTGGGATAAATAAGCAAATGTAATAAAATAATAGCAAATTTTACAATGTGAAACTACACCTTTTTCTAGTTGAGCTTTAACAGCTCTGTGATGTGCTTAAACAAAGCCCCACCTAGGAATGACCTTGACCTTGCTGAAGGAAAACCTGCCCGTGTGATCGCCTACTGCCCACGGATAAGTCCTGTTACTCCAAGCCCCTCGTGTCTGTCTGTGACTGCGGCCTTGTTTGAGAATGATGCTGGGACAGATGCTATTGAGTTAAGATGAGGTCATACTTGGACAGGATGGTTTCTAATCCAATGACAGATGTCCTTATAATAGAGGGAAATTCCACGTGCTGATGGAAGCCGAGACTAGAGTAATACGTCAGGCCAGCATACTCCAAGGATTGCAAAAACCCACCAGACGCTGAACATAAGCAGAGGGGACTCCTCTCCACGATCCTCCAGAAGGAACATGGTCCTGCTGACCTGACTTCAGCTGTCTCTCCTGGAGAACTGCGAGTTGATGCGCTCCTGGTGCTCTCTGTGTGCTTATGACACACGGCGACTTGTCGCAGCCCCTAGGAGCACAGTGCATCATTCTGTTTGCAAGGAGAAGGCAGAAGTGTGTCCTTCCATTGGCTGGTGTAAAGATGCAGACAACTGGCCAGAGGGTCAGAAGAGAGGAAAACAGAAGGTGTGGTGTAAAGGAACTACGGGAAGAAGGTGTGTTGATGGGTCGTTCTCAGCAAGGACACCGCCTGTAAGATATTTGTGCTCGGGGGAGTGGTCTTTAAATCCCACGCCTTTAAAGCCCAACACTTGGGAGGCAGAGGTGATGGATCTTTGTGAGTTCAAGGCCAGCCTGGTCTACAGAGCAAGTCTAGAACAGCCAGCACTGCACAGAGAAACCCTGTCTCAAAAAAGCAAAAAAGAAAGAAAAGGTATTTATGTCTTCGTGGGTGCGCACCAAGGGAGACTTGCTACAAGGATGCTCTCGGCAGCCAACAATATAATACCGTATCCGTATCAAACAGTCTTTCTGTTCTTACTCTGTGGACTTAAAGTGCCGTGATGCAGGGATGGAGGTTGGGCATGTACTCAAAATGTAGACTTCCTTTTCCCCCCCCTCCTCCAGACAGGGTCTCTCTGTGTAGCCTCGGCTGTCCTGGACTCACTGTGTAGACCAGGCTGGCCTGGGATTAAAGGCATGCACCACCATGCCCAGCTCAAAACGGAGACTTCTTACCGAGGGTGAGCAAGCTAACACTGTTGCTGGGGAGCCTGATCTGTTGGCAGACAGCAGCCCAGAGACAACCATCTTCTCCACTCTGCACCTGATTGGTGCGGGACGCAAGTCTCTCTACCGTCTTTTATGTAACAGACATTCACTCAATTTGTGGGGGCTCTCATTACCCAACCTAACCAACTAAGGCTTCTTCTCCAAGTGCTATTTAGTTTGGGGTGGGATTTTCAAGCTAGGGATTTGAGGAGATGGGGCTGGTGATGAAACAGAACCTTTAAAGACAGGACTCTGTCTACAAGCCTCAGTGTTTGCGTTCACAGCCACTTCCTCAACAGTGAGAGTACCCAGGTCTAGAAACTGGTGAGACCAGGAGAGACGGTCATGCATGAGCCGTCCTCTCAGAAGGTTCCTTCTTCTGAGTTGCCCTAGCAACTCTGAGGTTTTCTGTTTAATTTATTCCCCCATGAATTCCACCAGGGTGCAGCCATGTAGCCATGAGATGCTACCACTTGCCTTTTTTTGGGGTTTTAGGTTTTTGGTTTTTTTTTTGGTTTTTCAAAACAGGGTTTCTCTATGTAGACCGGGCTGGCCTTGAACTCACAAAGATCCCTAAGCCTCTGCCTCCCAAGTGGCAGGGATTACAGGTGTGTGTTACCACGCCTGGCCCCACTTGGCCAGGAAAGAAGGTTTTTATACTGCTGGAGTGACTGATCTCAACCAGCAAGAATCCTAACCGCCTGGGGGCACCTCTGTACCACCAGCGCAGGGGTGTGTCTACACAGGCATTTCCAGGGACATCGCCTCCTACTTCAGTGCCCAATAGGCCTTACTAATAGAAAACTGTAACAACAACAACAACAAAAAATCATAAAGAAATTAAAAAGGCAATGTCTTAAAGTTTAGGTCACTTTATAGGCTAGCAAGCCAGCTAAACTCCTAAGGACAAAGGAACTAAGAAATAAGTAGTGGAAAGAGGAAGTGTGGGGGTTGGGAGAAGCTGGAGAGATGGCTCAGCAGGTAAGAGCACCGTCTGCTCTTCAAGAGGTCCTGAGTTCAATTCCTGTCAACACATGGCTCCTGACCATCCAGAGTGAGATCTGATGCCCTCTTCTGGCCTGCAGGTGTACATGCAGATAAAGCACGGTATACATAAAATAAATAAGCAATTTTTTTTGTTTTAATTTAAAGAGAAAAAAAATTTGAAGAGACAGTAACAGCTCTGCAACTCTGGCCTCCAGATCAGCAACAAAAACAAGGGTTATGGTAGTTTTGCATGTGTTTTCATTATATGTGCATTGATTGATAAGTGTTAATCATTTTCTTTTATGTCCATTAAAATTTCATATTCAGAACTGGGCATGGTGGCGCACGCCTTTAACCCCAGCACTGAGGAGGCAGAGGCAGAGGCAGGTGGATCTCTGTGAGTTCATGGCCAGGCGGGTCTACAAAGTGAGTCCAGGACAGCCTGGGCTACACAGAGAAACCCTGTCTCAAAAATAAATACAAACATTTATATTCAGGCTGTTGGAATTTAGTTTTATGTCTTAGACTTTGGGAAATAGAGTATCTAGTAGAACTATACCTGAAATTAAAAGTAAGCAGTAGGTGGATATGGTGGGGTGCGTCCCCCACTCTCAGCACAGCTGAGGTGTAAGCAGGAAGGCCAGGAGTTCAAGGCTCGAAGCGCTATAGGAAACTCTCTCCTCCACCAAAACAAAACAAAAACAAACAACAGGGCCAAGGAGCCGAGGACGTGGCTCAGTAGGTTAGGCCCCTCCTTGTGAAGCCTCAGTTTGTTTGATCCCTAGGACCCCCCAGGTGGAAAGAAAGAATTCCCTCTGTCACCACCCCACCATCTCAGGGTCTCAGGCATTTGATATTTGGTCCCCTGTAGGTGTAGCTGTTTGGGGACAGTTAGGAGGTGGGCCTTGCTGGGGGAAGTGTGTCAGTGTTCAAGTCACTTTTATTTTACTCTCTGGACTTCTAGTGAAATATATAGAACTTAGTTTATCACGTTAGCCTCTGTGGGGGTGTATGGTACTAACTATTGAACCGCAGAGCTGTGCACATGCTCTACTGTGGAAGAGCGCCCCACCACAATTTTAACCACTCTTGCTTGTCATGAAATACATCCATAGTTTGTGCAACAAGCACTGTGCAACACCCAACTCCACCAGTTTCTCTGCCTCCCCAACTGAAATTCTGTATGAGTTAAGCAACCAGAGTCCGTTGCTCCTCTCTCCCTGGCCTGTGGCAGCTGTCATCCCACTTTCTGCATCTATGAATTTGACTGTTGTGGCTACTTTATGTAAGTGCAATCAGATAACCCTTGCCTTCTTGTGAATGGATTTTGGGGGGAGTTAGGACGATTGGGGACTGAAGCCAGGGCTCTGCACATGCTAGGCCAAGGGATCTACCACCGAGCCACATTCTGAGATTCTATGTAAATGGACTTTTTTTTTTTTTCAATTTATGTGCATTGGTGTAGGGGTGTTAGATCTTGGAGTTACAGACAGTTGTGATCTGCCATGTGGGTGCTGGGAATTGAACCCAGGTCCTTTGGAAAAGCAGGCAGTGCTCTTAACCACTGAGCCATCTCTCCAGCCCCATAATTGGACTTAAAAAATATATATATTTATTTATTTATTTTTGGTTTTTCCAGACAGGGATTCTCTGTGTAGCCTTGGCTGTCCTGGACTCATTTTGTAGACCAGGCTGGCCTCGAACTCACAGTGACCACCTGCCTCTGTCTCCCAAGTGCTGGAATTAAAGGCGTGCGCCACCACGCCCGGCTTATTTATTTATTTATTTATTTATTTATTTATTTATTGGTTTTTCCAGACAGGGATTCTCTGTAGCCTTGGCTGTCCTAGACTTGCTTTGTAGACCAGGCTGCCGCGAACTCACGGCGATCCACCTGCCTCTGCCTCCCAAGAGCTAGGGAAACTTTATTTTACCCTGCATGGTGGTGCAAGCTTTAATCCCAGGACTCAGGAGTCAGAGGCAGGTGAGTCTCTGAGTTTAAGTCTAGCCTGGTCTACAGAGTGAGGTTCTAGAACTTCCAGGGCTGCACAAATAGACCTTGTCTCAAAAACGAACAGATGAAAAGATTTATTTTATTTTGTATTATGTATATATGTACTTTGCGTGTAAGTTTGTACATACTTGATTTTATGATGTGTATATGTATTGTGCGTGTAAGTTTGTACACACTTTATTTTAGGGTGTGTATATATAGTGTGCCTGTAAGTTTGTACACACTTTATTTTAGGGTGTGTATATGTAGTGTGCCTGTAAGTTTGTACACCTTTCACCTCCATTTTTCCCTTCTCTTGCTGCTGAACTTTTCTTTGCCAGTTTATGCAACGCTAGGCATGATCAACAGAGGGCACTCAAGAGACACTGCGGTTACCCTTCCCGGCAGCTGGTTCCCAAGGGGTTTGCTATGGTGCTGAGCACAGGGTCCCACCATGTACCTCAGGCTAACCTGGAGCCTACTATTAATTACTACTATTTCTTAAATTTCATGTATAATTTAGCTGCAGACTGGTTGCCTAACATAAGCAAGGACAACCCCCAGCACCACAAAACACATAATTAAATAGTAAACAAATAAATTTACATGTTCTGTGTCCACTTCAATTCCTTCCGCTCAAAGTGTCCATTGTATTAATATTTCACAATTTCCTAGATTTCAATTCTGAGTTGTAATTGATCTGTTTTTCCATTTCTCTTTTCTTTGTTGTTTTTTGTTTGGTTGGTTGGGGGGTTGGGTTGGGTTGGGTTAGGTTTCAAAACATGATTGCTCTGTGTAGTCCTGGCTGTCCTGGAACTCACTCTGTAGACCAGGCTGGCCTCAAACTCACAGCCTCTGAGTGCTGGGATCAAAGGCGTGCCCGGCCACATCTGGCTCAAAAAATATTTTTAAAGTGTATATTTGTGACTAGGAGTGATGGCGCGTGCGTTTAATCCCAGCACTCGGAGGCAGAAACAGGTGGATCTCTGTGAGTTTGAGGCCAGCCTGGTCTACAAAGCTAGTCCAGGACAGCCAAGGCTACACAGAGAAACCCTGTCTTGGGAGAAAAAAAAAGTGTGTAGTTGTGTGATAAATCTTCTTATATTTTTAAGCCAGATAGATATGACAGTTTCATTATGCCCCACACCTGTGTGTATGTGTGTGTGTGTGTACATGTGTGCTGTTGTTTTCTTGAGGCAGTTTCATTAGAGCTGGCCTCCAATTCATTACATAAGGGAGGATGACCTTGAACAGCTCCTTATGTAACTGAGAATGACTTTGAACTCCTCACCTTCCAAGTTCAGGGAGTAAAGGTTTGTGGCAACACATCTGACTCTTCCGTTTCTGCCTTTGATGATTCTACCTTGTGGCTCAGGTTGGCCTCTCTCTCACAAACAAGCCGCAGTCTCTAGCTGTTGTGTTCATGGCGGGGTCTGACAATTGGACTTTAGATGGCTGTTTATTTAGAATTTTGAATTATTTATTTATTTATTCACTTTACATCCCATTCGTAGACCCTTCCCTTCTCTTCACCCGGTCCTACCCTCCCTCCCTGTTCCCCTATCCCCCCTCCCCTGTTCCTCAGAAAAGAGGAGCCCCCTCCCACCCACCCACCCCAGCACATCAAATCACATCAGGACTGAGTGTGTCTTCTTCCCCTGTGGCCTGTCGAGGCAGCCCCACTAGGGGGAAGTGATAAAAAAAACAGGCAACAGAGTCCAGGTCAGAGACAGCCCCCTCCCCCTTCCTAGGGGACCCACATGACCCTGAGCTGCCCATCGGCTACATCTGTGTAGGGGACCTGGGTCCAGTCCAAGCACGGTCCCTGGTTGGTGCTTCAGTCTCTGCAAGCCCCTCTGGGCCCTGGTAGACTGATTTTAGAATTTTAAGTGTAAAATTCTAGGCTCAGAGCTTTCCTGCTCTGTCTTGTAGCATTTGGTAAATACTACCGTCTTGCAGCCAGTGTGCCTTTGAGAAGTCTGACACCGCGTTTGTTTCTAGAAGGTCTCAGAATGTCTTCTTTATCTTTGATACTCTTACATTCCTCCATACTGTCTCTAGTGTGGACTTTCCTTATCTCTTCCCTTTGGCACTTGATGAATCCTTTCAACCTGAAACTGGACTCCATTATTTATTCTTATGCCCTTTTTCCTTCTCTGTCTTAGAACACAGATTCCTGAGCAGCGGGCACAGCCTTGCTTCCTTTTCACTTCTTTTCCGGACGACTCCTCCTCCTCTTCTTCTTTTTAATATTTATTTATTTTCTTATTATATATACAGCACTTTTGCTTCCTGTACACCTACAGGCCCAAAGATGGCATCAGATCACATTACAGATGGTTGTGAGCCATTGCTGGGAATTGAACTCAGGACCTCTAGAGGAGTAGTCAGTGTTCTTAACCTCCGAGCCATCTCTCCAGCCCCCGGCTCATCTTCTGTAAGTGCTCACCTTTGTGTCTCTGGGCTCCATATCTTCTTGCTGTAGTTTATTCATTAGCATTTGCTGCATTAGTAACCATTTAGCTGTTAGATTTTAGAGCAGGAATTAGCAAACTACAACCTACCACACCTGTTTTCACAAACAGCACCATAGAGGAGTGCTCAGTCTCACAGTGTGCACGCTGTCAGTGCTCAGTCCCACAGTGTGCACACTGCTGTGCTCAGACCCACAGTGTGCACGCTGTCAATGCTCAGACCCACAGTGTGCATGCTGCTGAGTTCAGCCCCACAGTTTGCACACTGCTGTGCTCAGCCCCACAGTGTGCACGGCTGTTGTGTTCAGCCCCAAGGTGTACATGGCTGCCAGTGCTCAGCTCCACAGTGTGAACACTGCTGTGCTCTGGTGTTATTAATAACTAAGTACAGTGCTTGTGAGAGAGCCTAGGTGGCCGATGAAGCTTACATTTTTATTAACTGGGTGTTCACAGAAAGCTCAAAGAGCCTGGTGGTGTCACTCAGCTGGTAGAGGGCTGACCTAACATGCTCAAAGGCCAGGGTTCGATCCCCAGCACCTCATGAAGCTAGCCATAGAGAGCACAGCAGGTGGAGGCAGGGAGTTCAGCAAGAATCCAAGGACATTTTCCTGCTACATAGGGGGTTCAAAGCCAGCCTGAGCTACATGAGGACCTATTAAAAAAAAAAAAAACAAAGCAAACAAACACGCAGGCTTTAGTGGCACATATAATCCCAGTATCAAAAGGCCAGGCGGAAACAGGTGTTATCTCTGAGTTCAAAGCCTACCTGACCTATTTAGTGAGTTTCAGGTTTCAGGCCTGTAAAGGCTACCTAATAAGATTTTTATCTCAAATAAAATAAACTTGCCTCTGCTTCCTGAGTGATAGGATTAACGTGTGTGCTACCATACCCAGCTTATTTATTTATTGTTTTGGGATTGTTTGTTTGTTTGAGACAGGATTTCTCTGTGTAATAATAGCCCTGCCTATCCTGGACTCGCTTTGTAGACCAGGCTGGCCTCAAACTCAGAGAGATCCACCTGACTCTGTCTCCTGAGTGCTGGGGTTTTTTTGTTTTGTTTTGGTTTTTTGTTTTGTTTTCTGAGACAGAACTTGTGACACTTTTCATTTATACAAATGCCGACATGGTCCCTTATTTATTTTTCTTCTGTTTTGTATAGTTAGGGCAGTATGCCCTCAGTCGTGATATATATGTTATATTTATTCCCTCATCAGTACATAAAGCTCCCTTGTCCTTTGTCATATTTGCATAATATTTCTCAGTATGTATCATAATTTTATTAGTCAGATAGAGGTTTCAGTTGTTTGTAGTATCTAGCTGTTAGCAAACTGATCTGATCTGAAACCTTGTAAATATGTTATTCGGAACATATGGGTATCATCAGTGCTATAAGTCAAAGAACACACACAATTAGAATTTGGCAGTTTAGCCAGGCACTGTGGCACACGCCTGTAATCTCAGCACTCTGGGAGGACAGAGGCAGGTGGATCGCTGTGAGTTCGAGGCCAGCCTGGTCTACAGAGTGCGTCCAGGACAGCCAAGGCTACACAGAGAAACCTTGTCTCGAAAAACTAAGAAAAGAAAAAAGTCTGGAAGCCTGGGGTCTCAAACGACCTCCTTAAGAGGAGTCTTCAGACAGCACTGTGGAACACAAATCAGAGAGGGGAGATAAGAGGTGGCCGGGCAGGGAGCGAGTGGGCAAGTGTGGCATCAGCAGGAGCTGGCACTCCGGGCAGAGCTCACACTCATTAGAAAAAGTGATGCCAGCTCGCCAGGAACCAAGTTTCCTGCAATGTATTCCTGACCAAAGTCAAGATGATGGTTCTGTCATGGTAACCAGGTATGCAGGCCTCATGTTTGCATGTCCGCCTTCCAGGTACTCCAGATTTCCTCTGTCCACCGAAATCTATACCTGGCTTTCCTGTGTCCTTAACTCCTGGCCTTGGAGATTCCGACTGCCGCCTCGCTGGTAGTTCCGAGCCTTTTTCATACAGCAGTCAGAGCAATCTTTCCACAACGCAGCATAGTCAAAACAAAACCAGGGGCTAGAGAGATGGCCCGTGGTGGTTAATAGTTCACACTGCCCTTTCTGGAGAGCTATACTCAGTTCCCACCACCGCTGGGACCTCCGTTGGCACCAGGCACACACACAGGGCACATATAACACACATGCAAGCAAAGCACTCACACACAAGAAATCAAATAAACCTTTTTACAACAGCCATCTCCTCCCCAGCTCATTGAGGATGAAAGGACGATGCCTTCGGCCGCCCTTCACCATCAGTCTGGGTGGCCTGACCCTACCCTTTGGCTCTTAACTAGTGGTGGCTAAGGATGGTACCCAAAACCTTGCACTGCTAAGCAGGACCCTCCCACTGAGCACCATGCATCCTTGGCCCCTGTCCTAGTTCTTACCACTTTCTCTGATGATCTCTGCCTTGAAGTCTTGTTCTTTCTTTTAGTTTGGGGCTTTTTTTATATTATATTGAGAGCCGGGCGTGGTGGCGCACACCTTTAATCCCAGCATTCAGGAGGCAGAGGCAGGCAGATCATTATGAGTTCGAAGCCGGCCTGGCCTACAAAGCCAGTCCAGGACAGCCAAGGCTACGCACAGAAACCCTATCTTGAAAAACCAAAAAAATAAAATAAGATAAAATAAAATAAAATATCGAGAACTTAAAGTGGGGGGGTGGGAGGGTGAGAGAGCTGGTCCTTCCTATAGCTCCCCACACAAGGCTTAGACCAACCCTTCCTTCCCTCCTTCGGTTCAGTCTCCTCCTCATCTTAGCTGCAACCTCCCCGAAGGATGGTGGGTTGGTTTCTTTCCTTCTCATTTGGGTCGTCCGCCAGAGGGGCAGCTACTCTTAACCACTGAGCCCTCTCTCTCCAGCCCCCCCCCCCTTTTTTTTTTTTCAAGACAGGGTTTCTCTGTGTAGACTTGGCTGTCCTGGACTCACTTTGTAGTCCAGGCTGGCCTCGAACTCACAGCGATCCACCTGCCTCTGCCTCCCGAGTGCTGGGATTAAAGGCGTGCGCCACCACGCCCGGCCAGCCCCTTGTTTTTATTTGAAGACAGGGTCCCCCTTGCAGCCTTGTCTGGACTGAAGTCCATACTGTAAAGCAGGCTTGGAGACTTTCCTTCCTCAGGCTCTGATGAGCTGAGACTGTAAGCACCAGCACCACCAGGC
Organism: Acomys minous; assembly: GCF_964271855.1. Classification (NCBI taxonomy): domain Eukaryota; kingdom Metazoa; phylum Chordata; class Mammalia; order Rodentia; family Muridae; genus Acomys; species Acomys minous. The sequence continues at coordinate 93,409,119 of NC_140497.1, forward strand.
ACATGAGATCTGCCAGGCTCAGCCTCTCAAGGTTAGCTTCCTTTAAAAAAAAAATTATTTATTAATTATGTATACAGTGTTCTTTCTGTCTGCATGTACACCTGCAGGCCAGAAGGTCTGTGTGCACCAGATCTCATTATAGATGGCTGTGAGCCACCGTGGGGTTGCTGGGAATTGAACTCAGGACCTTTGGAAGAGCAGTCAGTGCTCTTAACCTCTGAGCCACCTCTCCAGCCCAAGGTTAGTTGTCTCATGGCGAGCCTCTGCTCAGCCTTCTGCAAGTCCACGCCATCTGAGTCATCTACACAGAGATCTGGTGTAAAACAGTCCAGAGTGCTGTTTAAGGCAGTCGGAAACTGGTCACCACAGAGCTTACAAGACTTCAGCCGACAAAACAAATGACTGTCTATGTTGTGATGTCGCGCGTGTCATTTTCTGGTCCCCTTAGACTACTCCGGTGTTTGGGGGAAACAGCCTGTAAGCCTCTATATAAGTCCCAGGGGGTTCTCTTGTTTGTTTTTAAGTAAAAATCACAGGAGAAAATTATCAGAAAACACCTCAGGAGAGTCATATGAGGCATGAGCTGATGGAAACCATCATTGTATCAAAAGAGATGATTTTTTTTTTCCCAATTAGTTTGCGGTGGATTTTGCTTGTTTTTTGTTTGTTTGTTTGTTTGGGTGCTTTTTTGAGAGGGTTTCTCTGTATAGCCTTTGCTTTCCTAGACTCACTGTGTAGACCAGGCTAGCCTTGAACTCACAGTGATCCACCTGCCTCTGCCTCTCAAGTGCTGGGACTAAAGGCGTGCACCACCACGCCCGCCCCTGTTTGTTTTTTATTATATATATATAGTGTTCTGCCTGTTTGCCTGAAGAAGGCACCAGGTCTCACTCTAGATGGTTGTGAGCCACCATGTGGTTGCTGGGACTTGAATTCAGGACCTCTGGAAGAGCAGAGCAGACAGTGCTCTTAACTTATTTTTTTTTAAGATTTATTTATTTATTTTTATGTATACAGTACTCTGCCTGCATGTACACCTGCAGGCCAGGAGAGGGCATCATATCACATTCTAGATGGTTGTAAGCCCCCATGTGGTTCCTGGGAATTGAACTCAAGACCTCTGGAAGAGCAGTCAGTGCTCTTAACTGCTGAGCCATCTCTCCAGCCCCAGTGCTCTTAACTTCTGAGCCATTTCTCCAGTCCTCTTGTTTGATTCTTTTGTTTGTTTGGTTGGTTGGTTTTGGTCTTGGTTTTTCGAGACAGGGTTTCACTGCGTAGCCTTGACTGTCCTGGACTCGCTTTGTAGACCAGGCTGGCCTCGAACTCACAGGGATCCGCCTGCCTCTGCCTCCCAAGTGCTGGGATTAAAGGCGTACGCCACCATCACCCAGCTCCTTGTTTGATTCTTAAATCACTGATGCTAGAGACTTGCTTTAATCTAGAAGAAATATAATCAGAAATGGGTGTGATTCCGTTGTCATTAAGGTTAGGCCTGAGCCAGGTGTGCTGGATTAGTGCTGGGCGTGGTGGTGCACTCACAAGCCTTTAATCCTAGCACTCAGGGAGGCAGAGGCAGGCGGATCTCTGTGAGTTCGAGGCCAGCCTGGTTTACAGGGCAAGTGTCAGGACAGCCAGGGCTACACAGAGAACTATATCTTGAAAAAAAAAAAACAAAACAAAACACAACAAAAAACCAAAATTATCAGTCCTGGCATGGAGGTGCATGCTTCTGGGAGACGTGAGCTCAGACCTTCCAAGCCAGCCTGGGCATACAGTGAGCTCCTGTCTCAAAACAAACAACTGCTGGAATTTTCACTGAGTGCACTAAAAAGTGTAATTGAAGAATCTCTGTGACAAAGAAGATGGACGTGCTGGGGGAACGGTGCGGGTCTGTCATCCCAGCACCTGGGAGGCAAATTTGAGGCCAGCCTGGGTCACTTCCTGAGTTCCCAGGTAGCAAGGGCTACACAGTAAGAGTGAGAGTAAGACTTTATCTCAAAAACAAAACAAAAGCAAGGACGTGGAGGATATGTTAGTGATCTTAAACACCTGCAGCTTATTATTATTATATTATCATTTCTGTTTTTCAAGACAGGGTTTCTCTGTGCAACCTTGGCTGTCCTGGAGTCACTTTGTAGACCAGGCTGGCCTCGAACTCGTATCAATCCGCCTGCCTCTGCCTCCCAAGTGCTGGGATTAAAGGCTTGTGCGTGCACCACCACGCCCAGCGCTAATCCTTCTTTTACACATATTTATTATTTATTGGAAGGAGAGAGGGTGTGGGTGTCCATGTGAAAGTCAGAGCACAACCTGTAGCTATCTTGGTTTGCCCCTTCCACCCCATGGGGCCCAGGGACTGAACTCACATCGCCGCACTTGGTGACAAGTGGCTTAACTCAGTGAACCATCTTCCCTGCCCGGGAATTCTCAGTTCTCCTTCCTCAGACCGTCAAGTGCTAGGATTACAGGGATTCAACACTGTGTCTGCCTTTGTTTAATTCATTTAGATTATGACATAAATTGAAAGGGAGACTGAACACTGAATATGGCTCAGTGGTAGAGCTGTTGTCTAACACGCACTCTGCCCTGGATTTGATCTGCAGCATCTCAATTTATTTATTTATTTTTTTTTTTAAAGCTGGATGTTGTGGCACGCGCCTTTAATCCCAGTACTCATTGGGAGGCAGAGGCAGGCAGATCTCTGTAAATTTGAGGCCAGCCTGGTTTCCAAATTGAGTCCAGGATAGCCAAGGCTACACAGAGAAACCCTGTCTCGGAAAAACAAAAACAAACAAACAAAAAAACCAACCAACCAAACAAACAAACAAACAAAAAAACCACAGAGAAAGCCTCTCTGGAAAAAAAGAAAAAAATATTTTAAAATAAGCAAATAAAATAGCCTGCATCCTGGCAGTGTAGAACATGGTCTGGCAAAAAAGGGGTGAACAATAACATTTACTTATTTGTTTTTATGTGTGTATGCGTGTGTGCCTGTGTGTTTGTAGTTTAGCTGTGAGCATGTAATGTGAAGGTTACTGAACAATCTTCAGGCTCTTGCCTCTCGGCTTGTGGAAGCAGGATGATGCCTGTTCCTGCTGCTGCCCTGGACCACGCAGGCGATTCTGTTTCCCACATACTGCCTGGATGTGGGGATGCTGGCATTGCAGGTGCACACCAACCACTGCATCTGGCTTTTTAAAAAAATATTTTATTTATTTTCATTTTTTGTGCATGGGTGTTTTGCCTACCTATAGGTCTCTGGGCTACCTGTGTGCAGTGTCCACGGAGGGCATCAGAGGCATCAGAGGCATCAGACCCTCTGGAACCTGAGTGGCAGATGGTTGTGACTGAACCCAACTCAGGGCCCTCGGGAGGGCAGCCACTGCTCTTAATCCTGAGTGACTCTTAAGCTGCTGCAAATGCACTCCGCAGCCCCCACCGCCGGACAGGGTTAGCCTTGAACTCACAGATACGCTGCCTCTGCCCCCTAAGTGCTTGGATTAAAGGTGTGCACCACCACACCCAGCTCAAAAAAGATTTTTAAAACCACTTATCAGCTCTGGGCGTGGTGGCGCAGGTCTGTAATCCCAGTACTGGAGAGGCAGAGGCAGGCGGATTGCTGTGAGTTTGAGGCCAGCCTGGTCTACAAAGCAAGTCCAGGACAGCCAAGGCTACACAGAGAAACCCTGTCTCCAAAAACCAAAAAACAACAGCAACAAACTTACCATTACTGAGAACAGATAACAGTTTCTCTCAGAAAACTGTAAGAAATCCAAACACCAGAGGTAACTCCTTTCCCACCCTGTTCAGATCACTCTAACATTTTCTTTTGTTGTTGTTGTTGTTGTTTTTGTTTTTGGGGGGGGGGTTGGGGGCAGGGTTGAGACAGGTTTTCTCTGTGTAACAGTCCTGGCTGTCCTAGACTCCTGGCGTCTGCCCTCAGCACTGTACAGTCGGCACAGCACCACACGGCTGTAATTCTAGCTTTCTGGAAGTGGAGGCGGCAGGACCAGAACCCTGCGCAAGGCCATCCTCGGCTACTGAGTCAGAGGCCAGCCTGAGCTACGTGACAGCATGTTTCAAACAAATAAGCAAACATTTGGGAATAACAAAAGTCACTGCCCCATTTTCCAAAGCACATCAAATATCAATTTTTTATCCTCTTATTTATTTATTTATGGTTTTTAGAGACAGGCTTCTCTGTATAGCCCTCGCTGTCCTGGACCTCTCTTTGTAGACCAGGCTGGCCTCGAACTCACACTGATCCTGAGTGGTGGGCTTAAAGGCACCACACCCGGCTAAATTTACTTTTGCAGTCAAGAAAATTAACACAGTCTCACCGAGGGGCCACAGTGGAGAGGCAAACACTGTACCACTAAACTGTAGCCCCTATATTTTGGAAAACAATAAATGGGAAATAAAGCATAGTGGTCAATAAAGTGTTTAATTTGGAAATGCAAATATTTATCGATCCGATTTTCAATTTTGTGGACAGTGAAGGTCTCATGAGGGGCAAAGCAGTACTTAATGGGGGAAAGGGGAGGGGAATCAGCCAGCTTTGGAGGGCTCAGTTTTCATCCATTATACTCATTTCCACCGACACTTTCATAATTTAAAACAAGTACCTGGGGCCGGGTGGTGGTGGCGGCGGCAGCGGCGGCGGCGGCGGCGCACGCCTTTAATCCCAGCACTTGGGAGGCAGAGGAAGGCGGGTCGCTGTGAGTTCGAGGCCAGCCTGGTCTACAAAAGCGAGTCCAGGACAGTAAAGACTACCTAGAGAAACCCTGTCTCGAAAAACCAACACCAGGGCCGGGCATGGTGGTGCACGCCTTTAATCCCAGCACTTGGGAGGCAGAGGCTGGTGGGTCGCTGTGAGTTCGAGGCCAGCCTGGTCTACAAAGTGAGTCCAGGACAGCCAAGGCTACACAGAGAGACCCTGTCTTGAAAAACGAAAGAAAGAAAGAAAGAAAGAAAGAAAGAAAGAAAGAAAGAAAGAAAGAAAAACCCAAACCAACTCACTCCCCCCCCCCCCAAAAAAAGTAACTGGACCAGTGGTGCGTAGTGAATTTCAGGACCACCAGAGCTAGCTAGTGAGACTTTGCGGGCGTTGCCTAGGCCGGTTCTTAAAGTCTTTCTGGCTCTTTTAGGGAAGAAAGTGGGAACCGAATTAGGGACAGCCTATTGGTATGCTCAGAGTCGGATTCTAAGGCGCTTAACTCTTCTTCCGGTGGGTCTGCGCTGCAGGGTCCCGGCATCCACGAGAATTCGCTGCGGTTGAGCGAGCCGAGCCCGGGGCTCAGTTCCGGAGCCTGGCTGACCTAAGTCACTTTATTTCCCAGAGTTTCAGTTTCATTATTTGGGGGATAGGAATAATATATGTGTTTTATAAGGTTGCTGCGAAAATGAACCAGGCCTGTGTGCGAAGAGCTCCCCCCGTCCCCGCCGCCCCAGCTGTAAATCGCTCCCTCAGATGTAAGTTATTATCGCCATTAAAGGACATGGAATCCGTTTCAATTGTACAGGAGCTTGCAAAAAGCCTCCTTGACACTTTCCGTCGCAACTTGACCCGGAGCTTAATCTGGTTGTCAAGCCAAAGGGTTCTGGCGCCCCGCAGCGGCCTGGGGCAGGGTCACCCCCCGCGCGCCGCGTTCCCTCCGGAGCCGCAGCTCCCCCAGGATCCTCCCACCGCGTCTCCGCTGGAGGGTCGCGGTGTTCCTCGCCTTCGGGGTGGCTCGGGCCGGAGGGTGTGGGCCGGGTGGGGGTGGGGCGAGGCGAGGGGCGTGGCTCGCCTCGGAGGGCGTGGCCTGGGCCTCCGGGCGTTCCGGGCAGCAGATGCCCAACGCCGGCGAGCCTGGAGCTGGCAGAGCCCGGTGCACACGGCCGGTGGCCTGCGCGCACCGTGGTGCGGACTGCACCTTCAGGTCCCCGCGGCTCTAGAGCGCAACCCGCGTCCCTGCATCTCAACAGGTCAAAGAGAGGTGACGAGCACACCATAGCCGGGACTGGAGGACCAAAGGAGCTGGAAGGTAAGCCGAGGCAAGTGTGCCGCGGACTCGGGTATTGGGGGGGGGGTCTTCCCGGTCCCCCGCACCGCAGTCGCGAACTTCTCGGCAGCCAAGCTGCCCCGCACGCTAACTCAAGGGCGGGCTTTGGCACTTTCCGGGTGGGAACCTTTGGGTATAATGGGCGCAGAAGACCGGCTCGCGCCGCCCCTCTCTGCGGTTCCTCTGAAGGTAGCTTCCAGAAATTCAGGGGACAGGGACCTGAGAGGTCGCCCGTCCTCCTCACTCCCTTGAGCCTCGCGTCCTGCGGGAAAAATGTCCCGTTGTTGGGAGCCTGGTTCCTGAGTTGCGTAACACAAGAGTCCCAGAAGTTTCTTGAGGAGTACAGCCAGGTTCTTTCCTCCTCCGCTTCCGACCTTCCTTCCCCCAGCATCTGGCAGGAGATTAGTGGTACCTACCCATCCCCTCTAATTGTGATGGAGAGGAGGCGTGGGGCGGTGGTCTGCGTTCTCCAGGCAGGGAAAAGTTGGAGACACTTCTGAGAACTGCTGTCGGGGACGGAGGAAGGGGGCATCTTAAGAATAAGGATTGGTCAGTTACTCTGGACGCTCTCCCCAAGCTCGGCACCCCCACCCCCACCCCCACTGTTTCCTCCTGTGTCAGGTCCTCTGTGACTGCGCCTAGGTAGTCCTCGGTCGGGGAGTTTGAAGGGTAGTACGAATCACGCTTCCGGTGTTGGAACCCTACTTCCAAGCATGAAGCCCTGGGGGGCCCTTCTAGCGTCTTGCGGTTAGAGTTTCTCCACCAATACTGTTATGCAAATCGTCCTAAGACCCTTGGCTTTGGAGGCTGGGGCTGTGTCCGAATCTTCCGAGAACCAGACAGAGCTGGCGGAAAGCCCTGACTGCCAGCGGTTCCATTTGCCTTGCTTTGTACTCTTTTGAAGGGTAGGGTGGGATAATTTTAATCCTGTTGGTGCGCCACGGGGGGTATGACCGGCCGCGGAGGAACTTGGCACATTGAAAACCTTCAGTGCGGAACCACGAACCAAGACGCAGGTCGCAGTGAAGCCTGGGACAGTTGCAAAGTGAGGATTCTGAGCTCTGCAATGGAGACGCTGGAGGAGTCCTAGGGATAGGAGAGGGGTGGGGCTGTGCGCAGGATTCAGGCAGGACAAGGTCATGCTGAATGCACGTTAGGTGGGGGGGCGGGGGTCCATCCCTCTCCTAGGCGGTGCCAGGCTCGTGGTCTTTGTTGGAGGCTAGCAAGTTCTTCCCTGCGGCTTACAAATGCATAGATATGGCCCTGCTTGAGTGTTTGCTTTCTCTGTCTAATGTATTTCCTTAGCTTGCCTTTCATCTTTATTAGAAAGGATTCCTTGAGTGGGCTTTCTAGAAATAGGTTCTCAAAAGATTAAAAATTCTTGATGGCTCGCCTGCTTCATTTAAAAGGTGGTTTCTTGACTGTGGGGGGGGGGGCGGGAGATAAACGCGCATAAAAGGAAAGCTAACAGTTCGGGAGAGGAGAGAAGGTAAGTCCTAATTAAAACCAGGGAAACTCATTTGAAGGCGGCGTGTTTTAGGAAAGCAGGAACTTAGGAAAGGCTTTGAGAGGGAGACCGGCTTTTAGACAGGAGTGATTGGTCTATTTGAAATATCGCGAGTTTGGTGGTACTGCGCATGTGGTAGCTGCTGGTTCGAGCCTAGGAATATCTTTGCCATCTATTTGCAGAAAGAAGCTGTGACGTTAGCTTGTCTTTCTTCTTCTTCTTCTTCTTCTTCTTCTTCTTCTTCTTCTTCTTCTTCTTCTTCTTCTTCTTCTTCTTCTTCTTCTTCTTCTTCTTCTTCTTCTTCTTCTTCTTCTTTCTTCCTTCTCTCTGATACACAGTTTCTCTGTGTAGCCTTGGCTATCCTGGAACTCACACTGCAGACCAGGCTGGTCTTGAACTCACGGAGATTCGCCTGCTTCTGTCTCCCTGAGTGCTGGGATTAAAGTCCATTTTAGTACGTCATATTCATTCAGTGTAGAGAGTACATTTGTATTGGGCCTTTGGCTTCAGTCATTTTAGTAACTCTTCAACCTTGCAAAAAGACAGTTTTGATGAATCATGTTGTCTTCAGTTACGTTACAAAAATCACCCAAAAGTTAGACAATATAGCAAAATAAAATTCAGTCTATTTTAAATACCACTCACAGTGTGCGAGTAAGTCCGCCCCCAACCCCCCTCTCCAAGTCAGTGTTCTTTTTTTAAAAAATATTTTATTTAATTTTAATTTATGTGTGTTGGTGTGAGGATGTCACTTGGAGTTACAGACAGTAGTGAGCTGCCATGTGGGTGCTGCGAGTTGAACCTGGGTCCTTTGGAAGAGCAGGCTGTGCTCTTAACCACTGAGCCATCTCTCCAGCCCTAAGTCAGTGTTCTTATGGGGTAGTCAGTATCGGAACCTCTGTTTCTTGTTTCCTGTTGCTTTAACTGGATTTAGTAAGGAGCTGCGGGCTGAGCTAACAGGTGGTAGAGGCTGTGTTCCTCCTGTTCTTCGTCCCCTGGTTTCTGTTTCATTTGTTTCTGATTTGTCAAAGAACCTCACTGTGTAGCTCAGGCAGTCTTTGTGATCCTCCTGCCTCAGCTTCTGCTGGGATTACAAGCTTTCCCCATTACACCCAGTTAGCAACCCCAGTTTCCAAGGCCTTCACTTAACACACACACACACACACACACACACACACACACAGGGGAGGTGGGGGGGGGGAGAGAGAGAGAGAGAGAGAGAGAGAGAGAGAGAGAGAGAGATATGGCTGGGTGGTTGAGAGCATTGACTGATCTCCCAGAGGACCTGGGTTCAATTCCCAGCACCCAGCACCCACATGGCAGCCTGTAACTGTCTATAACTCCAGTTCCAGAAGATTTGTATGTGTATCCCTACACATAGAGACATACAGGCAAAACACCAACACACATAAAATAAAAAATAAATCACCCAGGAGGCAGAAACAGGTGGATTTCTGTGTGTTTGAGGCCACCTTGGTCTACAGGGCGATTTCCAGGACAGCCAGAGCTACACAGAGAAACCCTCTGGGGCGGGCGGGGGGGCAGGCGGGCGGGAGGAGGATAAAAAAGTTAAAAACTCTTGGCGTGGTGGCACACAGCTGTAATCCCAGCACTTGGGAGGCAGAGGAAGGTGGATCTCTGTGAGTTCGAGGCCAGCCTAGTCTATGAAATGGGTTTCAGGGCAACACATTGAAACCCTATCTCAAAAGAGGGTGGGGTAAAAACATAATTATGAGTTGCATTTTTGTTAGGCACCAATTTTTTTTGTTTTTGTTTGTTTTTTTAGGTTTTTTGAGACAAGGTTTCTCTGTGTAACAGCCCTGGCTGTCTTGGTCTTGCTTATGTAGACCAGGCTGGCCTCGAATTTACAGCGGTCTGCCTGCCTCTGCATCCCGAGTGCTGGGATTAAAGGCGTGCCCCACCACACCTGGCTCCAATTTGGTTTTGTTTTGCATTGTTTTTCTAGGCAGGGTTTTTCTGTGTAGCTCTAACCATTCTAGCCTTTTTGTCTTGGATGTTGGGATTAAAGGCTTGTGGGGGCCTGGAAAGATGGCTCAGTGGTTAAGAGCACTGCCTGCTCTTCCAAAGGACCCCGGTTCAATTCCCAGCACCCACATGGCAGCTCACAACTGTCTTTAACTCCAAGATTCTGACACCCTCACACCAACACACATAAATTAAAAATTAAATAAAATACTTTAATAAAGGCTTGTGCTAGCACACCTGCCATACACTAGTACACACTTATTTATACATTTGTTCAGTTAATTACTGCCTTCAGAGTTGAAAAAAAAATGAATAGGAGACTGTTCTTTCTTTCCTTGTGTTTTGTTGGTTTTTTGTTTTGTTTTGTTTATTTATCTGTTTATTTGGTTTTTCGAGACAGGGTCTCTTTGTGTAGTCTTGGCTGTCCTGGACTCACTTTGTAGATGAGGCTGGCCTCGAATTCACAGCAATCCCCCTGCTTCTGCCTCCCAAGTGCTGGGATTACAGGTATGTGCCTGGCTCCAGACAGATTCTTACTAGGTATCTGAAACTAAATTGGAACTCCAGAACCTTTTGCCTCAGTTTATGCAGTGCTGGGCTTACTGCCATGTGCTGTATAGTTTAAAATCAAACCTTTGAAAAGAAACTTTTTTGAGCCAGGCAATGGTGTCATACACCTTTGCTCCCAACACTTGGAGGCAGAGGTAGGCAGATCTCTGTGAGTTCAAGGCCAGCCTGGTCTACAAAGAGACTCAAGGCTACATAGAGAAACCCTGTCTCGAGAGAAAAAAGAAATGTTATTATTATCATTATTGGTTTGGTTTTTTGGTTTGATTTTCCTAGACAGGGTTTCTCTGTGTAGCCTTGGCTGTCCTTGACTCACTTTGTAGACCAGGCTAGCCTCGAACTCACAGTGATATGCCTGCCTCTGTCTCCCTGAGTGCTGGGATTACGGATGTGTGCCACTACCCCAGGCTTGTTTCTATATATTTTGAAAATCAAGTGGAAAGAGTTCTGTGCTCAGCTCTTTCATCAAATTTGTACAATCTCTCATGGCGTTAATTGAATGTTAAAACACGAGTCTTGAAATATTTTCACTTTTAAAAACCAAAGCTGAAGCCGGGCATGGTGGCGCACGCCTTTAATCCCAGCACTCGGGAGGCAGAGGCAGGCGGATCGCTGTGAGTTCGAGGCCAGCCTGGTCTACAAAAGCGAGTCCAGGCCAGCCAAGGCTAACATGGAGAAACCCTGTGTGTGTGTTGTGGGCGGGGGAAACAAACAAACAAACAAACACCAAAGCTGGAGCTGGAGAGCGGGTTCAGTGGTTAAGAGCATTGGCTGCTCTTCCGGAGAACTGTGTTCAGTTCCCAGTAACCAGGTACCGAGCTCCAAGATCAGGCACCCCTCCCCCAAACACATAAATAATTTGTTTTTATTGTTGTTCTTTGAAATAGGGTTTTTCTGTTTAGCCCTGGCTGTCCTAAAACTCTCTTTGTAGACCAGGCTGGCCTGGAACTTACAGAGATTTGCCTGTCTTTGCCTGCCTCTGCTGGAATTAAAGGTGTGCAACACCATCCCAGGCTCCAAATAAATATATATTCAAAAAGCAAAGTTAAATGCCTTGTGTGGTGGTGGTCCATGCCCTTAATGCCAGCACTGTGGAGGCAGAAGCAGGCAGATCTCTGAGTTTGGAACCGGCCAGTCTATGGAACCAGTTCCAGAAGAGCCAGGGCTACACTGAGAAACCCTGTCTCAAAATCCCCCTTCCCCAAAAGCAAATAAATAAAATAAAAGACAAAATTAATTTACATTTGTGTGGGACAGTATGCCCTGGAGACATCACTAGACAGGGTTTCTTTGTGTGTAATCTTGGATATCCTAGACTTGCTTTGTAGACCACCAGGCTGGCCTCAAATTCACAGAGATCCATCTGCCTCAGGCTCCCCGAATGCTGGGACAAAAGGTGTGCGCCACCATGTCCGGCTTATACGTGGCTTTTCTTGTGAGTGCTAGGGATTTGAAATCAGGTCCTCTTGCTTGCTTTACCCACTAAGATGAATCTCCAACCCTCTTTTTTTGTTTGTTTGTTTGTTTTGTTTTTCTCAAGACAGGGTCTCTCTATGTAGCCTTGGCTGTCCTGTGCTCACTTTGTAGACCAGGCTGGCCTCGAACTCACAGAGATTCACCTGCCTCTGCTTCCCCGAATTCTTGGATTACAGGACTCTGTGTGCCACTAACACCTGGCCTTTGTTTTTTTCTTTCTTTTTTTTTTTAAGATTTATTTAGTATTTATACAGTATTCTGCCCACATGTGTGCCTGCCCACCACAGGAAGGCACCAGATCTCATTGTAGATGGTTGTGAGCCACCATGTGGTTACTGGGAATTGAACTCTGGACCTTTGGAAGAGCAGATGGTGCTCTTAACCTCTGAGCCATCTCTCCATTAGACACAAACACTGTACATAGTCAAGGAGTCCCTGACCCTCGGATCCTCAGCCTAACAAGGGCAGGGATGCCAGCCCTAGGCCACTGTGACTGTGACTTGTGTATTCCTGGGAATTGAACCATGGGCCTGATGTGGGCCACACAAGAGCTCTGTCAAGTAACTGAGCTGCGCCCGCCACACCTTAACTCCTGGTCAGGCTTACAGTGAGTGCCGGGAGTTGACAGTGAGTGACTGCAGCCACCAGGGCTGCTAATTAGGAGTTCCTCTTTCGGGACAGCCTTCCTTTAGTCGTATTCTCAAGGGGAGGAAAGTCAGCTGACGTTCTGAAATTAGCTGGCCCATTTTAAATGTGACTAAGTGTTTCTTGATAGAGTGACTTTTTCCTACTGAGAGAGTTTTATGACAAAGGGGAGCCTGAAAGGAAACAGCGTTCTGGAAATCCCTTGTTCATTCTTGATGATGCTTGAGTACTGAGCATCTTCTGTTTGCTGCACAGGGATCTAAGCACAGCATCATGACAAAACCCCGATCTCCAGAACAGTAACCAGACACGAACAGTAACCAGACACGCTCCCCCAGAGGCTACATCTGTGCTCATCTCTCATGACCTACCATGCACACCTACTGCAACTCTAAAGCTGGAGTTTATTTTCCTTTTGTTTTATGTGGGGTTTCCCCCCATTTGTTTTATTTTTTTCTGAGACAGGGTTTCTCTGTGTAGCCTTGGCTGTCCTGGACTCGCTTTGCAGACCAGGCTGGCCTCGAACTCACAGAGACCCGCCTCCCTCTGCATGACTGAGAGCTGGGATGACAGGTGTGCGCCACCACACCTGCCTCTCATTTCCCCCTTTTAAAATCAGGGGGATTTTAAATTGAGCTTGCTTCTGTGACTCAAAGCCTGGTGCGCCTCCTAATGTGGTCCACTGTGTTGGCTGTGTGCTATGTGGTCTCCTGTTTTTCAAGAATTACAGCTTGAAGCTGGGCGGTGGTGGCGCTTGCCTTTAATCCCAGCACTCAGGAGGCAGAGGCAGGCAGATCTCTGTAAATTCAAGGCCAACCTGGTCTACAAATTGAGTCCAGGACAGCCAAGGCTACACAAAGAAACCCTGTCTCAGAAAAAAAAAAAAGAATTACAGCTTGACTATAATATAATGTGTTTCTCTTAAGTGACTCTTTTTCATCACTATGGACATTAGTTGGAAAATAAGCATTTTCAGCCGGGCATGGTGGCGCACGCCTTTAATCCCAGCATTCGGGAGGCAGAGGCAGGCAGATCCCTGTGAGTTCGAGGCCAGCCTGGTGTACAAAGTGAGTCCAGGACAGCCAAGGCTACACAGAGAAACCCTTTCTCGAAACCCCCCCCACCAAAAAAGAAGCATTTTCTTTTTCTTTAAGATTTATTTATTTATTGTACATACAGTGTTCTGCCTGCATGTACACCTGCACGCCAGAAGAGGGCACCAGATCTCATAGATGGTTCTGAGCCACCATGTGGTGGCTGGGAATTGAACTCAGGACCTCTGGAATATCAGCCAGTGCTCTTAACCGCTGAGTCATCTCTCCAGCCTGAAAATAGCATTTTCATCTAGTATTCAGGTATATGTTTGTGCCTCCACAGAGGAATGTTCGCAGGCTTCTTTAACAGACAAGTATTCATCTGTAGTGAGGATCTTAGCTGGGCCTGTAGCACAGGTTTGTAACCCCAGTTGTAGAGAAGGCGAGACAGGAGACTCCTAAGGGCAAGGGTAGGCGCTAGAGAGATGGGTCGGCAGTTACGAGCTCTGCTGCTCTTCCAGAGGACCCAGGATCAAGTCCCAGCACTCACATGGTTGCTCAAAATGATCTATTATTCTATCCAGTCCCAGGGGATCCAAAACCCTCTTCTGGTCTCCAAGGACAACGCAAGCAAATGGTGCACAGACATGTCCATGCAAAGCCAACTAAAAATATATAGAATCACGAGAGAGAGAGAGAGAGAGAGAGAGAGAGAGAGAGACAAGTTCAAGGGTAGCCTTAACAATTGACTTAAGAGTCCCCTTTTTCTTCCCCCACCTTCCACCCTTGGTTTTTCAGGACAGGGTGTCTCTGTGTAGCTCTGGATGTCCTGGACTCTGTGTAGACCAGGCTGTCCTAGAACTTACAGAGATCCACCTGCCTCTGCCTCCCTAAGTGCTGGAATTACAGATATGTGCCACCACAACTGGCATTGGTGTTGAGATTTTTAGACAGGATTTCCTTATGCTTGTAGATTCAAAGCGTTCTGAGATTATATGCATGCACCACCGCTGCTGCTAAAATACTGCTAGGCGGTGCAAATCTGCAATCTGAGAGCTGGGGAGGCCAAGGAAGGCAGATCTCCATTAGTTCAAAGCTAGCCTGGCCTACATAGTGAGATCCTGTCTTAGAAAACACGTACAAATGATAAACCAAACAGAAAGGCCTGGGCATATAGTAGCGGGTTAGATCATTTTCCAGGGGTTAGGGAATGTGTGCAGGCTTTCTGCCTAGCCAGACTAGCCTCCTTGTCCATCAAAAAGCAAGGGACATGGCTCCTGAGGAATGACCATCTAGGCTGTCCTCTGGCCTCTGCACCTTACAAACTGCCTCATTTAGTTCAGAAAAACCATCACTGAGTTTGTGAAAGCTCTCTTTTTAAAAAATAATTTATTATATACACAGTGCTCTGTCTGCATGTACACATACAGGCCAGAAGAGGGCACCAGATCTTGTTATAGATGGTTGTGAACCACCATGTGGTTACTGGGAATTGAACTCAGGACCTCTGGAAGAACAGGCAGTGCTCTTAACCACTAAACCATCTCTCCAGCCTGTGAAAGCTCTCTTTATGGCTTGCAAGAACACACACCTGTGTAATAGTCGTAGCTATGTTAGGTGTGTAACGTGTCGATGCAGCGATTTTCAGGTGTTATGTACATCAGGACCACATATGTCCCCGCTAGTGCCTCAGTCCCTAGTGGCACACAGTCTGGCGTGTCTGCGATGCTGGTGCAGAGTTTGCATTTGTAACCCTCAGATGTTGCTTCTTCTGTTTCTGGAACCGGCTTGACCCACTGCATGCAGCAGAGGCGTTAACACCGTGGTTTTCAGATGGATGTGCAGGCTCCTGAGCCTTTAATGTGCCCCCCCCCCACTACCTGTCAGACTCCAGGCAAAGCGATTGGCTTCTGGCAGAGGAATGTGAAGATGTGGTGTCATCCTACTTACAAACTAACACGTTAACCCGCCTGGAGGCTGCTGGGTGACAGAGGAAGGATTCTGTCACTCACGACTGTAGTTGCTGGAGCGGCAGAATCTTGTTTCCCTGCTCTTGTTTTCCAAGGGCCAATTTGCACAAGGGTTTGCCCACAGCCTCCGGGAGCTGTGTTCCAGGAGGGAATTCAGAGCTCAGGGACGCCCTCTCTTTTATAATTGGCAGTACAGCTGCTCAGTGCCCTAGGGGAGATGCTGCCTTCATTTACACTGCTATAAACATGTTCCCTGGGGCTGGAGAGATGGCTCAGTGGTTAAGAGCACTGGCTGCACTTCCAGAGGTCCTGAGTTCAATTCCCAGCAACCACGTGGTGGCTCACAACCATCTATAATGGGGTTTGATGCCCTCTTCTGTCATACATGCAAATAGAATACTCAAATAAATATTAAAAAAAAAACATGTTCCCTTCTCTTAGAAACAGACAGGAGCAGGACTCTCCAAGGCTGTTCTGCTTTATACATTCTTGAGGGTAATATGTATCGTAGACACTCTCAGGACCTCCGCTTGTGTGACATGCCACAGACCTGAGAATTGTCCCTAAAATAAGGAGGGAAGGAAGGAAGGGACATACTAGCACATTCCTTACTAGATGGCTGGGTAGCTTAAGCCACTAAATGTGTGTAGAGCAGAAAATTATAAATGCTACTACCAATGAATGAGTGTGTGGTATTTTTACCCCTGAAAGGAAATGTTGTGTTGGCTCTTTTCTTTATCACACCTTGTTCGCTTTGTGTGCAAATGTGTGTGTGGATACATGCATGCCCCAGGAAGTATGTGGGTGTCAGAGGACAACTGATCCTTATGGTGCCCAAATTAATACCTTTTTCTGTAAGTTGCCTTGATCATGGTGTTTTATCACAGCAAAAGGAAAGTAATTAATACACACATAAAAATAGAAAAAATAAGGTATATGTATATATATATTCCACCTTCCTCTGTCTCTGAGATAGGATCTTGCTAAACTCAGGGTCTGGAATGCTGGGATTTTAGGTATGCGTTACCACACCCTGCTCAGATTATCCTTTTAAATTGGATTCAGCTTCAACTGGTGCATACACCTGAGCAATCCCTTCCAGGACCACACCGGAAGGGTGTGGGACACCTCCCGCCACACCAGGGACTCAATTAAGGCGAGGACCAAAATTATCCCCCAAGAATAGAAAAACTCATTATCTGAGGGGAGATCACAGACCAAGGCTATGTTCTAATTTTCTGTTCCTGAAAGTCACACTTTAAGTTCAGTTTTTCTGTTCTGTACATCTTGTTTCTTATAAATTTTCAATTAGCAAAAGATTCTGTAGAAATTAAATTACTGCAGGAGTCTTTTTCTTCTTCGGTATGTCACAAAAGCCTCGTGGTTTCTGGTCATTACAGCTGTGCTGGTTGGGGCAGTGTTCTCTGAAGGCCCAGAGCTGCCGGGATTTATTAGAGTGCCTTACAGGCTGTGGTCTGAGTAATCCAACAATGCCTGTGTCCTGGAGGAAAGACCAAGGATCTGACAGTTGCTCGGCCTTGAGAATGACGTCACAGCAGTCCCCATCTGGTGCCGGGGTCCCAGGGAGGTCCTGGGGAGCTGCCAGTTGTCAGGCCACACTGGAATCTCCAAGAAGTGGGCTCTAAAAGTGTCCTTTTATGTGGCCTGCGACTAGAAGGCTCTTCTGACCCCAGATGGTCTGGATTTAGGGAGGGTCTTCCACTTCAAACGATCCAACCAAGAAAACCCCCTCACAAGTGTCCTAGCTGTTTGGGTTTTAGTTAATTAAAGATTAGTCAAAAATAGCCGGGGTGTGGTGGCATGCCTCTAATCCCAGCAGAGGCAGGCAGATCTCTTGAGTTTGAGGCCAGCCTGGTCTACAAAGAGTTCCAGGATAGCCGAGGCTACCCAGATGTCTGGAAAACAAACCAAACAAAATTAGTCAAATTGACAAGAAGATTAGCAGGTGGATTCTGAGGTACGAAATGTCTTTTCCCATCCAATTGACTGTAATCACAACTTTCTTTGATCAAATGCTTAAGTAAATTCACTTCCTTCAATTTCTAGTTCTAATGGGAGGGCTTCCACAGTGCCCGTATGTCTTGTAACCAAATATGCCCCCTGCAGAGTTTCACTGCCACGGGACTGACTGGGCATCACTTGTAAGATGCAAATGTGTAGATGGATGCTTGGCCTAGTCAGTTTCTGCTCCTTGTTTAAATTGCAATCTCTAATATATTTCTCTTCTTGAGCCATGGTCACAGAATTGACATTTCATTTCTACTCTCTGTCTGTCTTTTCTATGTATATAGTATTTACCTGCATGTACAACTATGACCAGGAGAGGGCACCAGATCTCATTATAGAGGGTTCTGAGCCACCATGTGGTTGCTGGAAATTAAACTCGGGACCTTTGGAAAAACAGACAGTGCTCTTAACCGCTGAGCCATCTCATCAGCCCCCCCCCCTTTTTTTTATGTTTATTTTCCCCAGAGTGCTGGGATTAAAGGTGTGCACCACCACACCCAACTGACACCTAAAAACTTTGAGTTATTGTTATGCCCATAGGTTAGTGCACCTCTCGGCGCTCATCAGAGACACTTGTGTTTGCAATGGATGGTGATTAATACCCATAGCTGCAGGGCCAGGTGTGGTGGTGCACGCCTTTAATCCCAGCACTGGGGAGGCAGAGGCAGGCAGAGCTCAGTGAGTTCAAGGCCAGCCTGGTCTGCATAGTGAGATCAGGACAGCAGAGCTACATAGTAAGAACCTGTCTCAGGAAAAAAAAAATCATAGACTTAATTAAACCATTTTGAATGACATCATTCTTCCCCAACTAGATTAGCTGTTCCTGTCATGGACTTTATAATGACAGTGTCCTGTCACCATGTCAAAGTGTTGGACATATCTGCTGGTACACTGATATTTACCACATCTGGTTTTTTTTGTTGTTGTTTTTTGGTTTTTGGTTTTATTGAGACAGGGTTTCTCTGGGTAGCCCTGGCTGCCCTGGACCTGCTTTGTAGACCAGGCTGGCCTCGAACTCACAGAGATCTGCCTGCCCCTGCCTCCCGAGTGCTGGGACTAAAGGTGTGTGCCACCACCACCCAGCCTACTTCATGGCTAATTCTTACAGTTATCCCAGAATAGAGTTGGGGGTGTTGAGAATTGTTGAAAGCACATTACAACATGGGCTTCAGGAGTTGGGATGTTCTTTCTGGAAGTCTTGTCTATCAGCTGAGCACCAAATCCCGGCAGAGGGGAGCCAGCAAGGCATGGGGTGTGTGCTTGTATCTGTGAGTGCCAGAACCCTTGAGCATAACCGCAGGATGGGGGTTGGCTGGAAAAATTGTGCTCCGTTATTGGTTTCTGGTGGGTCCTTGTGGCATTGGAGGACAGAGGAGTAGAAATCCGTCTAGTTGGAATTCTAGAAAATGGGGGAAAATGTGATTCATGAGTCACCCCCAACACGTTGCCTACTACCAATGATGCCTATTTCTGCAAAGTGTGGGGGGAAGAGGAAGTGGAGACAACAGAAACTGACTGGGACAAGAGCCCTCCAGCCTCTGTAGACCCTGCCATGTTTGGCTTTGGAAACTAGGTCAGGATCATGTGATTTGGGACCTGATTTCATTCATTCAAAAGTGAGACCTTCTGGGTCTGGGTATGACTCAACCAACCGGAACAAACCAGAGCAAACCGGAACCTCAGTACCACTTAGAAAGAGCTCTGGAGGAGCCTGTCATTGTACTAAACCTTTTCCATTTATTGTGACGTAATGAAATTACTATAAAAATGTCTATAAACTTCATGAGAACGTTTCTGATTTTTACCACTTATAGATTATTACATTTCCCCCTTCCGTGTTTACATTTTTAAAAACTCTAAAATGGAGCCAGGCGGTGGTGGCGCACACCTTTAATCCCAGCACTTGGGAGGCAGAGGCAGGCTGATCTCTGTGAGTTCGACGCCAGCCTGGACTACAAAGTGAGTCCAGGACAGCCAAGGCTACACAGAGAGACCCTGTCTCAGGGGGAAAAAAAGATAGAGAAACCCTGTCTCAAACAAAACAAAACAAACAAACAAACAAAAACTCTAAAACTGTTTTTAAAAAATTTAGAAGTAGCTGGACAGTGGTCGCCCTCACCTTTAATCCCAGCACTCAGGGAGGCAGAGGCAGGTGGATCACTGTGAGTTCGAAGCCAGCCTGGTCTACAGAGTGAGTCCAGGACAGCCAGGGCTACACAGAGAAACCCTGTCTTGAAAAACTAAAATTAATTAACAAAAAAAAGAAAGAAAAAAGAAAAAAAAAAGAAAGAGTGAAGAGCAGAGAAGGAGGGAGAGAGGAGAAAATAAGCTATGGATAGAGTGGAAAGAAAGAGAAAAGGGAGGCAAAGTGGGAGGGGACGGAGTGATGGAAAGGGACACAGAGCTGCACTGCAGCCTTTGGGAGAGCAGGTGACCAGTGTGGAAACATGGTAGCCAGCAGTTTTAAGTTATGTGAAGATGTGCCCCATAGGCCTGAGCAGCACTGCCAGCCTTGCCTGGGAAGGATTTTCTACACAGTGGCTCAACCTGGGAAGAAATTGTAACAGTTAAAAGTAATTACAGCAGGCAATTGAAAATTACTACAGGTTTCATGTCCTGTGGGCCACTTGTATCAAAATAGTGGATAAGGTAGTAAGGTAATTTGGCAGCCTTCCTTGTCTTTTTTACTAATGCCTGAAGAAAAACAAAACAGAGCAACGGCAGTGAAGCAAGTTAGCCTAAGTCTGGCCCACTTACAGATAGCCAGGGAAAGGAAACAGCTGCTGGTACTTACTCAGAAAGTTATTCCTAGACATGCAGAGAGCACCAAGGCCGCCTAACCAGATTGTAGAACAAATGTCTTTTTCTAAAATTCAGTCCCATTTCCAGAGAATGCACCAGGAATTTTATTTTAACCTGGCATGTGACACATGCCTGTCACTCGTAGGAGGTAGAGGCAGGAGGACCAGGAAACCTCTGTTCTGAGACCCTGTTTAAAGTGGAAGAAGAAAAGGGAGAAGAGGAGGAAGAGACCATCAATTGGACTTAACTTATTTGATTTATGAGACATGGTCTTGCTATAGGCACAGCCTTGAACTCTTACTGAATTATAGGCATGTGCCTCCACACCTAACCAACCTACATTTTGAAAAAAATAGAATTCCTGTTTAATATTTATTTATTTATTTATTTATTTATTTATTTATTTGGTGTTTTTGAGATAGGGTCTCTCTGTGTAGCCTTGGTTTTCCTGGACTCGCTTTGTAGACCAGGCTGGCCTCGAACTCACAGCGATCCACCTGCCTCTGCCTCCTGAGTGCTGGGATTAAAGGCGTGCATGTCCATGCCCAGCAAATTCCTGTTTAATAATTACAGGCACTGTGACCCCCTTCTCCTGGCCAGGCAGTGGCAGGCACAGCCCAGGGCTGGGCATATGCCCTTTCCTTTTTCCCCCTTAGAGCCTCACATTCCTACGTGGAGACCAGCTGTTCTCTTGCACACGCGGTACTTGTTCCCTTCTCTTAGTTCTGTGAAAGGTTCTAGCACAGCCTGTGACTGGTCGATAGCTTCACACCCAGCCTCTCACCTGCAAGATGAGATGTTAGTGTTTACTTTGAACGCTTATCGTACTGCTTACACGAAACATCGTTTTTCAAAGGGCTTTTAACATAATGGTTGGCACAAGGTTGACGTTAGAGAAATGTTATTTCCTTCCCTCCTTCCCATAATATGCCTATGCATGTTTTTTTTTCCCCTTCTTTCTAAGATGCCTTTCAGTGTAGCCTCATTGTGATGGTTGGCTTCTGAAATATATTAATTTGTTCACGGAACTTGGAAGTTAATAAAGAAGCGCTTTTCTTCTTTCTGGAATATGTTTGCTCTTTGAGAATGTCATACAAATACATCTTGAGTGCCGCCAGCCCCTCCCAGCTCCATTTCACTAACCCCCAAACTTCATGGTGCCGCCGCCGCTGCTGCTGCTGTTGTTGCTAACTCACAAACTTCAGTCTGTGCTGCCCCTTGCTACTGTGGGGCAGTACATTGGAGTATGGTCTACCACCAGGAGTTACACCCCTGAAAAACCTCTTCCCCTTCCTTGAAAACTGACCATCCAGAGCTCCTCAGTTAGGGCTGGGCCTCATTTCTACCTTACTTAGTGAGTTGTTGGGTCAAGCCCAGAAGACAGCGCTTTGTTTCAGTCTTGCCTGACAACCTTTGTGCTCCTTCTTCTGAGATGTTGAGGAGGGGGTGTGATACTGATGCTCCTTTTGTGTGTGAGCACCCCAGTAACACTTCTTTTTTTTAACATTTATTTATTTTATTTGCATTGGTGTTTTGACTGCACATATGTCTGTGTGAGGGTGTCGGGTCCTCTGGAACTGGAGTTACAGACAGTTGTGAGCTGCCATGTGGGTGCTGGGAATTGAACTCAGGACCTCTGGAAGAGCAGCCAGTGCTCTTAACCTGTGAGCCACCTCTCCAGCCCCCACCCCCCAGTAACACTTCTTTTCTGCACTTTGACCAATGTAAATTTCTGGGTTAAGGGCCGTCCACTGCACAACGAAAGCTTACTGATCAGGGCTGAGAGCTGCACTCTCTATAGTTGGGGAGAGACCCCTTTAGAGGTCAGCTTGATGATATGTCTGTGTGACGGCGTAATAGTGGTGGGTTTGCTGGATGTGGTGGCGCACAGCTTTAATCCGAGCCCTTGAGAGGCAGAGGCAGCAGATCTCTGTGAGTTCTAGACCAGCCTGGTCTACAGAGTGGGTTCCAAGCTATCCCAAGACTACGTAATGAGACCCTGTTTCAAACAAACATAGCAGCAGATCTGCCCATACAACCTGTGAGCCCCCAACCATGGATGCTTGGACCAGATTTACAGTACCAGGTGTGTGTTCCCACCTATAGAGGTGTCCTAACCGAACATTCTAAGAGCCACATATGAGTGAGATCGTATGGTGTTTGTCTTTTCTGGGACTGGGTTGTTCCACTCAGTGCAATGTTCGCTAGCACTACCATTTACCTCCATTATCTGTTCATCTGTTGATGGGTGTCTAGGCCTTCCTCATGCCCTAGCTGTTGTGGAGAAAGCAACGAGTCACGTGGGTGAGCAGGCTCACCGTAGTAGGAAATAGAGTTATTTGGATATATGCCCAGGAGTGGTATGGGGGGGGGGGGTGTCACATGGCGGATCTATTTATGGCGTCCTGAGGAACTGCCACATTGATTTCCACAGTGGCTGCGCCAATCCATACTCCCAACATCGCTCAGGGAGGGTCCCCTGAATCCTCCAGCATTCCTTGCCTTTTCTTCCCTTAATCTTAGGCTCTGACTAGGTTAATATGACATCTCAAAAACATTTAATTTATATTTCCCTGATGACTAGGGGTAATGAGCAATTTTTACAATATTTCTTGACTGTATTTCTGAAAAGCCATTTTCTCATTCAAATGTGAGCTCTGAATTTTGTCTCCCGTGGTGGATGCAAGTTGGGTGTACCCGTGTGTTTACTCTTGAGCTGATGTTTGCAATTGCTGTTTTTCCTTCCAGATGAGCACCTTCCACTGACCAGCAGCGATGGCCCTTAAGGACAGCAACAGCAGCAGCAGCAGCAGCAGCAGCAGCAGCAGCAGCAGCAGCAGGAACAGCAGCAGGTAAGTGTGAGTCCAGCATCAAAAGGAGTTAACATTTAAAATGACATTTAACTGTAGAATCTGATCTCTAAGAAGTAGCAGCTGGGCGACACCTGCCTGTGACACCAGCGTCCTGGAGTCTGAAGCCAGCTTGAGCCACACAGAAAGATCATCCAGCAGCCTGGCGGTAGTCTTTAATCCCAGCACTTAGATGGAAGAGGCAGGCGGATCACTGTGAGTTCAAGGCTGACCTGGTCCACAAAGTGAGTCTAGGACAGCCAAGGCTACACAGAGAAACCCTGTCTCAAAGAAAAAAAAAAAAAGACGTTGCCTTTTTTTTGGTACAAAGTGACAGATGTAATGGTATACTGCCTTCGTGGTGTGTGCTAACTTTTTTTTTTTTTTTTGGTTTTTTAAGACAGGGTTTCTCTGTGTAGCCTTGGCAATCCTGGACTCACTTTGTAGGACCAGGCTGGCCTCGAACTCACAGCGATCCGCCTGCCTCTCCGTCCTGAGTGCTGGGATTAAAGGCGTACGCCACCACGCCCGGCTGCTAACTAACTTTTTGATGCAGTCTTGAAGGATAGTTCACTGAACATCCAGAAAGACTTTTCAATAATATAGATAAATGATTTAAAAATTAAAATAAAAAAAAATGTGACTCCCATTACTCAATTAGCACTTACTGAGCAAGAAGGGCTGGAGCCTGGAAGCTGAAGGCCATGTCCGTTCCTCCTGCTTCCTCCCCTTTGAGGGTCGTTTATGGAGTCTAGCGTTGTGATTCTGGTGGTTTTGTGGTGAAGCTTTGTACACTCTTCCTCCCCAACTACAGGGACAACCAGGACCCTTTAAGACCCGAGTGGAAAACTGTCTCTAAATGTGGTCATGATTTTGGCTTCACATAAGTTTTGTATTTTTGCATAAATGTCTCGCCCTTTATAGATTGGTTTTGACTGTACTTCTAAAGGTCTCTCGCTCTCCGTGTCTGTAAGAATAATGGCCTGTATTCTTAGCTGACATTTAAGTGGTTTCAGTTTTTGCTTTTAAATGAGGATTTGTAAGCTGGTGGCTTGTGTGGCGGATCTGGTCTACATATGGGCTTAGCTGGCCCTTCCTAGCATTCCAAGGGAAGGATTGCCGGCAAATAGACACCTTTATGTAGCAGTCTGGGTTTCCATCTTTCCTTGAGAATTTTAAGTTTCAGGAGCCGTGGAGTTATATGCTACATAGCCACACTCTTGTAGAACTGAATACATGTGGCCCAGCACACACACACATTCTCTAAAATATTTGTGTGTGTGTGTGTGTGTGTGTGTAGGATACACCTAAAGGCCAGAAGTGTTGGGTTCTCCTTGGGGCTGTAGTTTCAGGTGGCTGTGAGCAGCCCAGTTCGTGTGCTGGGAACTCCCATCTACAGCAAGTATGTGAATTTAGCCATCAAGCAATCTCCAACCCCACTGTCTCTTGTAGAAAGAGCCTCCTAGAACCCAGACCTCCTGGCCCTTGACCTTCTGACCTTCTGACCTTCTAGCCCTGATTCTCCTGACCTTCCTGCCTCCCACTCCTGAGGCCTAGGACTATATAGGCATGCCCTTCCATGTGGGTTTGAATAGTCACAGCTCCTTTAGATAAGACATCAGTTCCCTAGTCTGCGCCCGTAGTGGCTTTGATCATTTCTCTGGCAGAACGTCAAGATGAGGATCCCTTAGCCTGCAGATCCTCTCCTTGCCAGCCTACTTTGCCACTTGACTCTAGGCAAAGCCTTGATGCCTAGAGTCATAATTGATGCCTAACTACATCCATCTGGTCAACCTGGGTCCCCAACACGCAACCCGTGTAATATCTTTGGCCTTTAGCTGTTTTGCACCATCTGTAAATACAGCCTAAGTACATGTTGTTCTTGTTGGTTCTGTTTTGTTTTTGTTTTTGTTTTTTTCGAGACAGGGTTTCTCTGTGTAGTAGCCCTGGCTGTCCAGAGATCTGCCTGCCTCTATACCCCCCACCCCCTTGTACCCCCTCCCCTCTCCACTCACCCTCCCCTCCCCATGCTGGGATTAAAGGCTTATTATCTTTTTTAAAATATTTATTTATTATTATGTATACAGTGTTCTGCCTGCATGTACACCTGCAGGCCAAAAGAGGTCATCTCTCCAGCTGCTTTATTATTGGGTGTTTAAGATCTGTCTTCTGAGTGGTGTCACACGCTTTAATCCCAGCACCCAGGAGGCAGAGAGAGGCAGGCGGATAGATCATTGTGAGTTCGAGGCCAGCCTGGGGTCTACAAAGTTAGTCTAGGACAGCCAGGGCTGCACAGAGAAACCCTATCTCGGGGGTGGGATGGGGGTGGGGGGGCTTGGGGGGGGGCGAGACAGGAGTTTTCTGGAGCCCTCGCTGCTCTTGGTCATGATCTGCAGACCAGGATGGCCTCACACTCAGAGGTCCACTTGCCTCTACCTCCTAAGTGCTAGAGCTCAAGGCAGGCAGGTGACACCAGGTGACACCACACCCAGCTAAGTACAGGCCAAGAAAATTATCTGGGTGTGGTGGGGTACACCTTTAACCTCAACACTGGGGGCCAGGGGGAGAGGTAAGCTGATCTCTCTCTGAGTTCCAGATCAGCTTAATCTACATAGTATGTTTCAGGTCATTCAACACCACATAGTGAAACCCTGTCTCAACAAACAGACAAATAAACAAACAGAAAAAAAAGAGAAAAGAAAGAAAGAAAGAAAGAACAGGAAAATGAAAGTGAATGCTTTTAATTCCAGTACTCAGGAGGCTAAGACTAGAAGATCCAGACTTTGGGGCCAGCATGGTCTACATGAGACCCCATGTTTCAAAATAAAACAAAATAAACTGCGGCTGAAGAGATAACTCAGGAGTATGTTTTGTAGTTCTTGCAGAGGACCCATTTGGTCCCCAGCACTCACTTTGGGTGACTTAAAATTGCCTGAAAGTCCTGCCTCAGGGGACTGACGCCCACCTCTGTCCTCCCAGGGCACCTGGGCTGGCAAAGTCCTCACAAGCACTCATACATACATAATTTCAAATAGCCAGGGGCAGGCACACACAGCTTTAATTCTAGCACCTGAGAGACAGAGGCAGCCAGATCTCTGTGCATTTGAGGGCAGCCTTGTGGTCTGCATTGAGAGTTTAAAGCCAGCCAGGCTTACATAATGAGACCTGCCTAAAAATAGTAAGTAAGTAAGTAAGTAAACAAACATATGCTTTTCTTGTTTTAGAAGCAGGGTCTCTCTAAGGAGGTTAAAAGCATTCACCACAGCACCCTGCCTGGCTGGTAAAGCTTTTC
This sequence comes from Acomys minous, assembly GCF_964271855.1. Taxonomy (NCBI): domain Eukaryota; kingdom Metazoa; phylum Chordata; class Mammalia; order Rodentia; family Muridae; genus Acomys; species Acomys minous. Next base: position 93,435,319 of record NC_140497.1, read on the forward strand.
TTATTTTAAAGGCAGGTGGTAGTGGTGGCAGCGGCGGCAGCATGCACCTTTATGCACACCGCTTACTTGGGAGGCAGGGGCGGGAATCCCTGTGAGTTTGAGGCCAGCCTGGTCTACACAGTGAGTTCCAGGAAACCCAGGGGTCTATGGAGAATGTTAGGAAGGCATTGTTGGTTTTTGTTTGTTTTTTGAGACAGGGCTATATTTTAAACATATGTTTTTCTTATTGCATTTATTTATTTGTATATGTCCCTCTCTCTCTCTCTCTCTCTCTCTCTCTCTCTCTCTCTCTGTGTGTACACATGGGCATGTGCATGACACAGAATATGTATAGAGGTCAAAGGGCACTTTGCAGGAACTGCCTCGCCCTCCCACGGTATCATTTCCAGGTATGAGACTCAGGCTGTTGGCCATGGTGGCTTACTTTTGCCCACTGAGCCATCCTACCAGGCTTCCAGCGCACCCTGTAGAGCTGTTGCCAACCTTCCCCACGCTGCAGCCCTTTAATGTGTATGGTGTCTCACGTTGTAGTGATCCCCAACCAGAAAATGTATTTTCATTGCTCCATGCTACATATCTGTGTTTTCTGATGGTCTGAGATGATCCCTGTGAAAGGGGGGTTGCCATGCCCAGGGCGAGAGCCACTCCTTCAGACGGAAAGGACAAACGGATGTATCACTAGCCAGTTCAAATTCAAGCCATATTTCCAATCACCTCATCTTTGAATTGTGTGCTGTTTTGACAGGAGTTTCTGGTTGCTTCCCCTCCCCCCTTACTGAAGCAGAACTTTTTGGTTTTTTGCTTTTTTTTTTTTTTTCTCATGAGATTGATTTTTTTTTCCTTCCTTACCCTTCTCTATCAATTGCCATGACTTTCTCATTTTCGTCTGTGAATCTTTTTTTTTTTTTCCCTCTTGTAGTTCTGGCTGTCTTGGACTCACTTAGTTGACCAGGCTAGCCTCACTGGGGTTACAGGCGTGCATCACTGGGCCCAGCTTCATCTGTGAATCTTAAAGGTTAAGGTTTTCACAGTGTGGGGCTAGAGAGATGGCTCAGTGGTTAAGAGCGCCGTTTGCGCTTCCAGAGGTCCTGAGTTCAATTCCCAGCAACCACATGGTGGCTCACGACCATCTATAATGTGACCTGATGCCCTCTTCTGCAGATAAAGCACTCATATGCAATAAATAAATAAATTTAAAAAAAAAGGTTTTCACAGTGTGTGCTAAACTATATTCTGGGACTAGGCCCAGGTACGGGGGACACTGGAACCAAAGTGAGGCTGAGAGATAGTCAGGAAATACTTGCTTCTCAGCTGAGGAGAATAACTTTTCTTTCAGAGCATCCTACCAGATTGTTAGGGAAATGATTTAATCATCCACCACTAAGGGCGGGGCTTGTGTGTAGGAGCTGTGCTGATAAGCATTCAGGGTCTGTCATCTCTGATCTGGTCAGTGGTGTCTTCCTCCTGCAGAAAACCGGCAACACCTCCTAACCCTCCTACACTGAGGGTGCTGCAAGGTGTTAAGCAGATTAACACCGGTTATTCAGACAGACTTTCCCAGGGCCTGTAAAGCAGGGCCCCAAGTGTTACATGCGCCGCTTACTGAAGAGATTAATGGCCCTTGGCCTTTTTGTTGTTGCTGTTTGTTTGTTTGTTTGTTTGTTTTCTGAAATAGCAATTGGCCTGGGCATTGTGAGGAATCCACACCTGGAAATATGCAATGGGAGTGTGAGGAAGGTTCCAGAGCTTTCCAAGTGAAGGAGGCTCTGGCCTAACTTGCTAGAGTCGTGCGGCGCTGCTTGCTGCTGCTGCTGCTGCTGCTGCTGCTGGCGCAGAACACAGCTAGCTTCCCAGTGTTTCAGAAGCGCCTTGCTAATTGCCAGGTCTGTGACGTTGTCCCAGGGAGCTGTAAATGAGTCAGTGCAGTGATGGGCTTAAGGTGTAGTTTGGGTTATCCCAGAAAAGAGGGAGTCTTTCTTTATAACTATTTTCTGAAGGGTCAGTTAATGGGCGGGGGCGGGGGCGGGGGGCAGTGTCAATTGTAGAAAAAGAGGTAGTGAATAATTTCCCAGTAGGATCATGTATCCTGTGCTCAGTCAGGACAGGGAACTGTAGTCAGCTGCTGTGGTGGCCACGGCTGACACGGTTACGAAGGCGGGTTGATTGAGCGACTGTTAGAACCTTGTTAAGCCAGGCCTGGCGGGATCGCCGACATGCCGCGCTTCCTGGTGTGCCCGCAGCACCTCACACCTGACTCCTGCACAGATTTCTCACTCAGGCGAAGGAGGTGGGAGCCTTTCTGATACCTCATTCTCCTTCTTCAAGGGGGGAGGCTTTGATGAGCGGGCAGACCCTGGAAAGAAGGGCTTCTCCAGGAACAGCCTTACCAGGGGAGTGACCAGAAAAGTGACTTAAAATGAGGCACAGAAAAAAAAAAAATGAGGCACAGGCTCCCCGGAGTGGTGGCACACACCTGTAACCGCAGCCAGCACTTGGGGGATGTATGTATTTACTTAACAGGTTTACTGGGGTCTATTCCACCTTCAAGAACGGCTATGGGGGGCAAGGGAAGCAGAGCTGTGGTGACTCACACCTTTAATCCCAGCAGTGACAAGTGGATCTCTGAGTTTGAGGCCAGCCTGGTGTCCAGAGTGAGTTCCAGTACAGCCAGGGCTACATAGAGAAACCAACCCTACCTCAAAAAACAAACAAACACAAACAAACAAACAAGCAAAACCCAAAACAAACAAAACAAAAACACATTATTCCATTGTATTTACTTTTCTATAAAGCAAATACAGGACAGCCAAGGCTACACAGAGAAACCTTGTCTCAAAAAAAAAAAAAAAAAAAGGAAGACGACTGTGTGCTGTGTCCAGAGTCACCTACACGTTATTCTAGGCACGCAAGTCTAAGAACCAGAGGGCGGTTTCAGGTTCATTTGCATTTGGTTTGCCTGGATGCCTTCAGGCACAGCTGTACAAATGCTGACCACCGACAGCCAGCTGAGGACTTAATCCAGCCCCTGCTTTTAGTGCAGTGCACACTGTCCAGGCCACCCTATCTGCTTAGGTGTGGGTGAGTGGACTGCACATGTCTGGGTTCTTTTGGATGCTAAGGCAGGAAGGAATCAGTTTCTTTCTGAACAACCTTAGCTGTGGCTTATCTTATCCTGTGAGACCGGCTGAGAGCTTCCTTAAGAATTCAGGGGCTGCCTGGGGTGGTAACGCACACCTGCAATCTTGGCACTTGGGAGGCAGAGGCAGGTGGATCTCTGTGATTTTGAGGCCAGCCTGGTCTACAAAGCAAGTTCAAGGCAGCCAAGGCTACACACAGAAACTCTGTCTTGAAACCTGCCCCTCCCCCCCCCCCAAAAAAAAATTCAGGGACCAGAGTTAGAATTTCAATTCCACTTCCTCCTGGTTTTCACAAGCTTGGGGCTATCATTTCAAGTCATGACTTCTGTTTTCTGTCCTTCTAGTCCCGAAAACAGCAAAGGCACAACAAACCTGTGACTGAGGCCCCGAGGCATGCTGGGAGTCACTAGATCTTTGGGCTCTGAAACATTCTGAGCTTGCAGGAAAAGTATTAGCCCAAGGTCCCATGGGCTTTCATTTCTACTCTGACCAACTTGTCCTAATGCCTTTGCCAGGTGACTGCCGCGTCCTGGTCAGCAGTGCAGCGAGGTAACTGTTTTGTTACCTTTCAAAAGGTTTCCAGGGGGTTTGCAAGGTGGCTCAGTGACTAGAGAGGCCTGCTGCCAAGGCTGAGTTCAGTCCTCAGGGTCTGTGTGTTCAGAGAGAACACACTCCCCAAGGGCGTCCCCCTCTGATTCCTACGAAGTTGGGCAGACAATAAACATACATGTAATGTTTTTGTTTGTTTGTTCGTTTTTTGTTGTTGTTGTTGTTGTTTTTCCGAGACAGGGTCTCTCTGTGTAGCCTTGGCTGTCCTGGACTCACTTTGTAGACCAGGCTGGCCTCGAACTCACATTGATCCACCTGCCTCTGCCTCCCGAGTGCTGGGATGAAAGGTGTGTGCCACCGCGCAGTGGTTAAGAGCACTGTCTGCTCTTCTAGAGGTCCTGAGTTCAATTCCCAGCAACCACATGTGTGCCTCATAACCATCTATAATGAGATCTGGTGCCCTCTTCTGGTGTGCAGGCATACATGTGGGCAGAACACTGTATACGTAATAAATAAATACATCTTTAAAAAAATAAAAATAAAAATTCAATAGGTGTGGCTTCTAGTCCTAACACACACGCAATTGAGTAAACATTGGGCCTAATGTGGCATCGCCCCCTCCCCCAATGTGGTTAATCCCAGCACTCAGGAGACAGAAACAGGCTGATCTCTGTGAGTCCCAGGCCTGTCTGCTGGTCTAACTAGAGAGGTTCCAGGCCAGCCAAAGTCACACAGCGAGACTCTGGCTCAAAACAAATAAAGAGAGACAGCATATATTTATTTTGTTGTAGTGTTACTAAATTATTATAGTAAACCAAACATGCCTTATGAAAGCAACCAAAAGAGGAAGTAAAATATAACTAACGAACATGATTTCGCTAGTGTTTGCTTATTATTTTATCTTATTTATTTAGGTTTTTTGGTTTTTTCGAGATAGGGTTTCTCTGTGTAGCCTTAGCTGTCCTGGACTCGCTTTGTAGACCAAGCTGGCCTCCAACTCACAGCAATCCACCTGCCTCTGCCTCTCGAGTGCTGGGATTAAAGGTGTGTACTACCTCACCTGGCCCTCAGATACTTTGTCTAAATGTTGCTTGCCGCTTGATATAAGCGGCTGAAGCTGGTCTCCCCCCTATGCCTGATCCTGATCTGGAGTATTTTTCTTGCCTCTTGTGGGCTGAGGGCGATGTCTGCCAGAGCACGCTGTGTGAGAGGTATATCCACATCTGTATCTGTTTGCTTCCTGTGGGGACCTTGACTGAGTGGCACAGGTGACTATCACGTGGGGTGACCAGGTAGCAGTAGCCCTGCTCCCCACCCCACAGGTTTGTTTGGTGATGTCTGAGACTGGCCAGGCTTACTTGGGGAGTATGGAGGGATGACACAAAGCTGCCTACAAACGCACGGGACAGCCGCAGCTCCCTGCTGCTTTATGTGTCCAGCCCCTGAGCTGAGAAGTTTTCAGTTGTCTTAGAGTATTCCCTCTCCGTCCCACTCCCTTCCTTACCTTGTCTTTCTAGGCAGGGCTTCTCTGTAGCCTTGGCTGTCATGCATGCCACAAGAGGGCATTAGATCTCCTTATAGATGGTTGTGAGCCACCATATAGTTGCTAGGAATTGAACTCGGGACCTCAGGAAGAGCAGCCTTTGCTCTTAACCTCTGAGCCATCTCTCCAGCCCTATAATTAATTCCTGAGTCACAGTCTTGCTATGTAGCTCAGGCTGGCATGAAACTCACCACCACCATGCCTCCATGTGTGTACCAGGATGACTGGCTAAAACTCAGCACACCTCCACTGGGATTACATGTGTGTACCAGGGTGACTGGCTAAAATTGTAATTTGTTTTTGTTTTGCAAAGGGTCTTACTATGTAGCCACAATTGGCCTAGAACTCAATACGTAGGTCAGGCCGCACATAAACTTGTAAAAATATGCCCTTTTCTTCCTCTAGAGTGCTAGAATCAAAGGTGTGTGCTGCCATGCCCAGCTCAAAAGTGGTATGTTTTAATTTAAAACATTTGCTTAAAAAAAAAATCTGCTGGATGTGGTGGTACTTACAGTTAATCCCAGGACTCAAGAGGCAGAAGGTGGAGGAAGATCTTTGAGTTTAAGGCTAGCCTGGTCTACATAGTCAGCAACATGACAGCTTGGATGAGGAGAGACCCTCTCTCTAAAGCAGACAAAAACAACGACAAAAGTCTTCCTGCTGGGCACCTTCTTTTTTTTTTTTTTTTTTTTTTTTTGTCTACTCTACTTTAGATTTCTTTAAACACTTAAAATTCCTTAAAAGAAAGTTCACAGGTAAGGCTAGTGAAAGGATGTCTGGGGATGTGGGCCGCTACATTCTTTACACTGCAGAAAGTCCGCCTCCCTGCTCCAAGGGAGGGACCCTTGAAGCTTTCTAGTAAAACAAAAGCAAGAGAAAGTTGTTCCAGATGGGTTGCTGGTAGCAAGAGGTCGCCTCTCCCGGTGGGGTTGGGGGGAAAACGGCCGTTCTAGGTCGCCCACTCCGGAATGCACAGGGCTGTGCTGGAGACTTCTCCCTGAGAGATCTTACGATAGAGTCTCCCCTGTGCTGGATAAATAATTGGAAGGAGAGGCAATGAATTTTTTTTTTTCCTGACAGCTGGTTCTTACTGGGGGCTGGGCTTCGTTTGCAAGTGAAAGGGCTGCGGGTCGGAGTAGTTGAAATCACAATGGGCTCCGACTCCTTTCACATCAAAGTGTAAAAGAATCCCCAGAGGTGATAAATGGGGCTGCTGCACTCTTTACTTATAAACAAAGCTGCGGGATGACCTCTGGATTTTTTTTTTTTTTAATTAAAAGAAAACAGGGCTTCCTAATGGTGAGCGTGGGCCTGCTCCTGAAATTTGCCTGTTCTTTCTGGAGTGGGATCTTTCTTAAAATTGTGGGCAGGGAAGAGGTCGCCGGGGGCCTGCACCACGGGTTCTCAAATCCTTGAAAAATGTTCCCTGAACAGGGTGGCCCTACAAGGGTCCTTTTTTTTTTTCCTCCCTTACAGTAAGACTGGGCTTAGTGGGATTTCTCTGGTGTCCTGGAAAGGCTGAGATCTCAGATTGCTCCCTTCCCCATCCACCCACCACACCAGAAGAAACACTTACATGCAGGGCGGAGAGCTTAGGTGTTAGGGAAAGTGGCGATCTACGAGAGAGCCATCCGAAGGTAGTTGTAAAGCCCTCACTCAAAGATTGAACATAGGGTTTCTTTTATGTAGTTAAGGCCTTTGGATGTACTCAAAACCTTTAGCTTGTAGCTCAAGGCATGGTATTTGGAACTGTTTATTGAAAGCAACAACACCAAGGCCACGTTTTATGCAGCTAAGAGTTGAACTGCTGTCCACCCTGAGGGCACATGGGGCCCAGAAGTCCACTGTCCGGAGCTAAGCAGGGCTAAGCCAGCACTGGTCACGTAAGAATTCTAATGCTTTCTTGGCTTTGCACACGCTTGGTGATAGACCCCAGTCTGTGCTCCGTATTAGCTGGAAGGCTGGAGAAGGGAGAAGAAGTCTCAGCTGGCAAAGCTCTTGGAGTTTCGGGCAGGGTAGCAGGAAAGCATAGTCCAGATGATGTGTGCGTAGCTATATTCAAGGCCTCGCCCACCTCAGAAGGAAGGCTGGGAAGCACCAGCTAGGTAGCTATGCATACTATGAGCTGTGCACGCCCAGGACTGTCTAGAGCATAGATGCTATAGGGTAAAGCAATGTTCCTTTTAAAAATTTTTATTTATTATTTATTAATTTACTTATTTATTTATTATGTATACAATGTTTTGCCTGATTGTACACCTGCAATCCAGAAGAGGGCATCAGATCTCATTATAGATGGTTGTGAGCCACCATGTCGTTGCTGGGAATTGAACTCAGGACCTTCGGAAGAGCAGGTAGTGCTCTTAACCTCTGAGCCATCTCTCCAGCCCCCTGTTCTTTTTTTTTTTAAAGGTTTGTTTTGCTTTGTTTTTCAAGACAGGTTTTCTCTATGTAGCCCTGGCTGTCCTGGACTCACTTTGTAGACCAGGCTGGCCTCGAACTCACTGAGATCCGCCTGTCTCTGCTCCCCAAGTACTGGGGTTAAAGGTGTGTGCCACTACTCCTGGATATTTATTTCTTATGTGTATAGTGTTCTGTCTGCTTGTAATGCCTACATGCCAGAAGGGGGCACCAGGCACCAGATTTCATTACACACACATGGTTGCTGGGAGTTGAACTCATGACCTTTGGAGGAGCAGGCAGTGCTGGGATTAAAGGTGTGACCCACCATGCCTGGCTCCAGTTTTTTTCTTCTTTCTTTCTTTTGGTTTTTCAAGACAGGGTTTCTCTGTGTGTAGCCATGGTTGTCTTGGAAGTTAACTTTGTAGACCAGGCTGATCTGGAACTCAACAGAGATCTGCCTGCATCTCCTGTGCTGGGATTAAAGTCGTGTGCCACCCACCATGTCCGGCCCAGCCTTTTCTTTTTGACAGGGATTGAGCTAAATCTCAGGGCATCCTGAAAGGCAGATGCTATACCACTGCGCAAGGGCTTGAACCCTAGAGCCGCTGCTCTTTAACAAACGCTGCGAGATTCTGTGCTGAGTGCTTCTAAGCATCCTTCCCTCTCTCCTCCTTCCTCTCTTTTATGCAAGGTTTCATTCCAGCTCTGACTGACCCTGGGGAGGTATATTTTCATTTTTGATCTTACAACGCCTAATAGAATTACATTTTGTAGACAATAAAAGAACAAGTTAGGGGACTGGAGAGATGGCTCAGTGGTTAAGGGCACTGACTGCTCTTCCAAAGGTCCTGAGTTCAATTCCCAGCAATCACATGGTGGCTCACAACCATCTATAATGTGATCTGATGGCCTCTTCTGGCCTGCAGGCACACATGTAGATAGAGCACTCATATACATTAAATAAATAAAATATTTTAAAAAGAACAAGTTAGTTGATTAATCTGCGGCAGACAGTCAAACTACCTTCTTAATTTTTTTTGATAGATTTTTTTTTTTTTTTGGAAACAGGCTCTCACACCAGCCCAGGGTGGCCTAGAACTCTCCAGCAGTCCTTCTGCCTTAGTCTCCCAAGTGCTGGGATTACAGGTCACCATGAGCCACCATGTCTGGTTTAAGTCTACCATTATTGGACCCCCTAAGACCTCAGCCCAAGCCCAGCTACACGTTAGCTGCTTAGGAGCTGGAGGCAGAGAAGCACCGCACAGTCGCCTCGCTGCTCTCTTTGCTCTGCCTTGCCGGGAAGGGATTTGTGCCCAGAGCCCTCTGCAGCCAGCTGCCTCTCCTACCACTGTTAATGAGTGCTAGATGGCAGGTTGTTCCTAAGAACTCTTTCTGGTCAGCTCCGGCAGGCAGGACCACCCTTCCCAGGGAAGCCACACAGTTGGCTAGGGTGGGAGGGAGCTGAGGTGGCTAAGGAACCGTATGGCAGGGAAAAGATTTAAGTACAAAATGTAAGGGAGGAGACAGCTCTCCTGCCTAGACACACACACACACACACACACACACACACACACACACACACACACACACACTCACTCAGCATTCAGGAGGTGGTGTGTTTCCAAGGGCACTTGCGGTCTGTGCAGCCCCACACAGGTGCCAGGTGGTGACCTTGCAGATCAATCAACCCCCCAACGGCCACACCAGTGCAGCTGTTCTTCCTTTAGACCCGTCTGTCAACATCCGGCAGAGACTTCCTTAACCCCAGTGGCCTCTTGAGGCCTGAGGTAGAAAATCTCCTTAATTTAAGAATGGGGTAGTGACTTCCAAGTGGGACCTCTTGGTTCACAGGTTAGAGTGCGGAACAGTGTGAAGGATGCATTCTCCACCGGGTGGTAGTGGCACACACCTTTAATCTCAGCAGGTGGATCTCTAAGTTAGAAGCCAAGCCTGGTCTACAGAGTGAGTTCCAGGGCAGCCAAGGCTACCCAGAGAAATCATGTCTTGAAAAACCAACAAAGTAAAATAAAATAAAGGGACAAAGCTAGGAGACAGAAAGGAGGGATCACATGGTGGTATTTGCAACAGGCTTTTTCTTTCTGTCTTTGGCCAGTAAGAACTCTGACTGAAGCTGCGTGTGGTGGCCCACACCTTTAATCCCAGCACCGGGAAGCAGAGGCAGGCGGATTGTTGTGAATTTGAGGCCCACCAAGGCTACACAGAGAAACCAAAAAAAAAAAAAAAAGGAAAAAGAAAAGAAAATGTTTCTTTTAGCCTGCAGGACCCCACTACTGTCCTTGAACTAAAAACCAGTTAGACTTAAATTTGAATTGAGTCCTCCCTCCTGAGACATGTAAAGCTGGGAGAATTATCCTGTCTCAACTGTTCCTATATTTGTAAAAGTAAGGTTAAGTGGCAGATCCAGGCCAACTTGGTTTACATAGTGAGCTCCAGGACAGCCAGAGCTACATAGTGAGAGCCTGTCTCAAAACAAAACAAAACAATTCACTATTACTACTACTACTACTACTAATTGTTATTATCTTGAGACAGAGTCTCTTTAGCTTGTCTGGGACTTTCTATGTAGACCAGGCTAGCCCAGGAACTCTTGGAAATCCACCTGCCTCTATGTCCCTGATGCTGTAATTAAAGATATGCCCAGCCTTAAGTTATTTTTAAAAACCGGTTGGTGGTGGGGCAGGCCTTTGATCCTAGCACTTGAGAGGCCAAGGCAGGTGGATTTTACATGAAAGCTCTTTTTTCTCAAGGTAATAACCAGAATTAAGCTATACGTTCAGCAAGGCCTGTGCAGAGATGTAGTGGCAAAACTGTGCGGTTGGAGCAGGGCATGGTGGTGCGCGCCTTTAATCCCAGCATTCCGGAGGCAGAGGCAGGCAGATCGCTGTGAGTTCGAGGCCAGCCTGGTCTACAAAGTGAGTCCAACACAGCCAGGGCTACAGAGAGAAGCCTTGTCTCAAAGTAATGCTGCTGCTGGTGGTGGTGGTGGTGATGATGTCATCCAGTTGGTTAGGCAAAAAGTTAAAGACCACTGGGAGTGGGAGAGGGTCAGGTCTGAAATGGGGTGCATCAGCTCTTTTGGAGCACCTGCCCGAGCTGGTATCTCAGTAGCTAGGAATAAATAGTGCCATTAGGTGTTTAACATGTCATACTTGGGATTTTTAAAGTTATTTTGTTCCTAATTATGTGTACGTATATATGTGTCTCTGCCCTGGAGGGAAGTGAGGCTGGCGCAGGGGTAGGTTGGTTGCTTCTAATAGGTATTTATTTGACCTTTCTTGCAAAAACAATCCAAAGTTTTTGTTCTGTTACTAATTTGTTAGCTTGTGTCAAAGCCTGTCACTGTGGAGGTAATTACTTCTTGTTGACCCAACTGTTGACTGTATTTTATGGCCTGAGTATATAATCTGCAGAACTATGTAAGCAGTGACTTACCTTTATTCATTGGCCATTTTAAATTTTTTTAAAGATTTATTTATTTATTATATACACAGTGTTTTGCTTGCATGTATGTCTGTACACTGTAAGAGCACACCAGATCTCATTATAGATGGTTGGGAGACACCATGTGGCTGCTGGGAATCGAACTCAGGACCTCTGGAAGAGCAGCCAGTGTTCTTAACCTCTGAGCCATCTCTCCATTTCTATAGCAGCAGTTCTCAATCCCCACTAGGGGTTGAATGACCCTTTCACAGGGGTTGGGTAAGAGATATTCTGCATATCAGATAGTTACATTAGGATTCGTAACTAGCAAAATTCCTGTTATTCAGTAGCAACAAAAGTAATTTTATTGTTGGAGTCACCACAGCATGAAGTACTGAAGGGTCCAAGCATTAGGAAGGCTGAGAACCACTGTTCTGCGTCCAGTTTGTCAGTGTCGTCTCATGGGAGGCGTCTTGCCAGGGTGCTTAGGGTAACCTTCAGATCTCTGCAGAGTTGGTGCAAGAGATTTGGAAGGGACAGCCTCTGTGGGGCAGCTTTTTGTTGTTGTTGTTGTTGTTTGTTTTTGTTTTGTTTTGTTTCTTTCCTGTCACAGAATTTTGAGCCTGTGCCTTGTCCAGATGACCATCTCCAGTTGGAAGAGATTTCCCTGTGATGGACAGTTGACATCGATAGTACCTTTTTTTTAAAAAAAGATTTCTTTATTTGTTATTATGTATACAGTACTCTGCCTGCATGTACACCTGCAGGCCAGAAGAGGGCATCAGATCACACCATAGGTTATTGTGAGCCTCCATGTGGTTGCTGGGAATTGAGCTCAGGACCTCTGGAAGAGCAATCAGTGCTCTTTACCTCCGAGCCATCTCTCCAGCCCCGATAGTGTCTTTGTTAAGCTGATGGGCAATTTTGGGGTCTTCAGCAGTTGTTCGGTGCAGTTTGCTGGCTGACTCGGAGCTTAGGGGTTCTGAGTGTGCCCTCTGCTGGCCTTTGTTACAGCTCGGGTCTTTGCGTCCTTCCCCACCGAAAAGGCCCTTTTAGACTCCACTCCAGTAAAGTGTAGGGAGGAAGGGCCCGCTAAGGCCCGATTCACGGAACTAGAGAGCGATTGATTGTATGTGATCATCTTTCCTTCTAGAGATAGGGTCCTGTGTGTGTCCCCTGCTAACCTTAAAATCAGGTAGCTGCAACTGACCTTGGACCTCTCCGGGATGTGACTTGCACCCCGCTAGGCCTGCACCCCGCTGGGTTCCCCCAGGTTTCTAACAGCAGTTCCCTTTACCTAGTTTCACATTGACTTGTGAGGCTCCTACCTACAACAAAACAAAGTACCCAAAAAACAAACAAAAGAACTTTGCCAAACCCGCACCCCGGCCCCCATCTCTGACTTGCTTCCTTCTTATACTGCAGGTTTTTCTCTGTACAATTTCTTTAAAAAACAATTTGTTTTGGACAAGCTCTCATAGTCCAGCCTGGCCCCCAACCCTCTGCCGAGTCGAAGCTAGGCTTGTGTAGTCTAAGTGGCTGCACCCCCCACCCCCCGTGGTGGACCCCAATCGGGACCCCTGAGCCCGAGCTAGGCTGCCACCCTTTCCCCCACAACCCCTTTGGCCCTCTGCATGTGGGTGAGCATCTCACTCCCTGGTTTTCCTTCCCTCCCTTTTCCTGGTTAGTGAGGACGTCATTAAAGTAGCAGGATTCTGAGAACATTTTACTCCTGTGTGATTCTTTTCACCGGATATAGAAGTCCCGGGGTCCCCGGACCCCAGCCTCCTGTTTGTCAGGGCTCGTCCTCCACCAGCCCTGTTGCCCATCTGTAGGCTTCTGCCTTCACGCCCCACCCTTGGCACATGCTATTTCTTTCATCTCTCCGAGGGGCTCCAAGGGCTGGCATCCACCTAGGTGTGATACATAATAAATGAGCCAATAATTTAGAAATGGATGAAAATGGGCCTCTGCCATCAGGAATAGTTATGAATTTGTTTGTTTGTTTGTTTGTTTCGGTTTTTCGAGACAGGATCTCTCTGTGTTAGCCTTGGCTATCCTGGACTCGCTTTGTAGATTGGGCTGACCTCGAACTCATAGCAATCCCCCTGCCTCTGCCACTTGAGTGTGGGGATTAAAGACCTGTGCCACCACACCTGGCTTGGGTTTGGTTTGTTGTTGTTTTAGTGGTTGTTTGTCTACTTATTTATATACAGGGTCTTATGTAGCCCAGGCTGGCCCAAACTTTGCCAAAGATGACCTTGAATTCCTACACCTTTTGTTTCTTTCTCCCCAAATGCTCAGTTACAGGTGCCGTCCACTCAGCCCTACACATCCGACCTTTTCCTTCTGCATTTAGGATTGGTGGTTTGTTTTGTTTTGTTTTTAGAGACAGGGTTTCCTCTCTGTAGCCTTGGCTGTCCTGGACTTGCTTTGTAGCCCAGGCTGGCCACT